>NW_021604644.1:273680-304526 GCF_004785775.1 Grammomys surdaster
GAGGGAGAGGGAGAGGGAGAGAGAGAGAGAGAGAGAGAGAGAGAGAGAGAGAGAGAGAGAGGATTGTCACAAGCAGCATGTAACTGGTAAGATGCTACTATCATGGATGGAGAGGTGGTTCCACAATTAAAAATACTAGCTGACTGACTTTGCCTCTGCTAGTTGGAGCTTGTATCTAGGTCTTTTCAAAGACCAAGCAATTTTTTGGGACTAGTTTTTGAGGCTTCTGCCCAACACCATGGAGGAGCCATCAGAGAAAGTAGAACCAGTTGAGGACCCAGAAACTCCTCAGACAAAAGATGAAGAGGACTCATTCTATGATTCAGAAGTCCTAGAACCAGAAACACTAGTAAAGGTCATGAAAAAGCTAACCCTGAATCCCAGTGCCAAGCGGCCAGCACATCATCACAGGCTCCTTCACCTGATTGAGAGCAAACCTGTGGAGAAAAAAATGTGAAAGAATCTTGAGGAAAGTTCAAAGCGCCTTTACCAAGAGAAGGGTCTGAACATTGTTGTCAGTGCTGCAGGATCCTATAGCAAGGATGAAGAGATCTTCTCAGATTGAGCAGAGACAAAAATGCTTGAAGGCAATGAGTACAAAGGGAAGAGCGAGCCATTCAGATGTCTCTGCACTTTCTGCCACTATCAAGGATGGGATCCTAATGAGAATGCTAAAATCGGGAAGAACTAGGACAGTTTAAATTGTACACTGTCCTTCCTGTTAATGATGCCACACAGCAGATGCGAAAGCTGTTTCTTGTTTGCTTTTTAAGATTAAACATTTCCTGGTGCTGGAGAAAAAGAAGAGTGCTAGCTGCTCATCCAGAGGATCTAAGTTTGATTCACAGCACTATAACACAAAGCTGCCTATAACTCCAGTTCCAGGGAATCCAATGCTTTCTTCTGACTTTCATGGGCACCGGGCACACCTATGGCATATCAATACACATGCAAGCAAGTACCCATACACATAAAATAAAAGTTAGAGAGAGAGAGAGAGAGAGAGAGAGAGAGAGAGAGAGAGAGAGAGAATATGTCATAATCCATAAAGCATAAAGAACACTGAGGGTGGATTGTTGGCACAGTGATGGAGAGCAATTGCTGTTCTTCCAGAGGACCCAGGTCTGTTTCCAACACTCATTAGATGGCTCACAGCCACCAGTAACTTCAGTTTTGGGAATTCTGGTGCTCTACTCTGGCCCCTTTAGGTACCAGATATATGCATAGTACACATACATGCAAGCAAAAAACACTTATACATGTAAAAAAATAAATGATACTTTAAAAAGAAAAATATCTACAATTCAACAACAACAACAAATGAACTGACTGATGAGCGGAAGGCTGGTGTCTTGGTCAATGTTCTATTGCTAGGAAGAGACACCATGACTACTGCAACTCTTATAAAGGAAAGCATTTGATTAGTGCTGGCTTACAGTTTCAGAGGTTTTGTCTGTTGTCACTATGCTGAGAAGCATGGTGGTATGCAGGCAGACATGGTGCTGAAGAAGGAGCTGAGGGTTCTACATCCAGAACCACAGGCAGTTGGAGGAAAGAGAGCCACTGGGCCTGGCTTATGCTTCTGAAACCTCAAAGCCTACCCCAGTGGTATACTTCTCCAACAAGGCCACTCTTACTCCAACAAGGGTACATTTTCTAATATTTCTAAGTAATGTCACCCCCTGCTGACTACACATTCAAATGCATGAGCATGGAGGCTTTTCTTATTCAAGCCACCACAGTTGGGTAGACATTTCTCAAAAGTAAATGTACAGATGACAACCAGGTTTGCAATCTGATATCACTGTATATCAATTCACATGGACACTATGAAGAAAAAGGAAATAACACATGCTGACAAGGACATGAAGGATCTGGGATTCTTATGGGGTACTGATGGAAATTTAATCACATATGTTAATTCTTTTAAATATTAAGCATAGACCTTCTATATGATGTACCAATGCCATTTTTTGTTATATATCTTCAAAGCTTAAAAGCATGGACATAGATAGATACCTGTAGATTTGTGTGGATGACAGCATTCATTCACAGGAATCAAAGGGCAGACAAATCAGCTGTCCATGGACAGATGTGTGGGTGACCAAAATACTGCATACATATACATACGTATATACATATGAATAATACATATCCAGTGGGATATTATTCAGAGTTGAGGAAAGAGGAAAAACTTCTGGCAGATACTATAGCATATTTCAGCTGGTCAGACTAAGTGAATAAATTAGTCCCAGAAATTCAAATTCTGCATGAAGTGTTAAGAGTAGACAAGTCTGTAAGAGCAAGGATAAGAGGATAGTGGAAGCAGGTATGGGGTGAAGGGGGACAAACGGAGTCAATCTTTACAGGTGCAGATTTCCAGTTAAGGAAGATGAAAAACATCTCAAAGGTGGGTAATGGTGATTGCACTTTTGTAAGGTTAAAATGATAGATTAGTGGTGTGTGTATTATATTACAATTTTATTTTATTTATTCATTTATTTATTGTTAGTTAGTTTGTTTGTTTATTATTGCAGTTCCGGAGATGCTCTACCACTGGGCTGCAGCTTCAACCCCACAATTCTTTTTAAATTACAGACTTTTCAATTTACTCCCTCAATGATGCCTTCTGAACAAACTTCCACACTCAAACATTTCCATGAATATGATACCCATGGTTCAGTAAAAAAAATAAAAATGGGTTCCTGGTGTAACATTGACTTAAATTCCAGCTCTGCAAGGAAATGTTTTAAATTTATATTCATAGGAAAGACAGTCAAAGCCTCGGTATGTAACACAGGAAATAATTTATCTCATCAAATCATGAGAATTAAGATACTGTTAAAAAAAAAAGAAAGAGAAAGAGAGAGAGAGAGAGAGAGAGAGAGAGAGAGAGAGAAGGAAAGAAAGAAAGGAAGAAAGGGAGAAAGAGAGAAAGAAAGAGAGAGAGAAAGAAAGAAAGAAAGAGATAGATAGAAATGGTAGTCACATAAACTAACAACAGCTATCATCACATTGATACCCACCATGTTCCCATCCAAAAGTCATCTTAAAATGGTGAAGGAATCCCCAGCCTCCTTTACAGCTAACTACAGTGTTTATTTCTCAAATTGTTTCATGATCTTTCATACCCAACCTCAAGGCTAGTGACCCAGGTAAGGCTCTCATTACCCAACCTGGGTTGGTGTTAGTTGAGTCTGATAGCTGCATGGTTTTACTTTCCTGCAGAGGATTAGACTGAGCTAGCCCTGTATCTCTCCTCTTTTACTTAACAGTTGTGGAGCTCATGCTGGGGCCAATGTAATCACAGTGCTCTAAGAGTGTGACTTTGTGTGTTTGTGTTCTTTTAATTTACAGCTGCATTTGCTGAAATGACAGTTCTAAGAAAGGTATAAGAGAAAAGCCTTGAGGAAATAGTTTAAAGTAACAGTGGTGTTGCTGGAATGCAGTGCAGCCATGTGGTGTGTGTGTGTGTGTGTGTGTGTGTGTGTGTGTGTGTGTGTGTGTGTAGGAGGATGCCTGGTGTGTTGCTCTGTCACTCCCCCCCCCTTCCTTGAGACCGGGTCTTTCTTTGAACTTGGAGCTTATGCTTCTTTTCAGCTAGGCCGGCTGGTTAGCTAGCCCATTGATTTCCCTGTCTCTGTCTCCCCGACCCCCCAGTGCTGAGGTTAGAGGCATCCTGAGCCATGCACAGATTTTTACACAGGTGTTGGGGATCTGAACTCACATCCTCATGCTGACACAACAAGTTTTCTTAGCTACCGAGCTGTCTTCTTAGCCTTGAAAGTTTTATTTTCTCTACCTTTGGCAGAGATAGGAGTTATAACATGCAAAAACTGGCTGAAATGTTTAAAGAGCATATCTTCTAGTCCCTCAGTGAACCCTTGTCCCTCATCTCTAGCAAAGGATCCATTAACTGAGGCAAACCTTCAGGGAATCCCTATGCTAAATGGTACAAATCTCTTCATAAAGTCCCCCTCACCATTACCATCAGTAGGACATTTTCCCTGAAGAGCATCACTATTCGTCTACACAGGTCAGGACGCTGGTCAGTGAGGTTGGGTACGTCTGCTGTTCTGGCTTGCTCTTTTCATCCTCCAACTGAGAACGGCACCCAGCTAAGCAGTTGACATCCTCCAAACAAATAAAAACAAACAAACGAGCAAACAAACAAACAAACAAACAAACAAAAAACTACTGCTGCCCAAATCTAAGCATGAGCCTAGCATGCCAATGCAGTGGATCTGGCTTTCCACTGTCCTACTGTGGTTTCCAACAGACAGTGAATGATGGAAACCTAGAGCATTAGGTCAAAATTCACAAAAAGAAAACTGTCATTTTTTTCCCCTTACTAGGACACTAAGCAGTTGACACCCTGTTGGAATTGTCTTCATAGACACAGTCGTTTTGGCATCTCCTTAAGAGTAAACAGAGACAAAGAAAAGAAAAAGCAAGCCGAGGACCCGCACAATGCTTGAAGGACCCATTCCTCTGGCCACACCGCGCCTGTTTCCTAGTCCTGAACATTTTAGACAGTCTCACCCATAGGCACACTTCATATATGCCTCCTTCCCCTTTTTTTCTGAATTACCAGTTTAGCAGCCTGGTGCCCTTAAAGGCTGACACCCATTGCTAGACAGATGGAGGAGAGAGGGCCAAGGCCAAGGCCAGGCTTATGCTGCCAACTCATTTGGCCAAAGGCCCAGCCTCACTACACAACCACCAATGCTGTCCTTACCCAGCAAAGGCTGATCGCAGTGCTCTTTGCTGTCAGCTTCTCTAGGCTCCTGGAGGTGACAGTAGTCTAGGAACTCCTTGCTCCTTCCTGGCATTCATACATCTGCCAATCACAGCTTTATGTTGATAAGGTGTCCCTTGGCAAGAGGCAGCCAGAAGCCCTATCCCATGCCCACAGCAGGTGTCAAGAGAATGTCTGGAACAGCTGTCAGCTTCCCATTGCCAGGCTGGTATGACTGGCTTGCTGGGCGCTCCTTCCTTCCCCGCAGGTCTCCAAGCTTTTTACTTGACAAGCATTAGTTCTGAGTAGAGTAACTGTCTTGGTTCATCTCCATTATGGGGCCCATCTTCTATTATACTTATACATATCAAGTAGGGATCTAAAATACAATCTGACATTTCACTCACTGTTTTAATCTCCCAAGGGATTTTTCAAGCTTGCTGTTCAAAGTCTGTTATAGGTTCGGTTAGGATTGTTTTGGCTCCAGACCTCAACCATTTACAACCACCCATCTTCTGGTCTCTGCTCTGCTACTCCAAGCATGCCAAGTTCCCTTCAACACTGGATGCTGCTTTTGTTCCCCTCAACATGTCTGCCTAAGTCTTATTTGTCTTTTCCAGTGTCCGTTCAGATGCCCCTCATCCAGAAATCCTTCTCTCAATTCCCTAAGGCAAGGAGAAGAAAAGGACACTGCCTACCTCTGTGTTCCCAAGACTTTTCTGACTTTGCCTTTATCCTATATAACAACTATATCAAGGTACACATTTATATGTCTTATACTTGAAATATTTCTCTCTCTCTCTCTCTCTCTCTCTCTCTCTCTCTCTCTCTCTCTCTCTTTCTCTGTCTCTCTCTTCTCCCCCCCTCTCTTTCTCTCTCTCTCTCCTTCCCCAACTCTATGGCCATTGTGATAATATTAAATGTTGATACCTTTAAGAAGTGATTAGGTCTTGAGCGTAGCATCAGGAGTGAGTTCATTCTCTTCCACTCTTCCAAAGGAGAATGTAACAGGAAGACCTATACTGATAGTGGTACTTTAATGTTGGGCTTCCAACAAGGTGAAAAAATAACTTTCTGTTCTTTCAAATGACCCAGCTGTGGCTACTGTGTCCTGGCAGTACTAGGTCAGTATATAACTCTATTTATGGACTTTGAACAAATTGAAGATATGAACTATCTTTTATCTCATACATACTATGTTCTTATCCTATGTTTCTTGAATAAATAAATTCATAGTCATGCTTTCCTACTAGAATTGAGGTACAAAATGTGTCATTAATGGAATCACTCAAGGGGATCTCACTTCTGGAAAAATGTTACTGTTAGCTTGTGCTCACCCACAGGTGTGTCTGATTCAAAGTGAACATGGAGGGACTGGAGGTGTCACTCATCTGAAAAATACATGCTTGGAATGTATGAGGCTCTGGCTTCTATCTGTAATACATGAATGCATGCACATGCACGAGTGTACACACACACACACACACGATGATGATGATGATGATCATGATGATGATGATGGTGATGATGATGATGAAAAGGGAAGAGAACGAAGAGGAGAATGAAGCATTCCAGAATGAACATAGATGAGCAGGAAGTAACCATTGTTTCTCTCCACTTATAGTATTTCATGGAAGAGAAATATTGTCTCTTGAGCATCTCATTATGATTTTCATTCAACTAAATCACTTTACCTCTGTGCTTATCCCCAAGATCAGCCCACTCTGGTATCACTAACACTCCAGGAAGCAGGGGCCTGCTTTGGCACATCAGCGGCACCAGGGTCCCACACTGTCCAGATCTCTGGCAGAGACACTCATCAACAACTGTGACTCCTCATGTCTATGATAATGAATGTCAGCAGGACTTGGGGTCCTGGGACTCCAGTGGCACCTGCAGTGCTGGCTCAGTATATTAGGTTTGTCACAAAGCTCAGCCTCTCTGCCAATAATGGCAGACATCACCATCCCTTGCAATATAGAGGTTTTCTCTTCCAAATTAACTGTTTTCCCTTTCGACACCAAGAAACAAAGAAGTAGAAAGGAAGGTCTTATTTCCATTTAATACACCACAGCAAACTTGAAAATGTCAAAGGATCATTTTTTTCTTGACAATGGAAACATTTTCTCCAATATGACATAAGATGACATACAAACTCTAAAAGTAGAACATCTGAAATACAGATCTAAATCATGAGTTCAAACTTAGTTTGAGTTCTTTATTTCTTACATCATTGATGGTGAAGAGCCCACTCAGCTTCAGAGCCATCATTTATAAAATATGCATCATTAAAAGGTAATGTCTCTGATGGTGTTTTGCCCAACTGTGACCAGTAAGCACTTGTAGGACATAGAAAGTGTTCACAATTATGCTAAGTTGAAGCACAGGGGGCCCATCACTAAACACTGCTAGAATGTTGCCAGGATAAATTAATAGATCCTTATTCTCTACACTCCACATTTCTCCTCAGTCAAGGAAAAGAATTGATATTCTCCAGATAGATAAAAACTGTACTTACATACATACATGCATACATACATACATATCCGTAGTCTTTATTTCAGTGAAAAGATGCTCCTGGTTTCCAAAGTAGGAATCACATTTCCTGAATATCATGAAAGATGATTTCTCTATCTTGTGCTGTAATATTTGTTATCTTTTTTGTGTATCAGGAAAGAAGGATGCTAACAGGATCACATAGTCTCACAAAGTCCTGTACTGTATGCACTCCAATAGAGTTTGAGGGTGACCAAACCACTGATGTATTAAGTGTGTTCTTGACTACTTAGTAGGATAGGGTTCAGTTGATGGTGGGAAATGGATGTACTCATCAAATAAGGCTACATATGACTCCACCAACTGGTGAGAGTAGAGTAGACAATTCTGAGCCCTGTTAGTTGGCTATCAACAGCTGCATTGCTAACAGTGCTCACATGATAGTTGACATGACTCCCTTGCAGTTAGAATCAGAACACTGAAAATGCTCCTCACTGAGCAGTGAGACTCAAAAGGAAAGCTAGTATGAGTAGAAGGCTCCAGAGTAGGCCAGATAGGATTCTCCTAAAGGAAAATGCTAGAATTTTTAATAAAAGAAAGATGGGTTGAGTCATCAGTTTTTCTTTCCAAGAGAAGCTGTTAGTCAGATTTTATACACAATTTTTGATCTTTAAAAAATTAGAAAGACAAAGATATTCTTTACTGAACAAGAAAACATATTTCTAAGCAGGATCAAAGTCATGGCCAGTGTGTATCATCTGACATAGAACTTTTGTCACTCCTAAGAGATCTGTTGCTTTAATGGAAGACACAGATCACACAGTTATGTTGTAAGGCATGTAGATGACTGGGCTGTGCTATAGTCACCAGTAAACTGTGATGTGTGCAAGAACCACAAAGAAAAAAACACTGATGCTGTAGGACCCAATTTCTTGTGATGCAGAGGCAGTCAAGTGAAGTTTATGAGGACATAAATCCACTCAGAACATGAGGGGGGGGGGAAGGGAGAGGGAAGGAGAGAAAGAGAGAATCTCATCACTGGCATCATATGTGTAGAAATATATACAACAAATTCTAAATGGAGAGAGTATTAGAAATTAGCAGGGAACTGGGCGAGAAAATATTAAGAAACAGATTCCTTAAGTGCTTCATAATGTAGCTTTTTTTTTCCCCTAAGTGATGCCAAAAGATAACTGTGCTCTTTGCAAGATACATTACAGGAATCATTAAAACTGTGTATCTGGCATGATATCTATATATCTTGCTCTGTCACTGTTATCCAATGAATGGTGCCCAATGCAAGCATAGACTTTATATACCTAAAAGATTCATAGTGTTATACCCTAAAATATGTTCCATGGTTTTATAGACTGTTGATGATTCAAGGGGATTCTCTTGAGAGAAAGAGTTCACAGAATCCAGTTGCCCTGCTGCCTTCTTTGGCTCCAGTTATTCCCATGTTTCATTGGCATGGGAGTGTAAAGTCAGTGGTGTTACCCTGGGCAGCAGGAAAGCTCCTCAATGACAGAGTCCTGGCACTGAGGAAATCCTTCTCACATTAAAAAAAAAAAAAGCCTATTACCATTTTTATTATAGCTGGCATATTTCACTTTGCCCCGGTCTAAGTAAGATCCCTGTAAGAATGGAGAAGCAAATGCTTGATGACATTTTTCAAAGGTATACAGTATGTATCTGGGCTCTGGACTCTGGGCTCTTGGCTCTGGGTTCTGATTCCAATCTCAATACAATAGATGGAAACTATATGACTACAACTTTGCGTTTGTCAGCATGTCACCTGTCCATTTCCAGTTGTACATAGTCATGCTCCCTCGCAGTCTACAGAAGAATCTACTCACATGACTGGCAAATAAACAACAAATACAAATGAATAGAAATTAAAAAATAAAATGCTGTAGAGTTCCTTAATGTTCCCTACTGGCTGTCAGTCATGTGTCTTCAGCCCAATAGGCAATATGTGATAAAGACTCACATATCTTGGATGTCTCTGTATCCAGCCCAACAGACAGCATGTAATAAAGGTTCATGTCTTGAAGTATCTCCTTGAATACTAGGGTGTCTTTGCAAATTGTTAATGAGAAGACACACCTACTATGTAGAAAGAAAAGACCAGCAATGGAGGAGTGTTGCGTTTTCTCCATATCCTCACCAGCATGTGCTGTCTCTTGAGTTTTTTTATCTTAGTCATTCTTATAGGTGTAAAGTGTAATCTCAGGGTCATTTTGATTTGCATTTCCCTGATGACTAAGGATGGAGAGCATTTTTTTTTAAGTGTTTCTCTGTCATTTGAGATTCCTCTGTTGAGAATTTTCTGTTTAGTTCTGTATCCCAGTACACTACTTCATTGCTGGTAGGATTGCAAACTGGTACGACTCTGAAAATCAATCTGGTGGTTCCTCAGATAAGTGGAAATAGCTCTACCTGATGACACAGCTATAATACTCATGGACATATACCCAAAAGATGTTCCACCATATCGCAAGGATATGTGTTTCACTATGTTCATAGCAGCCTTATTTGTAATAGCCAGAAGCTGGAAACAACCCAGATGTCCCTCAACTGAAGAATGGATACAGACAATGTGGTTCACTTACACAATGGAATGCTATTCAGCTATTAATAACAAGGACATCATGAATTTTGCAAGCAAATGGATTGAACGAGAAAATATTCTGAGGTAGCCCAGACCCAAAAGGACATGCATAGTGTATACTCAGTGATAAGTGGATATTACCCAAAAAATGCTTTAAAAAATGTTAAGCAGGATAAGTTTTACTTACTGTGGTAAGAATAATTTATATTATTCATGAGAAGTATAATCCAGTGTTCTATACACCCCGGAATCATTTCCTTTCATTTAGCTATTTGTCAGCGGATATTTATAAGTCACATCTTTATTTTGTATGCAAATTTTTGTTTTTGCAATATTAGGCTATGATTTATTTAATAAAATATTTATAAATTAATGACAAATATAGGCAAAATTTATTTCATAACTGTGTTAGAATAAAAAATCATGAAATATAGAGTATCATCACAATTTTTTTCTTTGTTGGTGTTTGAAAAGTATTATGCTTTGCTTAGCTCCATGCAATGGAAAATGGCAAGAATATTACATATTCAAGTATTTGTGTTTATGAATGTTCCCACTCTTTTGTTCTAACTAATATCTGTTTGCCTTTGCCTGAACTCTTCCCACAAACAGCATGTGTGCAGGAATCCTGGACACATGTCTGAAGTTAGCCTGGAAGAAGTCACAAGGGACAGCACCTATAATTATTCACTACAAAAGACTGTCCTTCCATGGAGTTGCTGTGTGCACAAAGGGAATAATTTCACATCTCATATTTAACACAAATACAGACCCCTAAATAAAGCAATAAAAGGACAGCTCGTAGTTTCTGTCTCTTATTGTGTCACTTGTGATAAGTTGACTTTTACTCATGAGTTTATTACGCTGTTATTTCAATTTTATTGGCATAAAATTGTTTATAATGCCATCTTAACTGAATTTTAATATCTAAGGGATGTCTGGTGGTAAGGTCCTTGTTTATTATTTTTGACATTTTTATTTGTATTTCCCTCCTCTGAAAAGAAATTTATCAAGTATTTTTCTATTCTATTAGCTATTTTTAAGGAAAAATTTAGTTTTCTTTTAATATTATCTTTATTTTTTATCTTACTTGTATCTTATTTTTTTCACTTTTGCACCCTGATTTCTGTGTTGCTGGACTTTAGTTTACTGGAGTTTCCCCCTACTTTTAGGAGATATATGTTTAATACAACAATTTTTCTTCTCTAAATCTTGTGACATCCTATAGTATTAGAGTTCAGAATTTCAGCATGTGAATCTCAGGGGACACAATTCACCCCACAGCAATGACTGAGTAAGGTGCCCCTCCGTCACCACAGTACCCAGGTTAGCTGTTCTTTACTTCTGAATCACCCTTATTTAAGTGCTGTGGCTCTTCAAGGTTCCAAGGCAGCTTCAAGGACCTCACTAGCATCTTGGTTTTTTTTTTTTTTTTTTTTTTATAGTCTCTGGAACCCAGCCACATAGCCCCTTACTCTCATGAGATTTTCAATCTGCCACCCAGACCTGTAACTTCCTAGCAGGCTACGAAATGTAAATTCTCTAAGGAAAAAAAATAATTTTTAAATTCCTTTTCCCCTGAACAATAGACTAGTAAATTTTCAGTAATGTGTAGACTTTATGTTACTGTTTACTAGATTAGGAATATGTATTTCATGCAGATTTTCTTCAGAAAGAGGACTGGCACATTTCTTCCTTTGTATTGTCTACTGAGAAAGACAGGTTTCGACATGGTTGTGCCCAGAGCTATTTATCTACAGAGCATTGCGTAAATGGCTTTTGTGGTTTTCTACTATAAAATGATTTTTATGAAAAATTTAGGATAAAGTGATATATCTACATGGAAAGTGGTCCCTCCTGCTTTACTCTTTCATTATCTTCTCAGACAAGACAATTCTGCATATTCTACATTCTTTATACTTAGATACACGTATTTTGTAATGTATTTTCAATAAATGGCATCGAACATATCCAGTTGTATCTAACTTAGCCATTCTGTGTGCTGTGTGTCAATCCACTTGTATCAACCCATTCTTTTTCATTGCTCCAAAGAATGAATATGCTATCATTCATTTGTCTCTTGCTGAATTAAAAACATATTAAATATCATTGCTATTTTTTTCTCTATTTAAGATAGTGTTGCAATGAACATCATTGAATATACCTCCTCCTGTACATGGGTAAATATACATATTAAACATATATGTATGAGTATCTCAAATTTCTTCTTTGACAATTACATGTTTGTATATAATATATTTTGGTTGCACCCATCCTCCCAACATTCCTGTCTCCTTTTCACTCCTGTGAGCTCCCTCTTCTTTTCAAGTCCCTTTCTCAAATCCAAGTGTTTACCCTTTGTCTTTGGACCCACTGACTAAGAGCCAAAACAATCCAAACAAAACAAATATTCACTGAAGTCTGGTTAAATTATCTGTGGTTATGAAAGTGAAGACGGTGACTACCTCTTGCTGAGGATCCATCAGTAGCCAATAGTTCCTTAGAATGAAGCGAGGATCCGTGAGCCTGTCCCCAATCCATGACTGACTGATGCAAGCCCCATCATCACATGTAGTCCTGTTGCAGGCAGCTGCAGTTGCTGAGATTATGGTGTCATTTCCAGAAGATAGCATTCCACAGCCATATTCCTCACCTTCCAGCTCTTACATTCTTTCTGTGTCCATTTCTCTGATGTCCCCTGAAGGTGAGTGATGTAAATGTCTTGTGTAAGGATAAGCACTCCACAGGCACATGTTCTTAGCATCATAAGCAGAAATGAGTCTGGATTCACTGCTGTGTTCAAGGCAAAGAGAAGTTCCTCTGCTTAAAGCTGACAGCAGCATTTGTCTATGGGCAGAAAATGAATATTTAGAAGGCAATTTAGCACAATGTCAAACAACTGCCTGCCCCACCCCCACTAAGGCCTAAGACATCTCTGGCCACAGGATTTTGTCTGTGTTTGTAGAACCAACCATGTGTTCCCTCTTGTGAAGAAGGATCAAAGGAGACTGGTTATCACTAAACCAGCCACGCCACTACTGTGCCAGTGGATACAGCCTTTGAGCCAGATAATTACAATACTTCTTAGGTCATTTAGGAGATACCATGTAATTTCTCAGTATAGATACTGTGTTCCTTGCTATTAGGTGTTAAATATTTTATTGTTTTGTGATGAATGCTTCTAAAACATAGGTTGATACTATTTTTCACCGTCTTGATTTCTCACAGAGATCCTCTTAGTGTCCCTAAAACATCTCCAGTTTTCTACAAATTTTGTTTGATCATGCTAAATATTTCCTTGGAATATTTTAAAATAGACATACACATTCTCCAGTATAAAAGCCTTTGTGTGTGGTGACATATATTAATAGAACTAATACAAACATTCCAGCACTGTTCAGACTACTAAAATATTTGATAAAGTTTTTTTAGTATCTATTTTCTAAGAAAACATTATTAGATATTGTAATAGCTTATGGAACCACTTGCATTTGTTTCTGTTTGTTTGGACTTTGTATGAGATTATATAAGCTTTATAGAGTGGGATAGAAAGACATTCATGAATTTTTCTGCTATGGAACATTCATATTGGATCAGAATTATTGATTATTGAATAAAATTGCTTTTCATAACTTCTCTAGTACACCTGAGACTGGACTATTTTTAACAATATATATTTCTGTATTTCAATATGAAAATATAATCCATTAGTATGTATCATAAATTAGAATACATCAGAACCTGCTCTTGATGCCCTCTTTCCTTCTACTATTTAAGACTTTACTCTATATTGATTTTTTTTTCAAAAATTGACTAACCACATTTTTTGGTCCATTTTCCTGTTTTTCCTGATTTTTTGCTTACTTGACCTTTAGTAGCTACATTTAAAGTTGAATGTGTGCTTCAACTTACTACGTTTTGTCAGCTGCAAAACTTGCTTAGTAATATAATATTCACACAAATAAAATACCATCCATTTGTTTTTGTCACTTTGCATCAACCATTACAGTTATAATTGTGCCTGTATACACGTGCACCTATGTGTGTGTGTGTGTGTGTGTGTGTGTTATTGCTCAGCTTTGTCTTTTCCACTGAACTTTGAGGTTGTGTTTTCCTGGCATTTCCACTGTTCCTTTTTCAAGGATGGTTTGAATGGTTGTACTTTTGAGAACATGTTGAGAGAAACTTTAAGAACTTACATACATACACATAAAGGTTCTGTGAAGACTGCATTTCAAAATAGTTTTTCATAGAGCTTTCTAAGGTATTCTCATTGTCTTCTATAAGATATAAAATGCTATAAATTTATTTTGCACCTTTACAGGAAATGTATTTCTTGCTCTCAAAGATTTTAAGGCTCTCCTTTGTCTTTTAAAACTTGGTATGTTTGGTTTTTATTTATCCCACCTACTCCTTAAGGACAGCTATTTAAAAGGCAATAGACATGGTCAACTACACGAATGCTCTTTGTTTTATTAACTATGCCCCCATTTTCTCTATTGTCTCATTATAACATTGCTCTTTGTGTATATGCTCCTTCACCACTGTCTTCTTGACACTCCATTCTGCATGGTCTGGAGAGAAGGCTTAGGGGATAAGGGATTTGCTGCATAAGTATAAAGACCAGAGTTCAAATCCATAGCACCCATGTAAATATCAGGCAGATGTGGCAGTGCTCGGGAGTGGAGACATAGAACAAATAGGTTACCACTGGCCAAATCAACAAGCTCTGGGTTAAACCCATCTCGATATATAAGAGGGAGAGCAATGGAGGAAGACACCTTATGTAAAACTCTGGCCTACATATGTGCATGCACACACATGCACACATACTCATACATACACATGCCCATACTTGTGTGAAAACACATTTCCGTATGCATGCACAACACACACACACAAATAGACATGCAGAACAAAGAACACATGTGACTGTCTTTAGGGCCCAGACAGGTACCTGCCTCTAAAGGTCATAAACTTAATCATATCCTTTGCCACATTGTGTATTATTCAAAATGTTGCCTGGTAAGTTAATATTCATTGACCTTAAAGCTTCATCTTGCCAAAACTAGACTATCATAGCTGAAAATGGCATCCACAGCAGACAACAGACTTGTTTTAATTGAGGTTAAAATTCACTGGCTCACTGAATTATCTCAGCTAGTTCTTATGCTCAGACCTACAAATGCTTAGTCAGTAGGATCAGCATTCTAACAATGAATTATTACTCATTTCACGGCCATATGGAGGAATAAAATGAGTTATGCTACATAGAGCACTTTCTGAATGGCATTATGAAAAGAATATTGAGTTTATCATTTACATCCTGAGCTCTGGAAACGAAGCAAAGAATGACAGCCAAGGCTCTTCCTGACCTTCACTTTCTTATCATCAAGCAAAGGTAGGATACTCAGCTTACAATTTGTTTCATTATTAAATGAGATAACTCACATAAAATGACATGCTGCCCTCCTCCTTTTGCCTTGCTTTATAAAATATAATCTACCACTCCCAGCATTGCTATAAGATGCTCCATAGATAAGCTTTGGTCAGCAGTTTTCATTTCAAGCAAGAAGGACAAACATAGATAATAACTATTTAAATAATTAATAGACTGGAAAAAACCTGTCCATGGATGCTGTACATGGGAAAAAAGAATTCTCTGTTGTGACCTAATTCTTGTCCTTGGTCAATATACGTTTCTGCCTTTGTTCCAGGGATGATTAACAGCACTGTGCCAAAAGCATTGTCAGGGCCTGAAAAAGTAGACTGGTAAACTGTAGTTATTGCTACTAACATTTTTATCGTGTACTTGCACCCTAGAAGGAACTGATGGCAGTATTGCTATCCACACATAAGAGCAAATGAGGATTACGTTCAAATGATTTAACAATAACTCTAAGTTTACTTCCCAGTATTTCTATTGCCTTTTAGGTCTCTGTCTAAATGACTCCATTCTTTATTCTGCCTGCTAGTAATATTCAGATTGTGGATCTGGCTTTCTGGGAGTGTTTTGGAGACTCTCATTGGAAGTAAATGGCAGCCACTTCTTTTTCTGACCTTATGTGTTTAGAGCAGAGAAAGAGAAGCAGTGTTCTCACTTGAGTATGAGCACACACTGCCCCGTGGATCCGGAGGGTGTTTTTAAATGGTCCTTACTCCTAGAGTGCATTATGATCTACTGGCGACATTCTGCTAGGTCTTCCCAACTAAAATTCTCTTGAGCCAGCAGGTGCTTTCCTTCCACTGACCAGCAGAAGCATCCTTCAGGTTCTGCACCCAATAGATCACCCTTAGCTTCTGTCTATGGAGATGCCAATGGATTCTAGCATGTTGGTGGCTTTTTTGGTAGAAGTCTTTTTAAATGACCCCAGGTCAAAATCCATATGATGGACATGGATTTCATGCCACTTCTTCAGAGTCTTTGGACATTTTCCAACTAGTAGAGGAGAACACGTTGTTTTCCAGGTTCGCCTTCTTCTCTGCTTTACTCACAGTTTTAGAAAAAGCAAAGAGGTTTGGTAGTCTCTGATGCTAATGGCAAGTCCACAAGGTTCGCCAAATGCAAGAAAGAATCTTGGCTCCTTCCTAGGCCTTAATTTAAAAACCAACCAACCAAACAACAAACACATTTTTTCCCATTTGCTTTACTCTCTTGGGCAGATTAGAAATCATAGGCCAGACATTTCTAGCATTCAATAAATATACTTACATTCTCCCAGGCTTCCAGCTTCCCTGGGGACTCAAGTCTCTTGAAGATTAGGAACATCTTCTTCCACTGAGGCCAGACCAGGTAGTTCTCTGCAACATATGAAATGGGGGCCTCGGACCAGCCCATGTATGCTGTTTGGTTAGTGTCTCAGTCTCTGGGAGCTCCCTAGTGTCTGGGTTAGTTGAGATTGATGGTGTTCTTACGGGATCTCCCTCCCCTTCAGCTTCTTCAATCCTTCCCCTAATTCAGTCCAATGGTTGGTGTAAGTACCTGCATCTGTCTCAGTCAGCTGCTGGTAGGTCCTCTCAGAGGGCAGCCATGTGAGGCTCCTGTCTGTAAGCACATCATACTATCAGTAATAGTGTCAGGCCTTGGTGCCCCACTCCATGAGATGGATCCCAAGTTGGGCTGGTCATTGGACCTTTTCCTCAGTCTCTTCTCCATTTTTGTCCCTGTAGTTATTTTAGAGAGGAACAATTTTGGGTCAGGAATTTTGACTCTGAGTTCATTTTTAAACCTTTTCCTGTCTAGAACTTCATATATTAATACTATATCTGCATCACCTCTTTCACATCCTCATGCCTCCCTTGTCTCCACTCCCAAATTCATGCTTTCTTCTTTAATTGTTACAGTTTCATGCATATGCATATACATACTGTCTTTATGCAGTTATTCTAAAGTGAGAGGACATATCCCATGTCGATAAGCTATTTTTCTAAGCTAAATGCTCCTTGAATGTGATGGTAGCTTCCTAGACATCCTTGGAGAGTCAGAAGTGGATATTTGTTACAGTCAATAACTTGTTTCTGCTTCCCTTCATGTCTCTCACTTTTCCTGCAAATGCAGGTTTCTCTCGCAGTTGCTACTTTAGGAACTTTAGGTAATGAGACTTGATCAGCTTCAGGTCATACAGATAAACTATTGGCTTAGGAAGCAGTAATCGTTTGTAATGTTTATGTCTCCATGTGAACAGCAGGATGGAAATAATTGGGGTTGGATGAATAAATGAATTAATTATCAACTTGCTAATTATAAAGAAACATCAATGTTGTAGGCTCTATGCAATGCAATGAAGAAGCCAGATTTAATTGTTTAGGTTTTCTTTTCTACAGTCTTCAGATTTTCTCAACCTTATCTTTGATTCCTTGGAGTAGCACTGCTTTGACCTGCTCTGTTCTGATTTATTGGAGCCCTCCTGTACTTTTGTTTTTATCTCTTAATCTGTCTTCCACTAAAGTACGTTGGCCCAGACTTAACAATACATTGATTGCTCTTAGTCAATTCCTAGATGGACAAATAGACTTACCAGATTTTCCCTCAAATATCAGACAAGTGGATGTGCCCTTAACACTGGAATCTCAAGATTCCCAATGGTTTCTTTCATCTTCCTAGTTCTTTTTCTCTGAAGTTGTCTAGTCCCAATATGCATTCTGTCTGATTCTAAACTAAAAGGGATCCTTGAGCAGAGACTGAAGGAAAGGCCATTCAGGGACCATCCCACCTGGGGATCCATCCTGTCTGCAGACACCAAACCCTGCCACTGTTGCTGTTTCCAAGAGGCATTTGCTGACAGGAACCTGGTGTAGCTGTTCCTTGGGAGGTTCTCCAAGCAACCGACCAATGCAGATGTGGATGCTTGGAACCAACCATTAGACTGAGCTCGTGGAGCCTAGTAGGAGAGCTGGCAGAAGGCCTGGAGGAGCTGAGGGGGATTGTAACCCCATAAGAAGAACGATATTGGCTGGCTGGACTACTCAGTGTTCCCAGGGACTAATCCACAAACCAAAGAGTGTACAGGGAGGGATCCATGGCTTCAAATACATATGTAGCAGAGGATGGCCTTGCCTGACATTAATGAGAGGGGAGGCCCTTGGTCCTGTGGACTTTTGATGCCCCAGCGTAGGGGAATGCTGGATCAATGAGGCAGGAGAGTGTGGGTAGGTGGGTGGGTGAGCACCCTCATACAGGCAAAAGGGAAGGGAGAGGGGTAGATGTGGGATGAGGGATTGGTGGAGGGGTAACCGAGAAATGGGCTATCATTTGAGATATAAACAAATGGAATGATTAATAAAAAAAAAAACTTACAGAAATAACAATAGTTTTTTTTTTTTTTAATCCCACATCTTTCATTACTGACACTTTTTTCCCAATTGTCTTTTATGGACAAATTGTGTACTAGTGCAGTACAGTGTTTGGAGTGTCTCTTGGAGAAGCACTGATAAGGTTCTGTTGTTGCTCACTGATACGGTTTCTGGCTATCTTGTTTAAGATGGATAGACCACAGATACTGTTTCTTCTCTAATTGGACCCCTTAGTTTCTTTTTAATCTTTAATCTTTTTTTACAGTCCAGTCCTTATCCCCCTCCTTGTCTGCTCTCTGACTGTTCCTCTTTTAAGAAATGAAGCCTGTTCTGTCTTTGTGGACTCCACTCTCAACACTTAGAAGAAATTACAAATTGCCAGATGATATTTCCCAGCAATCTTAGTTTTTCATACCACCTTGAAACTTATTTGATGTAATTATACTCCCATTTAGAAGTCTTTCTGGGAACTGTGAATTAAAGGTCAGCATCTACTGGAGGCCATAGTCTTACAGATCCAAACCTGCAATTATCCAGGAGCTGGGTCACTCTGTTGATTCCTCGGAGCTAAATGCTCTTCATAAATATTCCAGGCAGGCTTTCCAGGGATGACAGGGCTTATGCAATGAGTCACAAAAAATGCAAATTGATATCAAAGCAGGTACTTGGCACTTATTAAACTCAATTTTGTTAAGAATTGCTGATTTGTAATTTAGTATCCAGGGATTTGGTACAGTGGGAGTTTGCCTGTTTTGCAAGAAGAGATAATGAGTCACAAAACAAGCAACAGAGAAGCCACATAGGACACTGCAGTTTTAAGCAATTGACCTTGGTTGTTTAGCTATTGTATAGATAAACAGTGCTGTATGGAAGGAAGAACCAGAAGACCTCAATTAGGATCCTTTCTCATCTGTCAGTTCCATGGCTTTGGCCAAAGCACTTATCTCTGAACTTGCCTGTCTTTTTCAAAATGGGGATTGTAATAATGATTAAACCACAGTTAATTTACTTGTTCCTTAACAAAAGACGTTGATAAAAAAGATTAAAGAATTCAGTACATTTTATGTCCAGAAAGTTATATTTTTTAAAAAATATTATTTGAGAATGGCTGAGAAGAGATGATTGCTAAAGATGACTGCCATTTAATTTGAGTGACCCCTGACACTCTTTAACTTTTCATTCATCTCAGAGTCAACATAGAAAATAAGCACTAGATATTTTCCATATGAAGACAACAGTGTCTGTTCAAAGAACAGCCTATGAAGGATGAATCTAGTTATAGCCTGAAGATATTTTTCAGGCAGGTAAATGCATCTTGTCTTCCCCTAAGAACTTCTCAGGGAAGAACCACTGGTACCCATCTCAGACACTGTACTCTTTCATTCCTCTTCCCAAATAGACAACTCTGAGAAAACTTAGACCAAAATAACTAAGAGTAGAAGTTATCTAAAATTAACCTCAAATTTGCATTTTAAATTGTGATCAAAGGATTTCCTGTTAGACGTATTGGAATAGTATGGGTTGTTTTTTTCCCTAAGAGAGAATTAGAAACTTAGATGTCCTACAAGGCAATGGGCTCAATCCTGAGAATAGAACTCAATGCTAAAGCAAACAGAATGGAAACATCATTTTTTCTGTCTTCCAGAAGGGAATCTAACTATCTGGGGTGAAAGATTAGAGCAATTTGTAAAGAGATAAAGGAAGAGAAAGGGCTGTTCTCTTGCTGAGGGAATCAAAGCTTGAGGAGATTGTCTAGTGATTTCTTTCAGTAGCACTGTGAGATTTATAGCATGTGGATTATTATTTACCAATAGGCGTTCATTTATAAAATACTTTCTTCTCTGCACTAGATTTTTTTCTTTTATTGAAAATAGATTTTACTCATATAATATATTCTGAATATGGTTTCCCTTCCTCAACCCTTCTGAGATTCTCACACTGCCCATCCCATCAGAATCCACTGTTTCTGTCTGTCTTTAGAATAAAAATGCTCATCTAAAGAATAATAATAAAGTAAGATAAAAACCAACTAAACAAATCAGACTATGACAAAACAACAAAAGAAAAAGAGTCAAAGAAAAAGCACAAGAAACAAATATAGAGACAGAGATACACACATTCACAGAATATTAGTTTTGATTTTCCCCCAGGTCAGCAGCTTAATTAGACTTGGGTTCTTGTCCACCCAAGCAGTGTCTCAGATAGATTCCATCTCATGGAGTACGCTTTAAATCCAATCACAAGAGTTGGTTATTTGCACAAGATTTGTGCCCCTCTTATACCAGTGAATCCAGCAGGCAGGTACTCATTGTAGATCAAAGGGTTTGTAGTTGAGTTGATATTTACCTTTTTCTTTTGGTAATGTGTGGAGTACCATCCAGTACTATGAACACTATTTGGTAGGGGTGAAGTGTAGGCACCAGTCCAGCTTCTTCATGAACAATGAATTGTGTAGGTGTTATTGTCAGCAATGGGGTCTTACTATCAGTTTGAAGAGATCAATCCATAGCCTTGACAATAGACTAGGTTGTTTTGGGGATTCCCTTAGGACCCCTTTGTCCAACAGCTCAATTAGTTATAACCCATTTATGGATGTGTAAGCTTCATTTGGTGAGAGAAATGTCCAGTTGGGACTCAGTCTCCCCCTTTATTTGCCAATTGTACTTAGCTCACCTTTATATATGTATACATCTTAGGAAGATTCTACTATATTAGGTTTCTCTCAAATAGCACTTAATTTTATCTGTCCCTCCCATATCCCCTCTCTCACCTCTTTTTACTTTCCCGCTCTCCATTTGATCCTCTCCTTCTAGTCCCCCTTCCCTTGTCCAACCATATCTATCTATTCTATTACTTTTTCCTAGGGAGATTCATCCTCCCCACCTACTCCATTACTCTATACTTAACTTCTGCACTTATTCCTGATTATTGAAGACTTAACAGCTAACATCTACAGATATGCAAATATATACCATATTTGTGTTTCTGGGTATGGGTTACCTCACTCAAGATGATTTTTTTCTAGCTCCAAACATTTGCCTGCAAGTGTGATTATTTCAAATTTTTTTAGCAACAGAATAATATTATATTCTGTAAATGTACTTCCTTTTCCTATTCATTCTTGCACTGACGGACAACTAGGCTGCTTCCAAATCATGGCTATTATGAATAGACCACCAATGAATATAGTTGAGCAAGTGTCTTTAACGTAGAATGAAGCATCTTTGGGGTATATACGCAAAGATGATATAGTTGGATTTTTGAGGTAGTTCTATTCCCAGCTTTGGGAAACTGGTACACTGATCTCCATAGTGATGGTACAAGTTTTCACTCTCCACCAATGTATGAATGTTCTTCTTACTCTATATTTTTGCCATAATGACCTGTCATTCGCTTTGTTGATCTTGTTTTATTCTGACTGATGTAAGATGAAATCTCAAAGTGGTTTTGATTTGCATTTCCCTGATGACTAAGTGTGTTGAACATTTCTTTAAGTGCTTCTCAACCATTTGTGTATTGAGAATTCTCTGTTTAGATGTGTACTCCATTTTTAAATATGTTATTTGTTTTCTTGGTGTCCAGTTTTATTTAGGTTTTTTTTTTTTTTACATATTTTAAATATCAACCCTTCAATGGATGTCTAGTTGGGAAAAAAAACCCTTTGGCTGTTCTTTAGCCTGTCCAAATGTTGATGTCCTTTGCCATACAGAAGTTCTCCAGTTTCATGAACTCTGATTTATTTTTAGTGCTTATGCTATCAGTGTTCTGCTCCAAGTCTTTTCCTATGCCAACAAAGTCAATTATTCCCCAATTTATCTTCTGTCAGATTCATTGTTCTGCCCATATGTTGAGGTCTTCCATTTGGAATTATATTTTGTGCTTTGAATGTGGTAGAAGAATAGATCCTGTTTCATATCTAATATGTTAATCTGTCTTTTCATTGGGGAAGTGAGACCACTGATGTTGAGAGCTATCCAGTTATCAATGAGCAGTGTTTTTTGATTCCTACTATTTGGTTGTGCTGGTGTGTGTTTTTCTCCTCTTTTTATTTTCTGGTCTGAGATTATTTATTCCTTGTGTTTTCTTGGATGTGATTAACCTCTCCAGGTTGAAGTTTTCCTTCTAGTGTCCTCTGTAGAAATCGATTTATAGATAGATAATGTTTAAATTAGAATTTAATGTGGAATTTTTTTCTTTCTTTATCTATTGGGATTGAAAGTTTTACAGGGTATAAGAGTCTAGGCTGGCATCTATGATCTTTTAAGAGTTTGAAGAACATCTGTCTAGGTCCTTTTGGCTTTTAGAGACTTCATTGACAAATCAGGTGTTACTCTAATAGATCTGCTTTTACGTGTTAATTGGTCTTTTCTCCTTATAGCTTTTAATATTCTTTGTTTGTTCTGTATAGTTAATATTTTCATTATTATGAGTCATGGGGATTTTTTTTTCTGATCCAGTCTACTTGTTCTGTTTGCTTGTGCTACCTTGATAGGTATCTCCTTCTCTGGGTTAGGAATTTTTTTTCTGTGATTTTATTGTAAATATATTCTGTGAATGTGATCTGGGTTTCTTCTCCTTTCTCTATTCCTATTATTCGTATGTTTTGTATTTTCATAATGTCCCAGATTTCCTGGGTCTTTTGTGCCTAAATTGTTTTAGATTTAACATTTTCTTTAACTGAGGTGTCCATTTCTTCTACCTTGTCTTCAATGCCTGAGATTCTTTCTTCTGCCTCTTGTATTCCAATGATGAAGATTATCTCTAAGGTTCTTGTTCAAGTTCCTAAGTTTTTCATTTTCAGTTTTATGAGTCAGCCTAATGTTAAATGCTATGCTCACAACCAGAAATATAACATCCTTTTAAGTTACATGATAAAATACCATTACGTCAAAAATATAAGACACTCTCTTCAATTAGGAAAAATTTTTAAATCTTTACTGAATTTTTACTAATAGAAGTGGCTGTAAACTCATTCAAGTGGAGTGTTCCTGTTATGAAAATGAGCAATAAAAATGATTCTTATATTTCCTTTTAAGGTTGATTATGTGCATATAATGTATTCAGATAAAAGGAGTATTATCGAAATGTCCTCACTACTTTCCATTCATAATTTAAAATTGTAATTAGACAGCTTTCCTGAGCATGTGCATTTAAATAAGCAAAAGTAGAATTCAATACAACATTTCTGGTCATATTATTCAAAAGTAAGTATTAGTTGGTACCTTTAATTTTTCTTATACACATACCCAACTAAACCGTATTGTAACATGGAGACTGCAGATATGGCTCAGTGGAAAAGAAGAGAAGTATGAGGACCTCAGGTAGAATCCCCAGCACCTACATTAAAAACAACATGACTGTGCATACCTTGCAGTAACTCTTGAACTAGGAGTATGGCAGGGCCAGCCAAGCCAATCCCTGAGCTCCTGGCCCACCAGCCTTGCTGAAACAGCAAACCTCCTGTTTGGTGAGAGACCCTGTCTAAGGGCAAAACAGAAACAAAGAGGAAGATACTTGACATACCAACCTCCATATGTACACACAGGGGCTGCACATTTGTGCATTCATATATGTGCAACACACACATGTTCAATGCATACATATGCACACACACTAAAAATACATTTTAATACACTTTCAGAGTTTTATATTGTGTTTTTAATCTTATTTAAAGATTCTGTGCTTTTTACTTAAAATTTTGTGAACATTGATCCATGCAATTAAATATTCTTCAAAACCAAATTTCCTCATGAAGCAGATTATCATATAAATACAGGAGCTCATCAATCCTCTATTCTTGCAAGTTTTAGCTGTTCTCTTTCTCAATCTGATTGCAAACAATTCAATGAGTAGCATGTTTGCATCTAAATCATGGTTACCATTTCAAATTGATTATTTTATTGTTTCTTTGAACTGCAATTATTGGAGGAAAGTATGAGCACATTTTTTAAAATTATGATCCACATGACGAAGCTCTTTTGCATAGAGGTAGTGTTGCTTTGCCTTGCTAAGGGTCCATGTGTGAGCACTTTACAAAAACTACACATGATTCATCCATTCAAGGGACTTCCGCCATGTTCAGTGTAGACTGTTTTATGTATAACTGAGAGATGAAAGTGACATAGTGTTCTTCCTGAATTATTAATATAGACAAGTGTTTTCTGGGTGTGTATTGTCCTTTGAGATCTCTGCTTAGCTTCCTTGCCTGTTCCGTTATTATTTTCCATGTACTTTTATAGGCAGTCCAGTTGTTTAGAAAAATCTACTTATTTATGTTTGTGTAAGATGTGTGTGCATGTGAGAAATTAAATAACTTGGCTTCAATTCTTCATTTTACTTTTTGACAAGGTCTTTTACTGAAGCCAAGGCTCTGTGTTTTGTCTAGACTGGCTATCTAGAGAACCTCCAATTCCTGCCTGCCTTTACCCTACAGCTCTGGAATTTCAGAGGTATGTACCCTACCCAGTTTTGATGTGGGTTCTGTTGATCAAAGCCCTGAACCTTCCAACCTTGCAGTTGCATGTTTAATTACTCCAATATACAATATAAAATTAAATCAAAATTTTCAACCCACTGAGCCATCTCCTGACCTGATCTTTTCCTTAATCTGTATAATAAGAAATTAAAAATCAAACTTTTCAGTAGCCTTTGTTCAATTTTTGTTTTTCTTTACTTACAATATTTATTATGTGATGCATTATGTTTATTTGTATAATAAGTTTTCTGGGCTGAAGAAATGGCTCATCAGTTAAGAAGGCTTGCTGCTCTTGCAGGAGACTTGAGTTTGGTTCCCAGCACCTACATCGGGCGGCTCACAACTCCCTTTAACTACAGGTCAAGAAGCTCTTTTTCCTTTTTTTGGCCTCTGTTGACACATGAAGTTATGTGCCCATACCTACACACGTACTTGTATAATTATTAAGTATATAAAAATAAATACATCATTAAAATTTATTTCAAGACAAACTAATTTCTTTGAAGAGCTAGGTGTTTCTTACACAAACCCCTATTACTATCAGCTCTGTAATTTTACAGCATGATTTAGCAATGACTAAAGTAAGTTTTTCCACTAGCTCACATTCTTCATTAGATTATTGCATTAATTTTTCAAGATGTGGCCTCATTAGAATTGCCACAAATCTACAAATTAACATAGGAAGAGCTGATGGGTAGAATAAGACACATCTTTTGTTCTCTCATTCTGATTTAATGCCCCACTACTTAAAGTATTACTTATATTATCAAGTAAAGATTTGTAGTTCTTTTCATGTTATCTCATAAAACTCATAAAATATTTTATGATCTCTGTTACTATTGATAATGCAGAATTTTACCTACATTTGAATTGCTTATTTTAGATGTATAGTGAAGCCACTGATACTTTAATGCATTTTTATGTCTTATCCTTTTACTGAATTTATATTGGTTATTTCTAATACTCAGAAAGCTTTCTTCTATGTACATGTATATGTAGTCCTACTAACTTCACATACTAACACTGCATATGTAGACCTACTATCTTTACATAATAACACTGTATCTTCTTCTAAGTATATCTATTTTTTTCTTTCATTATATTGCTATGAATTCAAAGTTCATTACAGGTTGCTCTGTGGTGCAATGGATAGCATATTGGGCTCTTAAATTCAAGGACTAGTGTGAGTGATGCCCATAGGAGGACAGAGTAGCTACCATCCTTGTTCTCTATCTCCTGATCTTCACTTACACATTACCTCTCTAGTGAGTGCTTTCTTTCCAACAGTCTACATAGCATCCTACAAACCTCCTGTTCATTCTGTCTCCTTCACAAGATAGGTGAATATTCCTTAATCAAAAATGCTTGGGACCAGAAGCATTTCAGACTTTGACACTTTTTGATTTGAGAGTGTTTATATAAATAATCTCATATCCATGAGATGCCTTGGAGATGGACCCATATCTAAACACAAACTCCATACCCTGAGTATGTTTTGTTTCATATACATACTATCAGTACAACCTGAAGACAACTTGAAGATGAACAATGTCTTTTTTTGTTTGTTTGTTTTGTTTTTGTTTTAAACGAAGTTTTATTGAAACACAGTCACATTCATTTGTTTATTCAGTAACAATGGCTGTTTTTATGCTATGAAGACAGGGTCAGGCAGTTAGGACACAGACAACATGGCCTGCAAAGCCCAGAATATTTACTCTCAGGTCTTTTACAGAGCATATGGGCTGACACCTAGCTGAGTAACAAGTGCCACTTGTCTTACTGTTCACTTGCATTGTTTTCAGAGGGATCCAAAGATCTACAGTCTGAGAAAATATATGGACAGAAGCCCAGTGTGGGTGCTGCAAACCTATAAGCTAGCATCTGGGAGGTGGAAGCAGGGAGATTTAAGAATTTGTAGCTAGCATGTGCTGTATAAAAACTGGTCTAAAAAATGTAGCAACAAATGACATGTGGCTTAAGGCTTTTATGACATTGACGACAGCGTGAAGAAGGAAATTAAAAATGCAAAACAATAGGCAGTATCTCTAGGCAATAATTTCAATGAACTGGACTGTTACAGAGGAAACCGAGAGCCAGTCCAATACATACAATTATCACTTTATGTCAAGTGCACATTCCTTGTGGTGGTAACAGTATTGTTGACAGAATTATAAGTGGCTGACAGACTGTATCCACCATATCCGTATACAGGCCTTTTTCTCTGAAAAAAATGTACAGGAGAGATAAAGAGGGAAAGGCTAGGAACTGTGAGGCATTGCCTAGGGTCCTGGTGCCCAGGACTCAGAACTTCAGGGGAATGACAGGCCAGTACTTCGGCTGCTTTCTGTCACAGTGCTTGTCAAAGCTCATCTGCATAGCGGCCTCCATGGCCAGGATCTTGGCAGCACTGTTCCCGTACAAGCGCCTCATCTCTGCTTGGCGCCGCTCCCAGGGCTTCTCAGATGGGGGCTCCACTGACCTGTGGTGGTTGAAGTACAGGCCGTGGTCCGCATTCACATAGTCATTCAGGCGCTCCGCGTCCAGGTGCTGCTGTCGCCGTCTCTCTTCTCTGTGCTTCTCAGTCTGTTCGAAGTACTGGCGGAGCTCCTCGGTGATTTCCATATTGCTCAGGTCGCACTCCACTTCATCATCTGAATCCGACTCCAGCTCTTCCTCTTCACACAGTGCTTCGTTTTCTCTTGTGGATGCCTGGGTTCTATTGCTGCTATGCAGAGGTTGCCCAGGGCTTTTGAGATGGGAAACACTGTAGGGAGACTCCTGCTCTGCCATGTGCTGACCTTGAGAGTTCCAAGGATGCCAAGCCTCATAAGCAAGAGAGTTCCAGGGAAGAACTCCATGAGGGAAGAACCATGGGGAAGTGAAATAGGAATCCCTGAACTTTCTGTAGGCGTTCTGGTGGCTTCGCATCCAAAGCATTGCATGATGATAATGCTGCCAGTATCTTGCATATACTGGGTGACACTACCAAGATGGAGTAGCCCTCCATTTTGAAGCCATTGTTGTAATCTCTGATTGCAAAAGTCCAAATGGGAACTCGCGGGCACGTAGCTTGAAGATCTCGGGCGGTGGGCAACAACGGACCTAGTTCTTGTGGTGGGGAGGAGGATGGGGCGGGAGCGGGGGAGTGAACAATGTCTTTAAAGCATCTGGCTTTTAATTGAGTCTTGTCATATGAAGTCAGATTTGAAATTTTCCATTTATCTGGGCTTAGGAAAGACTTGTGTATTGAAACATTTTGAAATTTCAGAGTAGAGATACTCAAGCTGCTCTTAGATGGAAATTATCTACACACAAAATAGAAATTGTTTTGTACCCTGGTCCTTTCATATTTATTGGAGTGCTAGACTATAATGATATGAGAATGAAGATGATGTTTGAATTTCCCAATCTGCAGACACAGCCTATTGCTTAATTCCAGACATGAAATATTAACAACATGGTCATCTAAACAAGATCTGCATTATGTCAGCACCAATTGACATGCTAACACAAAGGGGTAAACTTCACAAAGTCTCTCCCCATCCCATAAAGAGCTGCTGGTATGGAACCCACTCGATAGCCCTGGCTGATCAGGAACATAGCATCCTCTTGTCATAGTCTCTAAAGTATTGGGATTATGGGTATGTGAAACTGTGCCCAACTAGTAAAATACTAATTTCTGATGTTTTTCTTAAAGTAAGGTAGATAAATCTTACACAAAGATCAGACAAGTCTTGATACTGAAGATTTTTGCTGAGAATCCAGTGCTGTCAACTGAGAAACTGGAAGAAGTTTCTTGTACTATACATTTTAGGTTGTAAGGATTTGGCTCCTGCCATATTAGCCACAACATCTCTAGCCAAATACTGTGTATTTCACTGATAAAAGCTGGACATTTGGGCTATATCACAGCAGCTATGACCTGTTTATTCATGTGTGCATGTGTGTATCCTGTCTCTGTGTGTATCTGTGTCTGTGTCTGTATATGTCCATCACAGTCTGTTCTTCTATCTCTGTGAATGTCTCTGTCTCTCTGTCTTTGTCTCTCTTTCTCTCTCTCTCTCTCTCTCTCTCTCTCTCTCTCTCTCTCTCTCTGTGTGTGTGTGTGTGTGTGTTTGTGTGTGTGTGTAAAAATTTCCCATTAACAACACATTTTGAAAACAAACAATGTCTACTTCTGGTTTATCTTCCTTGAGACATCAAGTTGCTGAAAATATCATTTTTTCTATTGTCAAATGTTCATTACTTTATGACAAATGCTGAGTTTAAAAAGAGGCAAGAATGGGATGTAAATAAATAAAAAAAAACCAGAAAGAGGTAAGAAAAGAGCATATGTAATACTTGTGCAATTGATCACTGGGTGATCACCAGAGGCTACAGAAAAGAAGCTGAGGGTGGAGAGATGACTCAGCTATTGAGACAACTGGCTGCTGTTGCAGAAGACTTCACTTCAGATGCCAGCACCCTCAAAGCATCTCACAGCTATCTACAACTCTAGTTCCAGGGGATCAGATGCCCTGATCTGGTCTCTGAGGCACAGGCATGGTACAAATACAACAAACATGCAGGAAAAATACTTTTATTCATAAATTCTTCTAAAATGTTTCTAAAATAGAAAAGAACCTGAAATTGAATGCACAGACTATTGGACTGAATGGCGAATCTCCCTCTGTTTTTCAGTTTCTCTTTGTCTTCTCAATCTTGAGACACTTGACTCACTGTCTGATATAGTAGCTGTTATGATTACTGACCTTGATCTTTGGATATTTGACTCACTGGCTGGTGTAATAACTATCATAATTACTGACCTTGGTTTCATAGTTGGGAGATGCAGAAAGAAAACAATCAGAATTCTTAAGTCCTAAAGAAATTTATCTACTAAAAATAACTCTTCTTAGTAATCTAGTGAGGTGTGGATATAAAGGTGGGCCTTGGCTTGATTTTATCTGAAATTTTACTGAATCCATCTACCATGAGACTGCAGAGGTACTGATAGAGCAGTACAGTCTCTGTGCTGTTCATCTTCCACTGCATGGCTCCTGTCTCCTATGCCGGAGACTCAGCAGGAGCTAAATTATGTGAGATTTATAATTACGGTACTGATTTTGGTCTTGAAGTATCTGATGACTTCTTTTTTTAAGGAAATCTTCTGTCTTTAAAGAAGCATTTACTGATTGGTGTGTGACAGACTAGGGATGTGAACATACCATGGAGCGCTGGAAGTCAGAGCACAAATTTCAGATGTTTGTTCTCAACTTCTACCGTAGAATCTTGGGATTGAATCTGGATTCTAAGACTTACACTGAAAATGCTTTTACACACTGAGCCATCCCACTTGATCTAGATTTAAGTTTTAGATGTTTCCATTTTTAAATGATTGTTATCATCCAAATGTATTTGATGATTCTCTGAGTAACCCTAGAATTCTGTCTCATTCATATACCATGGAGTAAGTCATAGAGAAGTAATATTCAAACCTTCTACCCTCTTCAGGAAAATCCTCAAATTACATTAAATGCTATCTTAAATATAAACAAATATGGACAGCAGGAAATGTGACACCAGGCTAATCATTTTCCTTCTAAGCTACTTGTCCTCATTCATCTACCAACTCCTGAAGGCTATATGACACTCGGTAGGTACCATTATCTTTCTTTCTCTCTCCCTCTCCCTCTCCCTCTCTCTCTCTCTCTCTCTCTCTCTCTCTCTCTCTCTCTCTCTCTCTCTCTCTCT
>NW_021604644.1:304536-327940 GCF_004785775.1 Grammomys surdaster
TCTCTCTCTCTCTCTCTCTCTCTCTCTCTCTCTCTCTCTCTCTCTCTGCAAAGATTTATGTGTATTACAAAATCCACATTATCCATTAAAATCTGCTTCAGTCTACGTTTGGCATTACTAGTAACCTTTCTCACTTCACTGTAATCACATCTTGTGAAAATTCCAACAGTTAATACTAGAAGAATAAATATTCTAATGTAGCTTTCACTCCAAAATCAGTCATTTGTACTAAGGAGTGCCAAGGACCAGCTCAATAGTTTTGGGGTATCAAGAATAGGAGGATTGGATCAGCATAAAATCAGAGTCTTAGGCAAGGATGCAGGTGCAAGCTGACAGGTGACTCACTGTTGTTCTGAAGCTGTGCTTGGAAATAGCTTTCAGGTTTTCTCTCTCTAGTAATGCCCTCAATCCCTTTTCCAGAGATTTTTACCAAAGTTATATTTGAGGACAAATATGGCACAGGAAAAAGAAAAACAAACAAGCAAACAAGAAAGTGTAATGTCATCTGTATACTAGAAAGACAGAGATTCATTGTTCAAGTTGACACTGCCCCAGCAGCCAAAACTGTGTCACGCAGCTGTGTTCACAACATGTCGCACCTGACAAAGGAGTGTCCTGGTTTATATTCATCTGTCTTTTGTGACAATGTAAGGTCTACAGATGAATTCTGGCTTTCATTGCCCTTTTGTACTCAAGGAGTCTTCCAAGTATCTAACATCAGCAAATCGGATAAACATAAAGTTACTTAAACCCTGTGTATCTGTGCCAAGATAGGTGTCTATAAATTATTCTAAGACATAAAGAAATGAATTTATGACTGTTTCTGGGAAGCCATTGGTAAGAACTAGTTACCATGATGGCTTTGACATGGACAAAAGAGCTTTTTGCATTCTTTTTCGAGAAAAATTAGTAACCCAGGTAACCCGTAGTGTTATGAGAAAATCAAAGCTATTGTTTTAATTTTGAAGTTCCTGAATTGCGAAAGATTATATTTATTGCTTAGACAAATTCAGACTTGGGACTATTCCCAAAGAAGTTTTAAAACCTTCTTTCATTGCAGAATAATCGACACTTACATCATGTATGCATTTATTAGGTGATGACAAATATAAATTCTTTGTCACAAGGACCCATGGCCATAGCTTCTTCCAAGGTCACATAGGACCTTTCTTATAGTGTCCCGACTTCTGTCTTTGCAAAGATTTACAAATATTTGTTTTATTTTCTCATGTACTGTGTCAAAAACCACAAATGGAACAATACTTATGTAATGACTTTATGTTCAAAAGGCTACAAAGCAAGTATAGCAAACTTGTTTTTTCAATGATAAGATTCAACCCTGCCCTGTGTTTACTAGGCAAGTGTTTTATTGCTGAGCTATATACCTCCAGTCTTCAAACAAATTATTAAAAATTATCTCCTATAAATTAAATAGAAAATATTCTATGTAAGTAATGCTTTTCTGAAATGATTTATGTAAAAGAAATTAAATAGACCATCTTTTAAATCATCATTGCTTTTTCTCACAAGTAAGAGCACAGCTTCTTATTAATCATGGCCTCCACTGTTAAACAGTTTTCCTATTAATGAATCATAAACTAATAGGGTGAATAACTTTAGTGTGAAGAAATAAGATATATGTCTTCACAAAGTACTTCTTTTGCTCTTAGCTGGAAGCTGAACTTCAACAACTGGTAGTGTGGTTGGCTATTCTCCCACCTGGGATAATCAAGCTTTTTCTGCTCAGCAGCTGGGGCCAGACTGCACATCACTCCCAGTGCTAAATTTGGGGTGCCACCTCTTTTGTTTAGAAGGATTCTGAGTATTCTGTGTTTTCGGGGGTGGAGGTTTATCTTGGCAAATTACTTTATATAGGCTTAGTCACACATCAAGGCAAAGGCTGTGTCACTCCTTGGGGAGAGTCAATAGCTTTGATGTAGAAAGTCTTGCAGACAGGACAGAGAAGAGATTATACCCCAGTGGTTCCTATCCCTGGAACTGTGACAAACAACTGGCTGACAAGGCTTACACCCATTAGCCTCCTGGTTCTGTTTAAAGAAAATACCCACTCTGACAGAGACTTGGTAGTGTCTCCTGTGTGAAGACTCCTGAATGTGGAGCATAGTCATTCCATAGTTTCTATCCTCTACCCATCAGGTTGGAGTTGTCAAGTTGACCACCTAGCCTTTCTTGAATTTTTGTTGCATATGGGTTAACTCTATGCATTCTTCTTTCCAAAAGAATTGGTTTGTTTGGGAGTCAGGGGTTAGTTTTTGGTTTTAGTTTTCAAGTAGCCTGGGCCTAGATAATAAAATATACAGCAAAAGCTTTATCTTTAAAGGTTTTTTTTTCCTATTGGATGATAAGAACCAAATCTGGAAAACGAAACTTAACAACTGATCTCTTGGAACAATCCCAGCAGGTTGCTAGTAACTTGCTGAGATGTGGAGAGGTGTTAAAAGGGATTTAAGTGCACTGCTTGTACCATATGCCATGGCCTTTCAATGGCCAGGGCTCTCAGAGCCTTCTAACAGGCAGAAGGCCCAACTGAGATGATAACTCTGTTTCTCATCTCTTCTGCTCTAAGACTTGCTAGGCTACTAAGCTGCCTCTGCCTATTCATAAATGATCCCTACTGGCAAAGAGCCACTTCCTCCATTACACAATGTCACCTTAAGTAATATATGGCTGTAAAGAACTGTCTTAAGAGGTTTTCTGAAATCAAGTCAATGTACTATTGGAAGTTGTCATAAAACATGCACCATATAAGTGCTTCTTCTAGAATTAATGAGAAGGCACAATTCCAAATGAGTCCAGAATCAAAATGCCAGAGTTATAATGTGTGCATGTATACTCATACACATATAGCACACACACACACACACACACACACACACACACACAACTTCTTAAGTTATTTGAGCATAAACTAATTTTACTCTCCAGAATAACAATAATAATAAATACCTCCTTTCTGAGTGTAGCTTATGGACCACTGCTTCAGAGTGTGTGTACATCTAAACTACAACCCTAAATGGTAAGTAGCTTCACATTTTACCAATGAAGAAATTGAATTTTGGATTAAATCACTTATCCACCATGACATAGTCAGTAGATGTGGCATCCAGCACTCAAACTCTAGTTGATGTCACTCAAAATGGTGCACCAGAGCCAACCACAGATCCATCTGACAGTACAGAAGCCCACTCAGCTCCAGCAGCAGCTGGTGACTAGATTCTGAGTACAGGCCTCCAGGTAGGTTCAGGTCCCAGGCAAGGGGTTGCTGTGGTGCAGAACCCTCTTGTGGTTATACACTCCCAGAAGATTAGTCCTGCTGCAACTCAGTTTTTAAGTAGAGGTGGAAAGGATTGTAACAGCGTCTTCCTCAGATGAGTATTCAGAGAACTAACTGAGTCAGCATAAGCCGCTTAAAAGGACATTGTGATGAGTAAATACAGCTCTCATTGTTGACCGCGTGCTCCCCTGATCAGATCCTCCATTATACAGTAGGTCACATCAGGAAGTTTACTTCTGCAAGGTACTATTTCAGATCTGGGACTTTTAGTTCCCAGGGATAAGCACCTAACCACACATACAAGTTGTAGAACACTGCCTCTTTTCATAAACCTCAAATGTGATATAAAAATAATCACATGACAGTAGCCTTTGGAGGACAAGGAACACATTTCCTTCTGTGCTGTGGAGCAACATCTTGAGGAAGAACTACTTTTCTGATCCAATGTGAGCTGTAAAAGAATTATTTAACTATATATTAAATCAAATTTGTTAAATTTTGAGTTTTACTCATATTTATACCAGGCAGCTGCTACTTTTTTCAAATTATATATTCGGGTGCAGGTTACTGGTAATACAAGAAAACATTGATACATCCAGGCAGTCAAAGAAGCCTCCTGTGCACAGTGGCCAACCATACAATTGCACCCGCTACACGTAGTACATGTGCATTTTGTTCACAACGCACTACCCCACTTTTGTGCTGTTTCTAAAATAAGATTTTCTAGACCAACAGTGGTCCAGACAGACAAGTAGAGCTTACTGTCAGTAAAAGGAGTTCAATTGTGATTTGTAATGATATTTATATATGGGGTGGGGACCTAATAACTTTTGCTTGAAGTTCTTTTTAATAAAGGTCATTTCAGATATACCAAAGAAAACTCATAAATGATTTGTAGTGTATATTTACCTCATCAAATCCTCATCGAATTACACTGACAGATCCACCTCTGAGAAGAGCCAAGACAAGGCAGGTCACAGAAACACCAACTGTTGGTACTTTCTGCTATTTAATTTTCTTTTAAGGTTTATTTATTTGGTGGTGAGGACTGGGAACATATACCACAGTATGTAAGGGAATGTCAGCACTTTTCCTTTTAGATTCACATGTGAGACATTTATACTTCATTTGAAGTATTCTTTTATTTTTTCAACTCTTGATGTCTAGTGCATTTATAAAGTCACTATCTCGAATGAATATTTTTGCTGCCTGTGCCCTGTACTGCTCGCTGCCCAGCCCTACTTGCCCTTGGGAGTTGGAGATGAGGTGGAACGGAATCAATGGCACAGACTCCGGGAAGCTAGTGAGGAATGCTGCAGCAAGCTCAACTCTTCTGAACAGCTAGCTCCTTTAATACCCTCCACTCATGACCCTCTGGTCCCAAGCAAGCATCTCTTCCAAACAGCCATTCCTGATTGGCTGCCATTGTCTGTGTCAGCAATCCTTAGTCTCTCAGGCAGTCTTCAATTAGGTCCTCCTGCAGGAGTTGCATAGCCCCCTGCTTTTAGCCAGAGGTGGTCACCGCCGTTTCTTCTACGTTTTTCTATCTCTAAATTTTTCAAACAAAAAATTTCCGTTTTCTTAGAAAAAAAAAAAACACCTTGGTACCAATTATGTTTGTATTCTGTTTTAACATCCAATTAAACTTGTGTTTTAGTCCAATCATTCAAATCTTGATTCGATGAGAATTTTATAGCTACAAATGAATCGAGATGCTTTTCAAACTCTCCGTTTTATGCCCCTGAAGTACCATAGTCATCATTATGGAGACCTTCTGCTAAAGAATGAAGCATCTAGATAATGGGAATGAAATGGAAAAAAGGGAACGAACATGGAAAGTACTGTGCTTAAGAACAAATTCCCTTTTAACATTCCTGGACCATGATGGTCTTTATCCACTGAAGGTCTTAGAACTCAACAAGTAACATGGAAACAAAAAGAAATACTCTCAATTTAGGAAAGGCTTCCCTCAGAACCAGCATCACACATTAAAATCTGTGTTTCATTTTTGATATATGATTTTCATAGCTTATATACCAGGTAACACAAATTGAATATGCTGTAAAATAGCAGAGGTCTAAAAAGTGTGACTTGGGCCAATGGTGCTTTATTCTGGTATAGTTCCATCCTGTAGCTGTGAAGAAAGACTGGTCAAAGGCAACTCAGAATTTACTCCAGCTTATAGGTTATAGTTCATCACTGAGAGAAGTCAGGGCAGGAACTCAAAGCAGAAAGCATGAAGGAACAGAGCTTGCTGGCTCCCTTATGCTCAGCATTCTTATATAGCTTAGGACCACCTGTCCAGGGAATTGTACTACCCACAGTGGGATGGGGCCAATGTCAATTAAGAATCAAGACAATCCTTCACAGTCATGCTACAGACCAACTTGATAAAGACAATTACTCATCTGTGTGACGCGCGCGTGTAGTCGTCTCGCCGGCAAGAACGCACACACACACACACACACACACACACACACCAGAATCCTTCCGTATGAACACGTTTATTCCCAAAAACCAAAAAGATGGTGGAAAAAGAAGATGGAGGAGACCATGAAGACGACCAGGCCTGGAAAAGCACTCCTATATACCCTAGAGCGGTGTATTCACCTCTGATTGGCTGCTTACTTGTTGCGCGCCAAACGCCGTGGGATGGGCTTTAACTTTGGCGGGCTTTTACCATGGCACATGCGCAATTTACTTGTTTACTAGGAAGAATTATGGCTGACAGCGCCACCTAGCGATGGCGGACTTTGTCAGCACCCGCCGCGGCTCCCTACACATCTGAAGCTCTTTCTCTTTTTTTTTAAATTTCAGGTGAATCTGTATTGTGTCACATTGACTGTTAATGCTAACTCAAACAGCAGCAGCAGTATTATAATAATATAGTATTGTGAACATTATTATAATAGGAAGCTATAATATCTGAAACATGAATTGAAAAAATGAAGTCTAAGCCAATGAAACATTATAAACAGTTATTATAGAGGAACATATGGTGTGAAATTACAAAACCAACTTTTATGCATCAATATTTATTGGGTTGTCTGAGAGCCTGTAAATACTTGGGTGTCTCAAAGAAAGGTGAGTAGGAAGGAAATTTCTAAACATCAAAGCTCTCATCATCTAGTCACCAAGATATATGTGTGAATTTTAATAAATGTCTGTTATGTACTCTGGGTATGAGGAAAATGGGAGGTAAGTTTCTGGGAATAGCACCCAACAAGAGGTGATATTTTGAATATGGGTTTGAAGAATGATAATAAAGCACAAAATAGAGAAGTATTTCAAAAAGACAGTTGACTAGAAGTCGTAAGTATGGTAAAAACAGACGGAAATTAAAGCACTGCGGAGGGGCACAAGCTTGTTGCAATGGCTGTAGACAGTATAGAGCAGTGGTTCTCAACCTGTGGGTCATGACCCCTTGAGGGAAGCATTATCAGACATCCTATATATCACATATATGTATTTACACTGCAATTCATAACAGCTGTGAAATTACAGTTATGAAGTAGAGTGAAATAATTTTATGGTTTGAGGTCACCACAACATGAAGAACTATATTAAAGGATCACAGCATTAGGAAGGTTGAGAACCACTGGTATAGAGGATGTAGTGATCGGGAGAAGGAAGCAGAGTTAGGAAGAGATTACGTGGACCTGGCATTACAAAACAGGTTAGATGGGTTGTATGCCATCACGGAGTGGGGCTTTAGAGGCAGTTAAGGGTATTAAGCAGGAAAGCCACAGATTATTTTTTAAGCTTATTACTGTGGCAGCCACTCTCCCTGATGAGAATATATGGTCATTATTATTCCCCAGCACGGGAAACCGTGCAGAAGGCTTCCTCGGTAGACACAGAACAGTGCCAATGAACCAAGTGAAAGTGGCTTTTGGTCAAATTGTCCAAATATAATATCCAATTACCCTATTACTGATACTTAGGTGTGTGTGCATGTGTGTGAAAGATTTGCCTAACTCTCACATTTGAGTTAGTGTATTGATTTAAAATTTTTCAGTGTAAACTCACTATGAACTGTATACTATAATAGATTCTGGGAACAGAAGGGAAATCAAGGAAAATCTCTGATGGGCTACTCAATATTGTGTAATTTATTTACTCATTCTAAGATTATGTTATGGTTTAGCTGTCTGTCCCCTTGGACAACTCATGTTGAAATTCAATTGTAATTTAATTGGTGTGGTACTAGTGCTGTTATATGCTTGAGAAGAGAGTGAATTTGATGTACCCTTTGGTCTACATGGAGGTGTTTAGCATGGGTGAAACAAAGAGTGTCAGGCCATGGAGAGGTAGATGGATGCAGACCACAGATACAAGGACTTGCACTTCCTATAAGTTTTGGGCTTGACTGACCATAGACATAAAATCAAAAATCAGACAGATGTGACCTCAGGCCTTTGGAACCTAGAGCCAGTTATAGTGACTAGACATGCTTAAAACCCCGTTTTTAGAAAGGTTGAACCTCTGTGGGGTCTGTCAAAATAAAAGAAAGGGTTGGAGATGTGAGAGAAGACAGATGCAGAGTGCAGTATCCTGTGGTGGAGAAGCCAAGTACCAGCAGGAAGGCTACTGTAGAGATAGATGTCCAGCAACATGAATACCAAAAAGAGTTAGGTTCATGGTGGCCTCATCATCAGGCTCATCAGTACTGGTCACCCACTCTGTGGAATTCAAAAGAAGCAAGTCTTTCTAATAAACAATGCATGAGGTTAAAGCTTTGCAATATTTTCTTAAGACATTTGGCATTTTTGTTCCCCAGGCCTGTTGTGTAGATGTTCCCTCAGGGACCTAAAGGTCACAGTGGTAAACTTCACAGAATATATCAAACTAGCTTTTGGTTTCTCTTTGTCAGTATGTATTACAGATTCTAATTTGTTTTATTGTCTTACTCCCATTAACCTGTATTATTATCATAGTTCTTGTTCAGAGTATTTTTTACAGTTATTTTGGAATAAGAACACAGCAGTTAGGAGCAAAATACCAGACTACTTCAACCCCCTGTCTCTTAGTGGCTCTGCAATAAAATAAAACAGTAAAATAAAATGTTCAACCTTGTAACTATTTTGGCTTGCAAATTGGGCATCACAGTACCCAGTTCATATGGATGCAAAAATTAAATGAGACTCTGTATTCAAAAATAGTTTGTAAAATCTGTGGAATTACAAAGTGCTGTTGTTTAAGTTATTAATTTTACAGGTATTTATGTTGCAATAGTAATATTAAATAAATATGCCCAAATTTCTTCATGTATACAGCAAGATTTTTTTCACCAGAATTGTTTGCATAGAATCTTAAATTACTTGTCTCCAGGCAGTGACCTAATGGGATCATGATAACATGCAGGCTCTGTGAACACATCACACACTGTGTGACTGCTTTGGCCTTCCCAATAGACCAGACCCTGAAGGGTCAATAAAACATTTACTCAAGGCAGAGGGACATGTAGCAATCTGCTGCAGACAGAATAGAAATGGCTGCTTTTCTTCAAAGGGTTCACATCCAGAAAACACAGGACACTCTGTGAGGAGAGTCTGCTCTTCAAATTACTGGAGTTTCTTTACCTATAAACCCAGAATGACAGCCAAGTGAGTAGCTGGCAGCTCTTAGTTGAGCCGGGGCCACCTCTTGTTTATGTGGCCCACACGTGTGTGCAGTTTGCAATAATGCTGTATGCTTCAGATGTGAAAGGGAGCATGTAGGAGCCAGTGTACTTTGGAAAATGCTATCCTGATCTCAAAACAAAGAAACTAACTCCTGCAGGCACTCACCGGAGAGAATGGAGAAAGAAAGCTTCCAGGCCCTTCATTATTCTCAAGTTCATATTATGTAAATTATTATCATGCAATTTTCATGCCATATTGCTAGATTCATTATGTTTACTGCGGAAAGTGGGCTGATGGGATATGATTTGAACATCACGGCATCTGTCACTCACTTCTTGGAGTGTAACACACCAATGAAAGCAGCCAAAAACCAAGCTTTTGGTGAGTCCTTAGCACTGTTTCAGAAGATAGCAATGGCCTCTTTCACATGTGTATGTGGAAAAATATATGGAATATTTACAATGTGGTGCTATTTTTTCATAATTAATATATCCTATAGCTCATTCCTCTAGGAAAACATTTACTAGTTCATCCCTTGGGAAAGCATATTTCTGTCAGAGTTAACCATATATTTAGCCACCACTGACTATGTGGAAAGTTCTGAGTTCTGGTCCTGGTGTGCACACAGCTCCCAGTGGTGTAAGCTGTTGTTATTATGGTTGTGAGATTGTACACGTATGGAAGTGTAAAGAAGAAATTATTATTTAGGAAGACCCATGCCCTTGCAGCTCCAACCATGTCATAAAGGTCACCTCATTAACACCAGACTATCTCCTGGGTGCTGCAAGGATATAGCTCCCCATGGGAATGAGGACCAATTTTATTCTGACAAAATTTCTTTTATGTGATTCAGAGTCCCTACATAGAAAACATAAACCTTCTCTCTCCCTGAACAACAACAACAAAAATCTTGAGAAATTTGCACTTTAGTAATAGAGAAAGTTTGAACTGAGGGAAACGGGAATCAAATTGAAGAGCAACTGTAAGAGAAAATGCAAGCATGACCTGGCAGCCATCCTACTTGACACACTGTACCTTTAATAAGAAGCATGGCATGACATGCTTCTGAAGACAAAACACTGAATGCTGTAGCAGTGTGAGCAGCCAGTAGCTGGCCTGGGGAGAAGTTGGCACTCTTCACATCTTCTTTAATGTGCTTCTTCTGTATAGGACCCTGGTAGTCTGACTGCTAACTTTCCAATCCAAAGTAATGTGCTAACTGATCATAGTCAATAGACTTTCACTATATAAGTGGTTGCCCATATGCAATAAAGCAGACTCTTTTCCATGAAGCTATCTCTATAGTAGTTTATCTCCATACCCTTTACTGACCCATGGACATTGTGGCCTTTTGGGGGCTACCCTGGAAAGACAGTAAGCAACATTTGACGGAGTTTATGTCTTTGATATTTAGTTTTCTCTTCTGTAAAGTTAGAACATTAATATTTTTCTAGTTTCGACCATATAGTTAATAAATACCTTCTTATATCTTGTTGGCATGTAGCAGGTACCTATTAAAGGCATCTATAAAACTCTCTTCCTCTCACTGAAGTATCTTGGCACTTTAGGGCTAGAGGCAAGATTGAATTTACAGGTTACTAAGTTTTATTTGCTGTGTAGTAGAAAAAGATGCAGGATTCACTGACTTGTAGCTTTAAAATTCAGGTGATATCAAGGTCTGTGTTGTGTGGCGATATGTCTCTATGTCACCAACTGGAGTTTTAGCTGATGTTCAGAGTCTATGTATTCTGATGGTTTAATTTTTCCCATCTATAGGTACCCAGTGTCCATGATCTCTGAGTCCTCTCTGGGGATCTTGCCTCCAGCACCTATTGTGGATTTCTGAGGCTGGTTTCAGAATGGCCCTCTAAGATTCAAGTAATAGTATAGGCTTTAATCATTTCAAATCTTAATGAAAAGGCAGATGTTAGTATTAAATTAGAGTAATAAATTCAAGCTGTGTTTTTTGGGGGAATTAAATAGGATTGCATGCCAGTATGTGTATTTGGTAGAATGAATGAAAATGGGTGCCATAGGCCCATAGGGAGTGACATTATTTGAAAGGAGTAGGTCGATCTTTGTTGGAGTTAAGTTGTCACTGAGGGTGGGCTTTGAGGTTTCAGAAGCTCAAGCCAGGCTCTCTCTCTCTCTCTCTCTCTCTCTCTCTCTCTCTCTCTCTCTCTCCCACCCCCTTTGGATCAAGATATAGAAGTCTCAGCTGCCTCTCTAGCACCATGTCTGCCTGCATGCCACCATGTTTCCTACCATAACAATAATGGACTAAGCTTTAAATGTAAGCAACCCCCAATTAAATGCTTTCTTTTTATATGAGTTGCTGTGGTCACAATATCTCTTCACTGCAATAAAACCCAAACTATGACAGTTAAAAATGGGCGTTAAAAATCCAGAGCAAAGTACCTCCACTGATGTGTTTACACAACCAACAAATTTGTGCCTTTTCAAGTCATGAAAATAAATGCATGCTCTTGTCAGTGCATTACAGTGCTGTTTGAGCATTTCCAAGAACTTAGACATGTGACTCTTACCCAATGGAAGCAAAGAAGAAGAGCAAATGCCTATGAATGGAAACAATGACAGGTTTTTACAGAAGCCTGACTGTTATTATTTTATACTTTCAACTCCATCCTTTTATTAAGTATTAAGAATCCGAATATTGGGGCTTGATAGATCCCTCAACAGTTAACAGTGCATACTATTTTACAGAGGCCTCATGTTCAGTTTCCAGAGCCCACACCTAAGTGGTTCATAACAGCCAGTAATCCAGCTCCAGATGGATCTGAAAACTCTGTTGGCAGCTACTCTCAAGTACACATACCCAGATAAAGACACACACATATATGCATAATTAAAAATATATCTTTAAAAATAATACAATTAAAACAAAAACCTAAATATTGGACTATCAAGATGACTCAGTGTGTAAAGACCTGCTACTAGGTCTGACTACCTAAGTTCAATCCTTGATACCGATGTGGTGGAAAGAGAGAACTGACTCCCATAAGTTATCTACTAACCTCTACATGTGTGGCCAAGACACACATGTGCCTCTCCCATGTATATACATACACACAATTAATAAAATATAATTTAAAAACCTAAATATGATCTGAGTTTCCATAAATTACCCATTAATATAGCCATTAAAACTGTGAATCCTCATCAAATGAATTTCTATTTCTCTATTGAAAAATACTTGAGGATTTTCAAATTTTAAAAATTATTTGTATAAAATATTCTATATCCTAACACAAAAGGCTTAATCTGTATTTGGCTGTTTTCTCAAAAATGTGTTTTGAACCCTCAGGGTTGAATTTTAAGCTTACCTTGCTCCCTGTGGACTGCACCACTTTACAATGAACATGCCCTAGGCAGAAAGGTACTAAGGAGAGCAAACTGTGGCCTATGTTTCCTGCTTTGAGAGAGGGTGTGTTCCAGCATGAGGTAAGAAAATATAAGCAAGGGAAAATAACAGTGATGTCAGAGAGGAGGAGGTTGGCGGGGAGATGAGACAGTGGACCTCATCCCTATCACTTAAAACCCAGGTTGACTGTATAAACGTTGATACCACTCAGAATGCTGTGACATTTTACTCCATTTTCCCTCTTATAATACGTTCCCATCTTCCCTATCAACCCTCAGAATATCCCTGGCTCTTAAGTGACTTCTAATCTCAACTTCAGGTGACCAAGTAGTGAATGGTACAGTTATATTTAAATCCAGGTCTATTCAACATCGATCTATCATATTCCCACTTCACCACATTGATAAATAGGTTGGGCTGGGAGGGAAAGAAACCAGGCTACAGGAGCTATTTTTTAAGGTATTCAAGAGCCAATGGTGGCAAGCATCAAACTGTAATTCTAAACAAATACAGTTTAAAACTCCCACATGGACTATCTTGCACACAGATCCACCTGATTCCCTGATTTTGAGTGATGCGGGAAGCAGCTGGAGACCTATAGTAGTTAGGGGAGGTTATGTATGTCCTGGGAGCTCCCAGGGCCTGAAGACTCCACTATCTCTAATTGAAAATGGACTGGAGCAAATGGAGGCTTGGGATCCCATGTGTATTTTATCAGATGCTTTGGACATTAAAGGAATCCCTGGGACAATTATAAGTTGCAACACTTGTCACATAGTGGCAGCAGAAAAAAAATCATACAGAGACTTCGGGGGGGATTTCCCATAAAATAATTCATTACAGGTTTATAGTTAGACTTGGTTATGAAAGAATAATGTAGTATAAGAGATAAGAAATGGCGTTTCGAAAGTGCATGGGAGTCATTGCTGATTCTTTATGCAGGAGACAGGAAAATGCAGAGACAACTGTGCTCTACATGGATGCAAATAAGACAAAAATAGACAACGGCAGCATAAGGCATATGTGGGGGAAATGTGGGAAGTGTATTTTCCTTTATTTTCTATTCTATAAGAAGGAAATTCTAAGTAAACCCAGCAGAATGCTTTTACTACAAAAGCCTAAAATGTATGCTCTCATTTTCATGATAAGAGGGCTTCTCCCAGCAAAGAATCTAGAGTCAATTTTACTAAAAGGTTCAGGAACATCAGGTTAATGCTTTAGAGGGAATTCCAGATGAGCTGAGGACAAGAGCTTTCCCTGACACTGAATTACCGACAAGATGTGCAGATAGGGCACCCACAACAGAAATTAGCCATGGGTACCCGAGAAGAACATGTTAAATAATCCAAACTACTGGAGCCTATAAGAGATTAACAGGAGTTTTCTGGGAAGAATAGCATCCCTGGAAAACAAATGAGAAGTGTGTAAAGCTTGGAAAGGTGGCACTTTAAAGTAAGAGCGTATCTGAATAGCTAATGAGGAATACATTCCTGAAAGGTTCTTTGTAATAGTGACTGTCCCAACCCTGAGAATAACTACAGAGAATTGTACCAGGAAGAACTGTATAAAGCAGATAATTGGATTTTAGGTGTGCTGTGAGCATGGGGTGGATTGGTGTGTTGAGTGTGCATGTGTATGCTGCTAAGATGTCTCCCTTGGGGCTGTGTTTATTATTTATCTCTGTGTTTATGTTGTATGCTGTGGGGGGGTTAAAATGAATGCACAGGAATATGAAGGTGTGCACTCCTGTGTGTGTGTGTGTGTGCGTGTGTGTGTGCGTGTGTGTGTGTGTGTGTGTGTGTATGTCAGAGAAGGATATTAGGTTTCTTAATCTTTCAATCTTAACCTTATTGGTTTAAGAACTGGAAACCCATAATTTATGCTAGGCATGTTAGTAAGCAGGCTCTAAGGATGTATCTGTCTCTATTCCTCAATGCTGGAAATAGAAGCATGTGCAGAATGCCTGGTATTTTGCATGGATGCTGGGGATTTGAACATGGGTCTTCAGGTTTGCAGATCAAGCACTCTCATCCATTAAGCTGTCCTCTCAGAACCTGGGACTCTACTTTATAAGAGCAGTAAATAAAAGGAAGTCCAGTCTCTGGTTGGAGATGGTAATCTACTTTTGTCTCCTTTTTGTCCTTCTTTGCTCTCTGTACCTAATGCTACAGCTATCAAACATTTAGACAGGAATATACACTCTATAATGGAGTCCTCTGAGTTCCATCCCCAGTAATGAATGATCACACATTACAAAAGAGTATAGAGTTGATTAAAAATATTCTGTTGATTAAAGAAAAGACAAAATCATCAAGATCTCTTTTCTCACACCTCATTAGGTTTTGGTGTCCAAATGACTTTTCTAAAATATAGAATGTGTGCCTCATTCCACAATCAGGACATGTTAACTCATGTAAGAGTTACACACTTACAAGCTTACCAGAAATTTAGGGAGATGACTCCATCTCTAAAGTCCTTACTCTGCAAGCATGAAAAACCTAATTCCATCCACAGCACACACAGAAGCCATGTACAGAAGTGCATGCTTGAGATCCCAGTGCAAAAAGGAGGATCCCTGGGGCTTGAAGGCCTGACAGTCTAGACTAATCAGAAAGATCAGGGTTCAATGAGATAATTCACTGAATATATATACAGTGGAAGGGCTGGAAAGATGGTTTAGTTGGTAAAGTGCTTTTCATGGTAAAGTGCTTTTCATGCAGGCATCCACATGTGTGTTCAGATCCCAACCACCCATATGAAAATACAGGCACACAAACATGCCTTTGCAATCCCAATCCCAGAACTAAAAGAAACAGAGTCAAGGGGCTTCCTGGAACTTGCTGTCCACCAAGTAGTCTAGCCAAGTAGTTTAGCCTAGTTGATGAGATCCATATTGGTTCAGTGAGAAGCTGTCAACTAATGAAGGCAATGTCTATTTCTGAACATACACAAACATGTGCACATGAACATACACAGAGAGAGAGAGAGAGAGAGAGAGAGAGAGAGAGAGAGAGAGAGAGAGAAAGAGAGAGAGAGACAGAGACAGAGACAGAGAGACAGAGAGAGACAGAGACAGAGTTGTGTAATTTCTAGATGATGTATGTCTGTGCTATTGGAGAGAAAACTCTTTATGTGAACCTTCCCTATTGTTTTACTTATTATTGAGTTCTTTTAAAACAAAACCAGAAAATTTGCTTCTATTTCTTAAATCAAACGTGTATGTAGGCTTGCCTCAAAAAGTTCAAGAAATAATAACAAGACACTTTAACATTTTTATGCTGTCATGCCTAGAACAGACTAAATGTTCCCTATATGGGCACGTTGATTATTTTTTCAAATGCTGATTAAAGGCAGCAGCAAGGGAGGCAGAAGGAAAGTTGATGCAGCACAGTCTAACTGCTGAACAGAGTCAGCAAAAGGCAGCGCTGATCCTTACAGAAAGGAGAAACAAACAACTGCGAGAAAGCAGACTGTTTTCAGTAAATAGGGGAGCTGGGTGATGTCATTCGAAGATGTAGAAAAGCTAAAAAAATTTTAAAAAAATTAAAAATAAATAAAAATATACAAGATTAGAGAAAAGAAACAGAAGCTTAACTCTGAGTTTAACATGGTGGCTTGTTAGTCTCTTCCGGGCCCTTACTATATCACAGTAAGATGCCCATCCATTCTGACTGTGTACTAAAGCCACAGTCCTTGGTTTCCGTCTGGAGGCCCCAGCTCATCACACTCCATCTTTCAGGTCCAGTTTATCAAAGGTTAACTTCTATAATGGTTGCTCATCTCAATTAAGAGAAAAGAAATCTCTGACTAAGGAAGTTACAGGTTTTGAAATATGTTGAAGTTTGCAAAGGATGCTGTAATATGATATAGTTCTCTAACCATTCTGAATTTATTCCTAAACTGTTTCATGATTCCTTTTGCTGAAAATTAAGAGACAATGATGAGTTGGCAGCAGCGCCTTCTAATTTAGGTGTTTCCCCTTGTAACATAAGTATTCTCACTGCCATTGATGATCTTACACATAATCCATACCAACACGAATCTGACTTTATAGCGCAAACTCTACCTAAGGTCACTGGGATCCAAACCTACTTCCATACAGAAGCTAAGGTGTTTTGGTTTTGTGTGTGTGTATGTTTGTTTGTTTGTTTTTTGGTTTTCATGTTTTTGTTCTTGTTCTTGCTTTTGTTTTTACTAATCATTTTCCTTTTATTTTTTCCCATGAATTTGTTTACTTTTTCATTTTACGTACTGATTGCAGCCCCCTTCCTGATATTCCCACTCAGTCCCTCTCTCTATCCCCACTCCCTTTCTCTTCTGAGAAGGAGGAAGCCGCCTTGGCATCACCCCACTCTGGTACCTGAAGTCACTGCAGGACTAAACACATCCTCTCTCCCTGAGGTCAAACAAGGTGGCTCAGTTAGGAGAACAGGATCCACAGAAGGGCAACAGATTTAGGGGACAGTCCTTATTCCAGTTGTTGGGAAACCCACATGAAGACTGAGCTGCACATCTGTACATATGTGCAGGGGGCTAGGTCCAGCCAAAGTATGAGGAACTAAGTTTTAATACAAGCAAATTTATATTAAACAAGTGGTAAAAAAAATCCATCTAGAAAAGTATAGGATATTCTTTCAGTTTTAATCTCAAAGATCTTATTTTTTCTTTATAAAATGAAATAGGCACAGAAAATACTGAAGCTTCTAAAATGCTACTAGACACCCACACTCCCTATATATTCCCTACCTTTCTCTTTGCTGAGATCAAATATCTACCAAATAGACCACTTAAAGACACTCAAGCAGATGTGGCTTATCATAGCTGAGAGGGATGGCAGTTGGATAAACTACTCATGTCCAGCTCCCTTTCTCCTTTTCATACAGTCCAGAACTGCATTCCATCAATGGTACTGCCCCCTTACGGTGGGTTAGTCCTCTGTGGTTACACACCCATACAGATATCCATACAAATATATTTCCATAGTGAGTCTAAATCCAGGTGTGTGAACAAGATTACCTAGCACAGTTCCACCGTTGTCTTGTCAACAGGATATCCAAACATAACTTCTAAGCCACAACCATCTACTCTTTGTCCCAATAAATTCATGACTGTCTCATAAGGAAAAACACATTCAGTCCAACTTCAACAATCCTCATGCTAATAGTTGTGACACCTTTCAAAGGTGTAAGTAGAGAGGCTTCTTTGAAACTTGCAATCTCATAACTGTGAGTCCCTGTAACGGGGGGGGGGAGGTGCATCCATAAAGTCTCACCAACATGAGTGTCAAAACAAGCTGAACAAGAATGATAGCAATGAACCTGCCAAAATGGACTCGGAAAAACCCATGAGGTCTCAACTCTACACAAAAAACTATAGGCAACTACAAAATGCTAGGAGCAGATGGTGTTCCCCAAAGAGAGCACACCAACTGGTTATCTAAAGACAAATGGTCAGCCCTGAAAACATGTATACAAGTCACATTACATAAACTGAGTAGGTTATATTTAGAAATTATATGTCCATATATAATTATATATATATATATGATTCAATAACAATAAATGAAAATGAGGCTATAAATTTGAAGGATAATGGGGGAACAGTATATGGGATGGTTTGGAAGGAGGCAAGGAATGGCAGAAATGTATTATGTTGTATTCTCAAAACTGAAAAAATAAGTAAAAGTGAAATTAAAAAGTTACATATTTCTAACATACAAAGGATGAGTGAACACTGTCATTTCAAAATGGAGGAACTAAAACATAGCAAAAATTTAAAAAATTGAAAAATAAAAAAAAGATTAGACTAAAGTAAGTCTAAAGCCCAGCAGGGCAAACCTCAGTCCCTACAGCAAAGTGCAGCACATGGAGCTCATGATGGCATCATGATTGCCAAACCCTGCATTTCCAGCTCTGCACACACACACACACACACACATACACACACACACACACACACACACACACACACACACACAAAACCCCTTCTTTAGGCACACTCTGCTGCATGTTTGCAGCTTTCCTTGGTGGGTGTTCGGTGGTCCTGTCATCTTCAACATCTTTATTATAACTTGTGTCTCATTTCCAAGGTTTCACACAGAGGCCTCTCAGGGTCTCCTTGCAGGGAGTTCAACCATGTCACAAATTGCTTGCCTGCAGTGGCTCTTGAAAACCCCAATGTAAACTTCAATACCTCCTGTACCCTTATTTTTTTTTCTTGCAGGACCAACATTATGTGGATGACACTACCAAGGTGTGGTGACAACTCAAGATGTAATTTGGCCACTTTTGGCGTCAATTGTTGTGGCCTCTGTCTGTAAGCAAAATTGTTTTCAAAAATGGAAAATTTTCAGTGACATTCTCATCTCAGGCTCTCTCCTTTCAAATAAATTTTCTCATTCACAAATAGGAAATTTCAATAGGTAGGGTTTTATCCTCAGGACATCTTTCCTATTGTCCCAGTGAGGATTGTGAGGTTTCTCTTTAGAGATGCTAGTCTCTGACAGTTACACATGCTTTGTCTATACCCTCCTTGTCTGTAATTTAAACATTCTCACCCATCTTTTCTTGCTGAGCCTCATATTTTTCATAATATTTTACTCTCTTCCTTTGTAAATCTTGATGATATCAGTGAATAATAGCAATGTCAGAACTTAAATGCAATATTATCTTAAAATTTCCTTCACTAAAAGTATTAGTCCATAAGTTTTGAATTCATTCTCATTCAGATTCTCAGAATATAGGCAAAAAATAGCAAATCCCTTGTCTGAATATAACATGAAAAACCTGTAGTCTAGTTCCTCTTAGAAATTTTTTCTTCCCTTCTGAAGCCTCATGAACTGGGACTCTGTGTCCTAAAATTCTCTGAGCATTCTGATCTAGCAAACCTTCACCAGCATAGCCCATTAAACTCTGTGCACAGAGCTGTAAGACTTTTCTAGCTAGCTATTCCATTTTGTCTACATTCCACACGCATGAAAGTTCTAGAGGTCTTAAAATATACTTAGATTTATCATAACAACCCCACTTCTGGTAGCAATCCTCTGGATCAGTTACTTTTCTCATGCTGAGATTTGAGGGAAGAAGGGTCTATTTTGTCTTATACTTCAAGGGGCCACATTACTTCATTGTGGGAAGGGCATTGCACCAAGAACATGAGGCAGCAGGTTACATTACATTTGGTCAGGAAGCAGAGAAGTAAATGCAGCAGCTCAGCATACTTTCTCCTGTATTTCAGTACATGACACCACCAATTGTTACTGCTACATATTTATGGCAGATTCTCTTTCTGCAGTTAAACTTTTCTGGAAACACTCTTGTACAAAAATCAAAAGATGTATCTTCATGGTGATTCTCAATCCAATCTGGCTGACAATGAAGATTAACCATCACTATGTATATTACTCACAATAAGTAGGAAATATGTTCTGGTCATGTAGTTGCTCTAAATATGGAATAAAACTGAGTTATTTATACAAAGAATAATAACTAATTAACATATGAAAAGCCATTTAGCAAAGCTTACTAATTATATTAATGGGTATTAGAAAATTAAAAAGCTTCCTGGAGATGAAGGGAAATAGGGCACACAATTTGGAGCACAGTTGCATTCAACGTTTGTTCTCTTATTCTAAAGATCTAGGGACATAAATCTGGATTAAGCCTGGATCCAATCTCAACAATTTTATAGTACAATCTATGCAGTATGAATAATAGTAATACATTTTATATTTTAGGTGTCTTCCACACAGACTATAGTCCCTTTAACATGTTCTTTAAAAACCAAAGACTTCCCTTAGCAGTTTCCTGAAGGGACCCTTTCATTCTGGAGAGGTGTCTGGGAAATATTTCTAGAATTTATCTCCAGGAAACTCTTTTGCTTTTCTACTTATGGTCAAACGTTTTCTTGAGGCTATTTCTTTTCTTCACTGTTTCTTGACAATGTGCTGTTTCTTCTACATTCTCAACTCACCACCAAGGACTTAGAATGCTAAAAGGGTTTGCGACCCTATGGGGAGAACAATAATATCAACCAGAGCTCCCAGGGTCTAAACCACCAGCCTGGGAGCAAATAGGAAGGGACCCATAGCTCCAGTTGTATACGTAGGGGAGGATGGCCTTGTTGGGCTTAGGTGAGAGAGGAGGTCCTTGGTCCCATTAAGGCTGGATGCCCAGTGTGGGGGAATTCGAGGGTGGGGAGGTGAGAGTGGGTGGGTGGGTGGGGGCACATCCTCATAGGAGCAGGAGGAGGGGGGCTAGGAGGGTGGGTTCCTGGGTAGGTGGGACCTGGGGTAAGGAGATAACATCTGAAATGTAAATAAAATATCCAATATAAAAAGGGAAAAACAAAAAAGAAAAAAAGGAAAAAAAGAATGTGCATAGCTGTCTATTCTTCCTTCTCATCCCCTAGTCCAGATGCATCCTAGAACTCCAGAGGGGTCTCAGTCTAGGATCTCACTCCTACTGAAAAGAAAGAGGTCTTATCAGTAACAGCTCAATGGCATAGCCTCTAGGATGATATAGAAAATGATCCCACAATGCCATTAAGGGCCAAGTGCTCCTACAACTCAAACTTAATGACTGTGATAATGAACATTATTTATCCTTAGGTAGCCTATCCCACATTTACAGATAGTGTACAGATTCACACTAGTCTACTTGCCCACATTCACAAGGCTTTTAAAACTAAAGGATAGAACTGATGTTCAATTCTAAGCTTGTTATGTTCTACTGCTCTCCTCCACATGACTACCTGAGTTTTCTCTTGTATTACCAATACTCACTCAAGGGAATCAAGACAGAAAATACTACATTATAAAAACTGGAGATTACTGCCACTGAATATAATTCCTCATATTAATTGCTTGATCTATACTAGCTGTTGGACTATGACGTTTTAAACATTTTCATTTAGACCACAAAAGCCTACCATAAAAGAGTACCATATACTCCTTTGAGAAAGGAAAAGAAACATTTGTGTCTCAGAGAATTTAAGAGACTTGCTGAAAAGTCCATAGCTATCAATGAGTAGAGGCAAAATACCTTGGGTCCAGAGTCTACATCACCAGTCATGTTTATTTATTATTCTACCTACTCTTCTCATTTGTTCACTTGACAGATGATAGAGAGTCTTAGCTAAAAAGAGATATTCCATCCCCTTGTCTAGATGGAGTCTGTTCCCTCTTCCTTCTTCCTACAGCTAGTCAGTATAAAGAATCAGTTCTTGCTGACGCAGAAATATCACAACCAATAAAACAAACCCAAAAGCAATGTCTGAATTTCACCTTCCCCACCTTTTTTCATGAGCAACTGCTGGAGTCTATTAGGGCATAAATCTCTACCTATTAATCTAAGGACTGCACAATCTATTCCAAAGCCACTGGATTTTTAAATACTTAAAAGTCTCGAGTTAACAATAAATGGAAACCCTGGGTTTGGGAATCAGATCCACTTGACCAGAGTGATAACTCATTGTAACATTGTTTGCCACTCACACTCTATTCCACTGACTTTTTCACTGTAGAATCATTTAGGTTGGTTCTTAAATTCAGATTCACAAGCATCCCTTCATCTTTCTCTAGAAAACTTGGAGGCAACATGAGGCTTTGTAATATATATTTAATAACCAACAAGCTCCCCAGTGTTAGATATAGTTGCACACCCAAACTCCAGTATTTTGTGCTCATATGTTCTTCAGTATGACATAATTTGTTTTGCAACTATTTGACAGATGAATGACTGAGATGTGTGTTATTTCAAGGCTGACAGGATAATTTATTATTCCCGTCATTATCAGAATAGATTATGGGTAATTGAGATTCAGTAAGATATTTAGAAATTGTATGAATTTTATTGTAATGACATCATTACACACGGAGTATAACCCTTAAAGTATCATACAAACATTAATTTAAGCATATTATTTATGTATTCTACCATATTGATTTTTAAAATAGATTTGTTTTATTTTAATATATGAGTGTTTTTCTTGCATATAAGCATGTGCACCATGTGTATGTCTGCTGTCTAAAGAGGTCAAAACAAAGTAGTAAATCCCCAGAAACTAGAATCACAGATAGTTATGAAGCAACATGTAGGCTCTGGAAGCAGAACTGGGTCTTCTGTGAGGACAAGAGTTCTTACCACTGAGCCAATATCTAGCCCCTACATATTATGTCATACTTATAAGACCATTAATCCATGTATTACAGAGAAATGCTGTGTTTTACACTTAAAAACATTGAGAAATTGCTTTACTAAATTTTCCATGGGATGAATAGTAGATAGGTAAGATGACTCTAAATATGATTTGATCGCTTTTATATTTTAAAAAAATGAGATTATTTGGGAAGTTTATCTTTTTTGACTTCTTTTCTACCTTTGATTTTTGTCCATATCAATATTCTTTTCTCTAAATTTATTAATTCAGTAAGTGTATAGTGCACATATATGTAACAACTCTGAGCTAAGCGGGGTGTAAGTGTTGGGGATAAGACGGTAAATGATACCTGCATTGAGATGCTCACTGTGGTCCAGGGGGCTCCAGTGCAATGCCATCTACTCTATTGCCTCAGTTCTACCACTGAGATTATCTCACATCTCACATCCAAGTCACATCCAAATCAGATCTGCCACTGAGCTGAGCTTTATACATAGATGTCCCGGTGACTGCGCATCCACAGTAGCTCTGCACAGTGCAGTATTATGTAATCTGCCCTCGCGTAGTCAGCAGCATAGCCCCACTCTAGACATTTGACACAGTTGTTGAGTTGGAATTTAACCTGAAATTTTTATATAGTTCACAATAGCTTTTTCACATCGTAGCATGCTGCCCACCCGTTACAAGGTTATTTTGAATGCCAATTGATAATGCATGCAGATAATTTAAGTGTTCATTTGATAACTAAGGGAGACAATGCTTTGGCATGACCTGTTGGGGTATTGCTTGTCTACCAAGATAAGAAAATAAAGTATATCCTCTGAGATCTGGTCTTCTGATTACTCATCTCATTATTTTGAGAATGATTAAATGTTACATCATTGGCTCCTACAAGAGATGATTTGATAGTTTTGTTTTAATGGTGATATGTGCCTCTAATATTAC
>NW_021604644.1:328040-378176 GCF_004785775.1 Grammomys surdaster
ATATAGATATATAGATATAGATATAGATATAGATATAGATATAGATATAGATATAGATATAGATATAGATAGATATAGATATAGATATAGATATAGATATAGATATAGATATAGATATAGATATAGATATAGAGAGAGAGCTAGATTCAGACAGAATCTTTCCTTTGGTTTGTCAGCAAGCTATCTAGACTGAATAGACACTTATTTTCATCCACCTAGAAAGAGTAATACAAAAACTGGCTATTGTAAATTTTATATATACTTTCCCTTAACTATTACAGAAGAGATGACAGTAACTGAGGTTTAGAAATTGGGGTGGGGTCAAAAGTTAATGACTCAAAGGAAACTGTCTTCTAGAACCAACAGAACTGATAGCACATATGAACTCACAGAGATGGTGACAGCATACACAACACTTAGACATGTTCAAGCCAGACAAACTCTCAGCATAGAGAAGGGAGTAGACACAAAATCTCACCTCTAACAAAGAAAATGTGGTCAACTGACACCTGCTGGGAAGGGTATTATTGGTTTTTATATATGGAATGACATGGGGTATGTCCACCACCCTCCAGTGCAGGCCTCATGCTCAGGAGTAATTGTTCAGCACTAAGTGGACTCCAGGTTTTTATGTCATTTTAGTTTTGTTTATGCATTTTTTGTCTTATTGGAGGGTTTATTTTTTGTCCTTGTTTTGATTTTGGAGCATGTGTGTTGTGCGACAGAGAAAGAAAGAGAGGATAAATTTGGGTAGAAAGGGAAGTGGGGAGAATCTTTTTTAGAAAGATAAATAATACGATTAATTATATAGAGAGGTCAAAATAAAGTTTAAAAAAATATGATTTGGTGGTCAATCCCAATGTCAAGTACCTGAACATGTAGTAAACCCACCAGTGAGGCATCCTCTGCTTTGTCAGGCTGAAGTTTAACCTATGATAACACAAGACCCTGTACCGCTCAGAAAATGTCACTTGATTCTCTTTGGTGTCTGGTATTCTAGGCATCAGCTGCCAATATTGCTCATCAACAAGGAACTTGACACCAACCTTCACACACACCTTCCATCCTTGAACTTCTGTTATCCATGTATTATTCCACTATTTCTCTGACCAAACTAAAATTAATAGGATTTTCAGTTTTGAAATATGTATAGAAGTGACAAATCAGTTACGTGGACTAAAACCACAGAGCTGTGGATCTTTGATCACAGACAATTTAATGAGTGCCAGTAATGTCTTAGGAGCTAAATATATGGTGAAACATATATGCAGAAAATAAAAAAGGGGGTCTGAGGTTAAAAGCATATTTTGTTTAGGCTATATCAAGCTCAATTCCACATATGCAAGATAATGTGTAAAGCTAAGGCAGTTGCTAAGCTTTGAAGTTGGTGGTGAGTTTGGACTGCAGAGCTATCGAACTCTTCCACACCACCACAATCCCACAGTCTTTACGGAGTTCTCACTCTCAGCTGGAGGACTTCCAAGACAGCTACACTATACAGGAAATATGAATGAGCAAAATGATGCGCACTTGAAAGTGGAATTAATTAAAGACATAGAAGTGAAGATGAGATTAGGTGACCTCATTTTCTCATGCCAGGATCAACAGTGCTCAGGTTACTAGTAATGGGTTAAGAATGCTCTCCCACAAGTACATCAGAGATAACAGTCTCACTAAAGAAAAATCACACAAGTTATCAGACTTCGTGACCTGAATTTGGAGGAGTTGCCTTCTGAGTTAGAAACCAAAAACCAAAAACCAAAAAACCAAAAAAAACAAAAAAACAAAACAAAAAAACACAGAGAAGGAAATTGTATTCTGGTTCTAAAAGGGTAGAATTCAGTATTTTAATGAAGTGGCTTTTGTTTGTTTTTTGTGGGTTTCTAAAATTGATTTTATTCATATAAATTTCAAATGTTGTCTCCCTTCCCAGTCCCCCCTCCATGAGCCTCATACCCTTCACCTCTAAGAGGTTGTTCCCAAACCACCCACCCACCCACTTCCACCTCATCTCTGTAGCATTAAGCCTCATCTGGGGCATCAAGCCTCCACAGGACCAAGTGCATCACCTCCCACTGAGGCCTGACAAGGCAGTCCTCCATTATATATGTAGCAGGGGCCGTGGACCAGACCATGTGTGCTCTTTGGTTGGTGGCTTAGTCCCTGGGAGCTCTGAGGGGTCGAGTTAGTTACTGTTGTTCTTCCTATAGAGTTGCAATCTCCTTTGGCTCCTTCAGTCATTCCTCTAATGCTTCCATAGAGGTCCCACGCTCAATCCATTGGTTGATTGTAAGTATCTGCATCTGTCTCAGTCATGTGGTCATAGAGCCTCTCAAAGGACAGCCATGCCAGGTTCCTGTCTGCAAGCACATCTTGGCAACAACAAGTTTTGGTGTCTGCTCAAGGGATGAATTCCAAGGTAGGGTAGGCCTTGGTATTGGATGGCCTACGTATAGTCTCTGGATGGCCTTTCCTATAGTCTCTGCTCCATTTTTGTCCTTGCATTTCCTTCAGACAGAAACAACTCTGGGTTGAAAATGTTGAGATGGGTAGGTGGCCCAACACTCAACTGGGGCCATGTCTATCTACTGGAGGTGGTTTCTTTAGGTTCCATCTTCCCAGTGTTGGGCATTTTGGCTAATGTCATCCCTGCTGGGTCCTGGAAGCTTCCTTTTGTTTTGTTTTATAATTGTTTTTATTTATTACACATTATGTTACTGGAGCATCTTGGGTGTTCTGCTTTATCACCCTCTGCCTTACTCCTTTGATACAGGATCCTTCACTGAACCAGGGGTTTGCCATTTTTAGCTAGGCTGTGAGGTCGGCAAGCACCAGGGACTGACAAGTTTCTACCCTCCTCCACACTGAGGTTACAATACATGTAGCCACACTCAGTTTTCAACTCGGTACTTACTTCACTTTGTGCAGCAGATGCTCTCACTAGAGTCATCTCTTCAGATCCCACCCCTCCAATGAGATAGTCTAATTAAGTATCAAAGGCATCTTGGAAAAGGGATCAAGCCATAGACTCAAGGCCTTAGAGGTGCTGGATGAGAGAGTGGATGTGCTGACTCCTTTCCTTGCTCATCTCAGGAGGAGGAAGACACAAGCCACACTCTCAAAGGCAGTTCACTGTGTGCCTGGCCTGGTGACCATGGCTTCAGCTCTGAGTTTGTTCTTCACTCACTAGACAACTAACATCGGTCCCGATCCCCTAGATCTCACCCTGCTAAAGCTGGAATGTCTCTGTTTTACTGGGCCTCTTAGTACTATGCCTGTAATCCCTCATTACTTAAATTCACTCACGCTAATAAGCCTACAAAATACCTCCAGTGAACTGCATTTTACCAGGTACTAAAGGCATGACCTGACCTGTAAAGCCCAGGTTCAAACAATGTCTTTTAAGATTGTTTCAGCATCTTTTTTTTTAATTTATGGGATGGTAATTTTTCAATGGAACTCCAGGGAAGACTTAGCAATATCTGAAGAAAATTTGGATATCACATCAAGGAAGTGGGATGTTTGATACATGCAACAGGTGGAAACAAGAGAGGATGCTAAGCATCCAGTAAAATACAGAATCCTTATAAATAATTGTATTATCCACACATCAGTGGTGCTAAGGCTGAGAAACCTTTAGGTTTAGAACCAGTTCAGTGACCTGAGCGTTTTCTCTCTCTCTCTCTCTCCCTCTCTCTCTCTCTCTCTCTCTCTCTCTCTCTCTCTCTCTCTCCCTCCCTCCCTCCCTCCCTCCCTCCCTCCCTTCTCTCTGCTCCCTTCTTGGGATCTCAGTAAGCCTACAAAAAGACACTTGTGACTTATTTATTTATTTACTTACTTACTTACTTACTTATTTCACCACCCCCACCTCCCCTTCACCTCTGAGAAGGGCAAGGTCTCTCCTGGGGAACCAACCCACCTTGGCATCTCAGGTCACTGCAGGATTAGGTATATCCCCTTCCACCAAGGCCAGAAAAGATAGACCAGTAAGGGGAGCAGGATCCACAGTCAGGAGAGAGAGTCGGGGTAAGCCCCCGCTCCAGTTGTTGAGGGACTCACATGAAGACCAAGCTGCATATCTGCTACATATGTGTGCGGACCCTATGTCCAGCCTTTATATGCTCTTTGGTTGGTGGTTCAGTTTCTGGGTGCCCCCATAGGTCCAGGTTAGTTGTCTCTGTTGGTCTTCTTGTGGAGTCCCCATTCTCTCTGGGTTCTTCAATCCTTCCCCCAGCTCTTCCATACGACTCTGGGAGCTCTGTCTGATGTTTATCTGTGGTCTCTGCATCTGTTTTCATTGGCTGCTGGATGGAGCTTCTTAGAGGACAGTTATGCTAGGCTCCTGTTGGTGAATCCAGACTGACAGATACAGACTGACAGATAGAAGCACAGCCTGAGGCTCTATGGTAGTTGAAGGCAGAAGGCAGGCCAACAATGTGTCTCAGTAGATCTTCTGTAGACAGCTTGGCACATTACCCAAATATTGGCAGGGCTTGCTACTGCATTCATTTATATCTGTCTCACACGGGGCACTTGTACATCTAGATCAGCAGTGAAAAATACAGCTGTCAACAGTGTCTTCACATGTTGCATCATTGTGACAAGGCTTTGACCAACAAAGAGTCATCAAAGTCTCACAGTGTGTCCCTGTGAATCCACTATCTATGCAGACACAGTAGTAGTTGTTTCCTCCATCCATCCACGCATAAAAACCTCTGTGACTTTTGCATGAGGTATAGAACTCGGCTAAAAGTATCCAGAAGCTCTCCCTGCCTTTTTCAGAAGCCAAGGCCTGATGTCCACTATCCTTTTATTGGGGAATCTTTCAGTGGTTGGAATCAGCACGCCTTTGGATTCTTGAGGAGTCCACAATGTAGTCCCTGATCGGCGCACCACAAAAGCCTCTGTGCCACTTCACCACTACAAATGCCCTCAAAGCAGCACCAGGCCTCTCCTTCCCACCCCAGAATATGGTTGCTGCAGGAGCCATAGTCTCACAGGAGCTGTTCAAAGTGGTGGCACCTCTGTCAAAATATCAGTATCACAACATCTCAACCTGCAGTCACCACAGGAGTTGCAGGAGCTGTCCTTGGTGGCGGACTGCCTTTCTTCCTCTTCAGTGGGAGCTGCCCCTCAGAAGCTGTCCTCAATGGTGACACCTTTCCTGCCTCAGCCTACAGCTTTCATGAAAGTTACAGAAGATGTCCCTCAGAAGCTGTCCACAGTGGCCACAACTCCTCTTCAGCTTCCCCTCACCCACAACAGCCCCACAGAGATGCACCTCAGCAAAAGCCGGCTGCATCCAGAAAGGACTTCCCACCCTAACCCATGGGCCTGATGCAGGGAAGGGGGGGGGAAGCCACCAATCCCTGAGCAGAAAACCTCACTAATCCCTGAGTTTCCCATGAAAATCCACTAATCCCTAGGCAGGAAACCCATCAATCTCTGAATAGGAAAACCCATCAATCCTTCCCAATTAAGGCCCCCTTCTCCACTAACCTCAGTTCTTGAAATTCCTCCGATCGTCACCCTGGAAACCTCTGCCCTGAGTAGCTCCACCCCTTCATAAATCCTATATAAGCACTGCCCCTTTGTCAAGTTCCTTGCTGTTAGCTTTCAGGAGCAAAGGACAGATATCCCTGGATTCGTCTCTCCATACTCTGGATCTTCCAATAAATCTCTTTCATGAGATTTCCTGCCTGGTGTAACTCTCTCATTTAAAGAAGCCAAGAAGAAAAGAAGTAATGAAGGGAAGAAGTGGAGAAGGAGCAAGGTTGAGGCTCCTGAGCTCCTCAGCTCAGCTGAGGATCCCCTCCCCTGGGAGCTGTAACACCTCTGCTGAGGAGGCTTTATTTCAGAGGTATATGGTTCCTGGACTCCTGTGACTCAGGGTGCCTTTCCATTGGGACACTGCCTCATCTCAGAGCTGTGTACTTCCTGTACCCCAAAGTCTCAGTATGCCCTTCCACTGGGATACCTTCTCCCCTCAGAGCTGAAAGGTTCCTGGGCTTCAGAGTACCAGGATATCACCTGAGCAGAAACACTTACACACCATAGTGAAAACAAAAACAAAACACCAGGTAACTTCTCCACAGACCTCCCCCACCACTGTCATAAAATTTCCCTTATTATTACTTCCCATTCCATCAAGGACTTCTGACCTTTTGAGATTGGGCCTTCTTTTCCTAAGCTAATATTTCTGGGTCCTGAATTCTACCCTTGGAAATATTTTACACATTGTGACTAGCAGCACTGGGGTAGGGAAGTAAAAAAAAATAAAACCACACATTTGGAGAACAGAGTAATGCTAATTGATATCAGAGCTTCAAACAGAAGCCATATGATGCCAGCCAACTGCTCTTCACCATCGGGAACTTGAGGTTTTCCCAGATAGCCATTCCAGAGTGTGGGCAGACTGAAACTCCAAGTCTTATTCACCATGGCATTCCTCATGGCATTGTAACTGTTGGTGCCCTCATATCTCCCCTGATAGAGGACTTGGAGCTCCTTGGAGGAGCTGACACTGTTTCATTGCTTCCAGAAGGAGAGCCAGAGCCACAGTACTCTGTGCCAGAAGCATTAAACACTACACAAGAAAGCTATCCAAACAAAATACTTCCAAGTGAACTATCTGTGGGGATTTATAAATAAAAGTAGAATGAAAATTTATCCATAATTCACAAGGTTATATTTTGTACGAGTGAAAAAAATGAAGATACATCTTCTGAAAACTTCAAGACAATGAAATAAAAATCAGTGATAGATGATTTTTAATGTCATTTGGAAATTATAGCAGGAAATCGTGGCCTATGTCATTCATTTTTGAAAAAGGAATAATAAAAGTGTCACACATGGTTGCATGAATTATTTGTCACATGAGGTTATTGAAGAGCTGACCTGCAAATTAAACAGAGGGGATGCTGTGGGGAGCATTCCCAGATGGGCAGGCTTGCTAGGCTGAAGGGGAAAGCAGTGCACACCACAGTGTTCTATGGGCTTGTAAGCAGCTCTCTCCAAAACAAACTTGGATCTAAAGGTAGCTTAAAAGCTGTCTGCTTTTAGAGATGGCTTTCACCTGTAAAACTGATTTTCCTATTGCTCCTATCTAGCACAAGATCAGGGAACAGAATAAGCTTACAACTACACTTTGTTAAGAGGAAGCCTGCTGTGCATCCGTGCTATTCTTCAGTCACAGGAATGAGGAATGGGTGAACAGGTGAGGCAGGTTTGCATCTAGCTCTTTCAGCATACTTTATCATTCTTTCCTGTTACCCCACTCATCTTCATACTTGATATCTCTCTCTCTCCCTCTCTCTCTCTCTCTCTCTCCCTCTCTCTCTCTCTCTCTCTCTCAAAAAAGGAAAAAGAAAAAAGAAAGAAAATAAAAGAAAACCTGACAAAACAAAGAGACACCAAGAAACATGGAGACTAATTTGTGTTAGCCAACTACTCCTGACTATGAGGCCTGTCTCATCGTGTGGTTGATACACCTAATGTCATTTTGATGGTAAAAATTGATTCTCCCTCTCCCAGCAGCTATTATTTGTGAATAGCTTCTTGGCTAGAGGTGTGACTTTGTGTTCACCTTCCTCCTTCATGCTGGGATTTTGTCTCGCTTGGGCTTGTATAGGTCTTTTGCATGCTGTCACAGGCTGTCTGGGTTCATGTGTGAGCTGCCCTGTTGTATCTGGAAAATGCTGTTTCCTTAAAATCATCTACCACTCTTGGCTCTTACAATCTTCTCATCTCTTTTACATAGATTACTGAGCCTTGGTGGTACTGAGGACTCCAAAGCCTCTCATTTTCTACACATTGTCTTGTTCTGGTTCTCTTTGTTAACTGTCATTTCCTACAAGAAGACATTTCCCTGAAGAGGTTGAACTCCGTGGGTATAGCAATACATCACTGGTAACTGTTTTATTGTTGTCCTCATTTAGCAGAATAATAATAGTAGGTTTTCCCCTATAATACATGACCTATATCTAGTTGTCAGGTTCTTGGCCTCACCAACAATATCAAGTATGGGTTCCATTTCATGGAGTGGGACTGAAATCCAGTTTCTAAAAAGTGATTAGTGATTCCTCTTAACATTCATGAAATTACTACACCTATGGGCATATATTGCAGGCAAGTTACTACTGCAGTTTACAGGGATTTTACTTGGGTGAAATTAATGATTACTATTACTACATATAGAAATTTCTAGCACCATAAATGCTCACAATTAGGGTTAAAACCTTCCACTTGAGTACCAGCAAGATTTTCCATGTTCTTGTATGCCATAAGTATGTGTTGTTTTCAACAATAGAGTCTTAAGATCAAGTTGCGAAGGGTACTTGACTTTTGGGACTTTATTACTAAACCATAGAAGGACCTGAATTAAGTCTTTAGAGTAAGTTCAAATTCTTTATGATAGCAGACTGACACTTAGGGTGGACTCTCTAGTTACCTCAGAATGTACCATAAAGTTATTTAAAAGTTTATTTTACTCATTTTTAAAGTTTGCTCTTAAGTGAGCCAAAGAGAGTATGAGCATAGTAGAAACGTAATCATCACTATGCAATTAATACTAATCCCACTGGGATTAAAGAGAAATAAGAAAACGTGAAACCCAAAGAGGTGCAAGAACACCAAGTCTTCAGAACAGAACCAGCAGAGGTGCAGAGATAAAGTCTCATGTGTCTTGTAGTTTATGCTCACCATGGTGATGTTGTTGCTCTTGTCAAAGTGCTCTATGGCTTCTAAGCTCGTCATTCCATTGTTCACCTCCCAAACGACCTACTCTGCATCTAATAATACATCCTTCTTTAATTTCCCTTTATATTTTAGCCCCTTTGCTTAGTCTTCCTTATATGGTTCATGTATTCTGATTGGGTGGTCTAGGTTATAAGTTTATGTGCACATAGATATGGATTATGCCATATTATCTTCACTTTTTTTCTGGGAGTGACTCTACCACAATAAGTCTTATTCTCTCTGACCCCCATGCTTTCTCTAGAAGGTGGAAATCTGAGTTGAGTTCCCTGGAACAAATCCATGCCTCATCCTCTAAATGAGGGAGAAAGTTAGATCTCTTTCTCCTTCACCCTAAGCTTATTAGCCATAACTTTCCTCTCCAGAACCCTAAGGACCTAGGCTTTTGGAAATGGGGTCAATAAACTCCTTCATGTTGTTGACTTTATTCTGCCCCATCCCTGTCCCAAGTAAAGACATCGAAATTCTCCCAGCAGTGTGGGTGGGGTAGGTGTGGGAAGTTCAGAGAACCATGAAGCACAGGAGGAAAACTCTGGTCAGTGTCTCCCCAGACCCTCCACATTCGTTGCCCATCCCCTCCCCTGTCTATGAATACTTCTTTTAAATTGCTTCCTGTTGTTTGGGGTTTTTTGGTTTGTTAGGTTTTAGTTTGTATTTTTCATCTTTCTATCCTAGCTTATCATTTGTTATGAGATAGCTCCCTTAGAGCCCTTTCATGATTTCCTCACTTTTCTTTACATCGTTAACATGCATGGGGAGAATGCACAGCCTCATGTGATTCGCAGAAAACATTTACCCTGTGATGGGCAGCCATGGTGAGGGTGGATCTTCTCTTCCTCCATCTCATCATTTCTCTCTGTCTTCTATGTGAATGCCCCACCTATCTCCACATCAGGTTCCATCTCTTTAGCTGACTGAATATCCCATAGCACATCTCTCTCATGGCAGATCATCCACTGCTCTTATTCTCAAGGGCCTTTCCCTCCTGTGGAGTTTGACTTTTAACACCTTATTTACTTCACAGATAGAAGAAACCCTCTTTGTTGAGGTTTATGATATGTCACTGTCATAGGAGAGGAAAGGGAGATTCTTGCTCTGACTGTGACTTCAAGGGCACCTTATTCATAATGCAAACAGTTCTGGGACCTTCTGACCTCATCATCCTGAGTTAAGCACAGGGTCTTGGTTAGAGTTTTCAATAACCTCTAGAGGAATCCTGTTAGGTAGAACACACAATACATTGTCTGTGAAAATGCTTCTTAGTCATTCCCCTCCAGGGAAAGATAGGAACAGATTCTAAGCTCTATTCCCCCCTTTCACTGTCACTGCCATCGTTCCTTTTAGACTTTCCTGTTCTTTTGGATTTCCAATGAAATTTTCAGGGTTTATCTATTTGGCATGTCTAATCTGGCATGGTGAAAATTTCAAAATCCTATAGTGAGGGTTTTCACTCATCTATAGAACTTCAAAATCTCCAGCTATGTGCTATCATTTAAGGCAGGCTTGAAATGCTGTCTACTCAGTTCTGCCTCTTAAATACCTAGATCTGTTTCAGAATGCATTCTACTCCTGTGTTATAGCGTTGAGTTGTATGTATTCAAACACACCAAGATATTTAGTTGTAAAAAAGTGAGATTTATAGATTGAGAGACTTGAATGTCAGTTAATATCAATGGATGAACTCATATCCAGAGGTAGTGAGAGCTTCACCTATTTAGGAAAAGGAAGGTTTTGGGTATTGAACCTAGAATTTCATGAATGGTGAGTCCAAGCCCAATTACATCCCAGGCACAAATACAATTTAACACAGCAGTTCCTGATACAAAAAAAAAATCCATTGATCCTCTGAACTTGACTAAGTCAGCTTTGTGTTGCAAAATGCCCCCACTTTGACAAAATGAGTGTTTTCCTCCAGTCTTACTGACAGGAATCTAGGGATTCACACTGAATTGGTCTCCTTAGAGCCAAGCCACCAAGGAAGCTCAACCCTCTGATGAGCTGAGTCGGAGAAAGGAACATGAACCTACTTTAAAAGTTTGGAAACCTGGGACAGAAAGTTCTTTGTTTCTGTGCTTTAGCCCAGTCTATTGCTTTTTTAACACAAGGCATGCCTGTTAGCTCACTTGTCTCTTCATTAAAAGAGTTTGAAAGCCTTGCAATTATGAACATCAAACACTTCTATTTGCCAGAGAAGGCAATCTACTTCACACACCAGTTACTTCCATAATCCCCAGCATCTTCATCTTCACATGATTTATTTTGCGGATGCATTGGTATTAAGACTGAACTCTAAGGACCATCTAACTGACACTACTGAACAAATAAAGAGGAACACTTCTGATCCTCAGGCTGAGACACAAGGACTTGAGCATGCACGAGAGCTCAATACACTCCCCAAGGAGCCCTTCCTGAGCCCAGCTAGCTCTTTATTTGGATTCCTATTAGCCAATATGGTTGAATCTAGAAATTCTAATTTTCATCAGCTGTTTAAGGTTGGCTTCTGAATCTAATCATCTTTATTTCAGATTCTCCTCTTTGGTTTTTTTTTGTTGTTGTTGTTGTTTTGTTTTGTTTTTCAGTTAAAATGTGACTGAGAACAAAGAAATGCAGCCATTTAAATTTCAGGTCAATAGAACCATAACTGCATTTGATTTTGGACTTGACATGTGTGTTGGATCTTATTTGTCTGAATACAACATTTTTTCAAAAGTCTATGAGTGAGCAGCAAGCAAGTATAAGCTCTGCTAGCCTACCTTGCTGTAGGATTGCTTTCTTTTACTCTCCTAACTGAAGAAAGTTATGTTGAGAACTGACACATACTGGCTTATACATGGCATTTAGCATCTACTCAGTTAAATAGCAACTTTCTTCAGCTCTAAGGCCCTAGTGAGAAAGCTATGCATGCTTTCTTAACTCCTATTGTCGATCTTCAAATCTGTCTCTTAGTACAGCTCTAGTGGGTGGAAAAGAGTGGTTGTGAGTGAGTCCTGAATAAAACTGAATATACAAAGCTTTTTGGTAAAGCAAGTAGATCTGTTTTTTAGACTTTTAAAACACTGTTGTATGTTGTACATTGTTGATATTGTATTGTATGTGCTTTTATCTTAAGGTAAAGATGCTTGTCTAAAAGCTCTCTGCTTAAAAAATGCATAATTAACAACAAAGCCAAAGGAAATGTCTGAAAACCTGAATAACAAGGAGACAGTCTGGCAGCTTTAAAATATAGTCCACAATACTACTAATATATTGAACCACACCCAAGAGAGCACCCAGAGGTCTAAACAGAGAAGTGAGAAATTCTTCTAGAGGGATGCACACAGAGGTAACAGATTCTGGGGTTGATATGAAATCATGTACAGTACATGGACCTGTTTAATCAGGCTTCTTTCAGTACTTAACTCAAAGACTAAAATAAAATAAAATGTATATATATATATATATGTGTGTGTGTGTGTGTGTGTATATGTGTGTGTGTGTGTATGTGTGTGTGTGTGTGTGCACACGAGTGTGCACAGGCATGCATTCATGTGTGTTTGCATGTGTGTCTGTGTACATCTCTGTGTTTAATTAATCACTGATTTTCATCATCAACCTTCTGTCATTTATGGATGTACAGCTATCCCAAGACCCAGTGCTAAAGAGGCAAATCTTTCCTTTCATAATCCATCAACCCAAATGAGAGGGAGCACAAAGACCTACAGCTGACACCAACTCCATCTAGTCATCATGTTAAAATCACAAGAGTTGCACTTCCGGTCTGGACCTGAGCATAGAGCAGGTCACAGGTAGCAGCTCTGTACCCAACCCCAGAAAACCGAGAGAAAGAGGGACTCCCAGGAACTTGAACTCAGGCAGCATCCCAGGTAAACATGAATCACCCGTGATGTCTGCTGTTAGAAATTCTAATCCATATGCTGGCCTCTGAACTTATACTACTCAGACCTTTGAAGGGCCACTGACAAGAACATCAAACAGCTAGAGATTGACATCACTAATCTGAAGAAATCCCTCGTTTCGCCGTCTGAAGAGACCTCCTAAAATCGCAAAGAGCCTTATTGGACGTGATTTACTCTATTATAATAGAAAAGGCTGTGTACAGCTCTTGACTGTGTACAGCCCTTAAAGAAGAAGGTTGCCTTTACATAGACAAGACAAGGAGGGTTAAAGAGAGCATGAAATAGGTAGTGAAGGCCCTAAGAAAAATCAGAGAGAGAAAGAGACAGATGAATGCTGGTACAAGAATTGGTTTGCAGCCTCTCCAAGGTTGTCAATCCTATTTCCTCCCATCTTGGGACCATTATTTAGGTTCTTTTTGCTTTTTTCTGCTGGTCCCTGGCCCTCAAATAGGTGGACTAACTCTGTGATACAACAGGTAAATAATTTGGTAGCAAAACCTACTCAGATGCATTATCATAAGTTAGCTATGGAGGACCACGAGACTCAAGATGAGGTTGTTACTTCATACAGGGTGTTTCCAAAACACATCTCCACCCAACCTAAAAGGGGGGACTTCTGCCCCTAGACCAAGCAGAGAGGGGCCACCCAGAACCCCCTCTGTCAGGCGATCTGAATTCTTGCTTAGGCTGCGAGGCTAAGCACTCCAAGGGAATATAAATAAAAGATAAAAATATCTCTTTGGGTTCCCTGAGGGACAAGCCTGACTGCATAGGGGTTGATGTCAAAAGTATCCCCTCTCCAGGAAAAAGACATCGGGACAGGTATGGTCCTCATGCCTCACTGGACAACAACAGGGGGACTGGAGCCATTACAAGGTCCCCTTCAAATACTGGAGGTCAGGCCTCTATCCTCGCCTTCCCAAGTTTAGAAGTGCCACAGCACTTCTATACTTAGAGAAGGGAGGAGATGTCAGGGGCAGCCCTGCTTACACACTGAAGGCCTAAAATCAGCCATAGGCCTAAAATCAGCAATAGGCCTGTCATACATGTATACTAACACCAAGTCTTGGGTCTCTGTGGAAAAACATTGAAACAGATGGCTATAAGCTAATATAAACAGGCAGCTTTTGTGGAAATTTACAAGCCTGAGTAGTCATAGACCTTGTAAATAGGTAGCCTTGGCAGACAATACCAACTTAGATAAGGACAATCGAGTCATAGACAGAGTCATAGTGACTTGTCCCCTGAACCTTCACCCAGCTGATACCCGGTTCTGAAGATATCTGTATTCCCCCTGAACACCCACACTCCAGTGTCATTTCCTTCCCCACATCCTGCCTTTCTGTGTTTATAACCCCTGTGTGAATGAATTACGATTTGAGAAAAAATAAATTATACAAAAAAATCACAAGACTTTCTTTGGGAACAGCAAATATGTATGAAAATTATGGTGAGAAAATATCCACTATACATTTTTCTTCAAATATTTTCATTACACTTTTCAGTCCATGAGAGTTAAATTCGAAAGTACCAACAGTGCAAGGGCAAGAAACATCTATTTCCATCTGAATGTGAGGAATATAGGGTTCTCTGTTACTCTATCAATCCAGCTTTGTCATGGCACAGAGAGACCCTAGATGAAATGAAAAGCAAGTCGACTCTATGTCAGTACTCTAGCTTAGTGGAGCTGCCACAATTCAGAAGATTTGAATTATCTAACCATTCCTGGAGGTCTCACCCTATCCATAGTGCATGAGAAAACTGTAGAATAGTAGTTCAAAGGGGGGAAAACGCAGAACACTAAGCCAGCCACCAAAAGAATCATTTTCTCAAGGACAATCCTAAAGCAATGATACATTTCATCTTAGATTTTTTATATAGTTATAAAATTTATAAAGTAATTTAACAGGAAGAAATTCAAAAAATCATATGAAAATGAATCTACATGCTTTGGAATATTAAAGAAATCAAAGAGAACACTGAAAAAATATCTTAAGACCAAAATCAAAAAGAAGAAACAAGAAACACAACACACAAAGATGTATGAGATACAGAAGATATAGTTCTATGAGGGAACAGATGCTAGCCTCAGAGAGAAAACCAAAGAGCTGGAGATGTTTCTAAGTGTTAGCATCCTTCTAGGCATGCACAAAACCCTGAAATAAAAGAAGGGAAAAGAAAAATTGTTCCAAAAGACAGCAAAATCTATAGTTCAAGAAAATGAAGAGAGGAAGAAAAAGAGGAGGAGGAGGAGGAGGAGGAGGAGGAGGAGGAGGAGGAAGAGGAGGAGGAGGAGAAGAAGAAATGCTTCGCAGCTTATTTCAAGCTCTCATGACAAAGCCCAAAAATGTATATAAGACAAGCAGGAGGGAAGAAAAGAGGGATGAAGGAAAGAGAAACCATAGCAGGAAAAGAAACTCCAACCATGCAGAGCCAGTATCTCTGATGAACATAGAGGTAAAAATCTCCAATAAAATACTAGCAGACTGAATTCAGAAGCACATTAAGGATAATTTATTAGAATCAAATTGAAGTCATCCTACAGATGCAATAACAATCCCACATACATAAACCTGTAAGTGTGAAACACCACATTAACAGAATGAATGGTGAAAATCATACTGTCATTTCAACAAGATGCAGAAAAGGCATTTGATAAAATTCAATTACCTCATGATAAAAAATTTTAACAACCTTGGTGTGGAGAAATGTATACCTCAGTGCAGTAAGGTTCACATATGGCAAACCCACAGATGATACCATATTCAATAAAGAAAAGTTGAAGCTTTACTTCGAAGATGCAGAACTAGACAAGAATGCCCATCCTCTTAATCTCGTCTTAGCACATATATCAGAAGTCTTAGTCAGATCAATTAAGCATCTGAAAGAAATAAATATGTACATGTTAAAAATAAAGAAGCTGAGTTGGACCTGTTTACTGATTACATGATCTTATGTATAGAAAATGCTAGATAGATACTTTGCAATCAAACACATACAAATGCATACACACAACTGTCAGAACTAATACATTCAGTAAAGTTGAAGAATGCAACAATCAGCATACAAAAATCATTAATATTCCTATGCACCAAAAGTAGACCTTCTTAAAATGAAATCAAGAAAGTAATTCCATTTACAATAGCATAGAATGCTCAGGAATAAATTTCACCAAGAAAATGAAGCATTCTACAGTGAACTTGATGAAAGATATAAAAAGAAGCTTTGTGTTCATGAATTAATGATGCTAAAATGCTACACAAAGTCATCTGCAGACTCAATGCAACTCCATCAAACTAATGATGTCCTCACAACAAAAGAAATCCATGGGCTAGGGTATGTGTCAGTTAATGGTAAAGTGCTTACCTGGCATACAAGAGGCGAAGATCAATTCCTAGAACTACAATAGGGAAAAAGGAAAATAAAGGAAAGAGGGAAGTGAGTAGGAAGAAAATTTTTTTCATATAAAACTGAAAAATATCTTCACATAGCCAGTACAATCTTGAGAACATGATCCCACTACATTACTCTTCGGAATATACCCAAAGGACTCCGTATTCTACTATACAAATACCTGCTCATCCATGTTCATCACTTTATTCATAATAGCCAGGAAATGGAAACAGCATAGGTGTCCATCAACTGATGAATGGACAGTAAAAATTTGGTTTATGTATACAGTTGTGTATTCCTAAGCTATTACTAAAAATAAAGTCATTAAATTTGCAGATAAATAGATGGATGATAAATATTCTGAGAAACTCAGAATGAGAAAGACAAATGACAAATGTTTTATTTCAGTTGTGACTGCTACCTTTGACTCTTCAGATATGTGTATTTCATTCTGAATGCCCAAAGAAGTCAAGAAATTATTGTGGGGTCATGGGGAGCATCTTTTGGAGGGGAGAGAGTTAAATTCAGGTTTTTTTCTAAGAGTGTGACCCCTGGTATGTTTACCATGCTCCGGTGGAAGATAGCACATCCTAGAGTATTTGAGCAGAACAAACTGGATTAAAATGTTTACAAGGAAAAGGACATAAAGATGGTGGATAGGAGTGAATCTTATATGAGTAGATGAATATGGTGAATATAATCAAAGAATTAATAAAATCTTAAAAGACAAATTAGACCTTCACCTCCCTCTATATAAACATCTATTGCACATATATTAATGTTCTTAACATAAAATCTGAAACTATAAAATAACTAAAACAAAACAAAGAGGAGAAATCTCCACACTTTCCAGAGCAAATCATTCTTAGATATGATTGCAAAAGCACAGATATGAAAATGAAATTAAACAAATAGGTTTATGCCAAATAAAAAGTGTCTGCACACTTTTATACAAGGAAATGAATATCATGGTAAAGTAAAACCTGTAGATACAGAGACTCAATTGCAATCTCTGGTCTGATGAGGAATTAATCAACAAAATTTATAAGAACTCAACTCAGTAGCAAGAACATATTTAAAGGTACAACCAATTAAAAAGTAGGCAAATAACACGGATAGACATGTATCAAAAGATGCACAAGCATATCCAGATGAATGGAAAATGAACGTTTAGCATCACCAACCATGAAGGGGAAGCAACCTAAATCAGATTGAATCACACAGTATCCCTTCATACCAAGAAGATTCACTCTTCTAAAAGACAAAAGACAAAAAGTTGGATGTGGAGAAAAGGAACCCTCATAAACTACTTCCAGAAATGTACAACCATTGTGAGAAACAGTATAACAATTCCTAAAATAAATGGACACTAGATAACACATGGTCTGACAATTCCATAAGACGTGTGTGTCCAAAGAAAACAACAAATATGTTGAAGAGACATCTACACTCCCAGGTTTATTGCAGCTCCCAGGTTTATTGTAGTATTGCTCACAGTAATCCAAGTTGTAGAATGTAAATAATCAGCAATGAATGGATAAAGAAAAAGTAGTTTGGACACTGTAGACACAACCACTAAAAGTTACAGAGATACTATAATTTGTAAACAGATAAGTGAACCTGGAGGGTGATGAAGAGAAAACAAGCACATGGCCTCACCCGTGTGGAAGGTAAAACCTGACCCTACAAAAGGACAGAGATTAAAGCCATATGTTCAAGAGATCTTTTATGTGGCAGGTTAACTGTAATTAATAAGAATTTATGTCTGAAAAACACCAACAGTAGATTCTAGGAGTTCCCATTACAAAATAACAACTCTTCATGGTAATGCATGTACTAAGTATGTCTATATAGATATTAAACGATGTATAGAAACACATACATTTTAAGGTATCAGGTTTATGTAATAAACATGATTTTACCAATTTATTTAAAAGATTAGTTAAAAAATCTAGCTTTGTACAAAGGGATGAAGAAAAATAAGGAACAGGAGAGAGAAGAGATGAAGAAAAAACAAGGTCCACTTGTATTTTTCTTTACATTTTAAAAACAACACAGATGACACTAGTCACAACATTCTAAAAAGATGAATGTGTATCCACCCTTTGATTTCTACAGCTATAATTTGGTAATGAAGAAATCTTTATTTTTAAATAGGTCTTTCAAAGTAAATAAAATTAATTCAATGAGCTGGAGTATTTACAGAGCTCAAACTGAGTGTATGTGGTTGTTTTTAAATGGGATTTTATGTGTCAGCTTCTGGAAGTCCCCCACAGTCCTTCTGTCCTGACAACCATTATCTGCCCAGTTGTAGTCTGGGAATGCATCCTCAGGCAGTTTCATCGCTGGTGGGAATTTCAGGGCAAGAGTGCCCTAAGAAATGCCAAGAAAGTGGGTAGACAGAGTCTTTCCTATGTTTATTTACAACATAATAGTGAATGTAGAACAAATTTATAATTTAATGTAAAATAGTTTCCATATTTCTTTATGCATACAAATTTTTGATTGAATTTAAAAGCCTTCACTTGAAAAATAATTGTCTTAAATTTGATTTATGGAATTACTGTTTATGAGATTTTGATTGCATTTGAAGGGAAAAAAGAGAGTTGGCCTCAAGCTTGAGCTAATACAAAAGTAACTTATTTTATTTTAATTATTGTTATTTTTTAATTATTGTTATTTTGTTCCAACCTTTATAATGAATAAATATTAAATCTGGCTCAGGGGATACCTTTTCTCCCATATACAAAAACAGACACACTATTCTTCTATACTGTATAGTAAATAAACTTATTAAGTGGAGAAGTAAATGTGGCAGCCCAGTGTTTGGATACTGGGAAATGGGATAGCCTTCTCTAAAGTTCTACTTTCAAGTCAACTGCTGCCTCCATATCAACTGCTTAATCAAACTTCCTTTTGTTATTTATCAGACACTTTACTGAGCAAGGAGAGCAGTACAGATACTATAAACACAAATAATCTCACTTACAGAAAATTCCTCTATTGCTTCTCCATGCAAGTCTATATAAAATTCTTTATTTAAACTTTGTCATTGCTTACTTACTCTTGTCTTAAGGTTCTTCAGAATCTTAATAAGCACATAGCCAACAAATCTGACTTGCAAAATATTTATGTTTCTTACATGTTAAAACACATACTAAAAGCCATATTCTGCAACCATGAGCCCCATTAGTCTCTTTAGGGGTGATATATGGTTAACATTAAAATGAAATATTATATATCTGTATGTAATTTTTCTCTTAGACAGATGAGACTAAGGACACAAGTGGGTGAGGCTACTAGTTATGAGTTCATGCCATTGTTTTGTGGCCACTGATATGTTTCTGAGCCTTCTTTCTGTCTTCTGCATACCTCTAGTCATGTTTACCCAGAGTGATCTTATTGAATTGCCATTTCTTTCTTTCCCTCACTCTTGAGTTAGTCCCACATTTGAATCCCTCTAAAACCCTATGATTTGTCACCTTTGGATCTATCCTCCATATATGACTTGAGCAATTATGCCTTATCCATGAAATTCTTGGAACTGACTAGAATTTAGTTGCTCCCAACATCCAATGTAGCATTTTGGAATTGATCTACTACCGTGGTTCTTCACCTTCCTAATGTTGAGACCCTTAAATATAAGTCCTCATGTTGTAGTGATTCCCAACCATAAAATTACTTTTGCTGCTACTTCATAACTGTATTTTTACTACTCTTTTGAATCATAATGTAAATATCTGTGTTTTCTGATAGTCTTAGGCAACCCCTATGAAAGAATCATTTGAGTACCAAAGAGGTCATAACCCATAGATGGAGAATAGCTGATCTAGGGTCTTAACTCTGTAGACAACATTGTCATTACATGACGTATGTGTGTTTAGTGTTGAGTGTGATGCCATGTCTTTGATGCTTTCAGAAGACTCATCATCTTAAAATCAACTTCTTTGGTCCTCCACAAATTGCAGACAAGAGTCTTCTGATGTGACAGAACTAATCAGTAGATTTCATCTGTTAAGAACTCTCTACAGACTGGTAGTATACAGTCTCTCAGAGATGTAATTCCAGTTTATGAAATTTTACCAAACTTAAGCTTCCATGTTTTCTACAAGTCTGGCATGGCATACACTAATGACAATTAATGGAGTATCAACTGTTACTTTTTAAATTTTATTCATTTATTTGTTTGTTTGTTTAACTACTGCTTTTATCATTCCTAGATGGTGATTCATAACTCAATGATCTTACCCTTAAGAGAATAATATCTATCCAGTTTGTGACAGAAAACAGATTATCATGAAAGATAAGCAATTAAAACCAAGTGTCTCCCCTCAGACAACTCAAGTGTATACTTCTGTAGGTCACTGTAAAAAATGAAACAAACATTTATCATAGGGCAGATTAGAAATTTTACATGCAAATGAAGAAAAGATGTTTACTCCAACTGCTAGCTAGCTGCATGCTGGTCATCATGAAAGTATCTGTCAATCAAGATAAGTATTCTCTAGAAGATCAGTGAATGCTTACCCAGGCTAAAATAATCATGCAAAACCATGCCAGAAAGAACACCCAGTGAGTGTTTATATACATAGAAAGCAGAGAAAATTACAAGTTGAAGAGGTATCAAGCTGGGAAAGCAAAGCAGGCCACTATTGCAGTTAAGAATGTAGATAAAGGGCCTGTACTGCCTGGGCTCTCTTCCACCCTGTAATCCACAGCTTTGTGGTCAATTACTGGTCCTAAGTTTCCCCATGTGTACCATGAAATGATAATGATAGTAATAACATATATTTTATAAAATTGTGAGCATCTGGTCATATGTAACATATAAATAATAAAGACTATAGTTTAGGTTTATTTCTTTGATACAGTCTCTAGGGTGTATTGCATGTGAGCCATAGGGTTTTTTTTTCCTTATTTCTGTTATATCTGGGTTGGTCTAAATGTCTGATGTGCTCAGTCCATGCTGAGAAGGTGCCCACTACATATCAAGTCATTAGAAGGCTTCCAAATCTGAAAACAAAATGAACTGCTCATCTACCTTATCCAACAAAGTTACTATGGGACTAATCATTAATAAAAGTGTATGTTCGTGCCAGGCATCATTTAAATTATGCAGGCAAACATGTGAACCAAGCATAGGTGTTTAGTTCAAATTCAATGTAAAAACAATTATTTATTGAGCACCTTGGGTGTTCCTGATAGGGACTCACCATTGAGAGCTTGTGGTTGGTTCAGAAACATACAGAAGAAAATCTCATGAGGGGTAGAAAAATCTGCTTTATGTGTGGAAATTTGGTTTTGTTATATTCATAAGTCAGAATGTCCTAGTACATGAGGAAGTAAACACGGGATTAAGGCAAAATTTTTATAGAACTGTCACCTGTCACTATCTAGGCATCTAGGGGTTGCATAAATCATTACCAGTAGGCTGTGCTTGCAGTTTTGTTATCCTGTATTAGTCCTCAATTTTTAAAACTTCATTAGTCAATGAGTTCCTTGAGGCTATAGGAGTATCAGTGAAGAGCAATAAGAGCACAGGGGACTGAGCAAGGAAAATGACTCTTAGTGACTGGATCAAAATTTTGTCATCTTTAAACACATAAGGCCTCTCAGAGGTTTTATAAGGCATAGTCTAAGCAGTCACTTTGAAATACAAATCTTAAAATCGTAGAATTAAGTTATCCATTTAATAATAAAATTTCAGTTTGGGAATGTTTAAATTTAGAACTCAAAAAATTTCTAAACTGGCAGTAGCCTACTCTTTCTCTCTCAAAAGGAAACTGTTTTAATGGCTCATGAGTTTAAACAAAATAACTAGGATCTTGATCTCCAATTTTCGTACAGAAATAGGAAGCTTTTCTTTCAGAGTTGACTTAATGGACCACTCAGACCAAATGAATGAGAATTGCTGAAATCTGTTCTTAACAAAATGCCAGGTGACAAGACACATGAAAAGTGTGTTTCAAAGGAGCATCAAAATGTTATTCAAAATTGGGAAATATGGTACCAGGTTAACTCAGCTCTGCACACGTAATCTATTCAAAGCTAGCAACATGTACATTTGTCCAGCATTAACAGGCAGGAATGATGCTTTCACAAAATATTTCTAGCAGGGGCTGATATTTCCTCTTCCTCAAATAAAAGCTGAAAGAGCATTTAAAATATCTATTTCCCATGAGAGCAATAGCGGCATTAATGTTAAAAGAGTAATCCACCACTATCTGATTCTATTTAGTAAAGCTGCTCCTTGAAAGGAAACACATGCTTGGTACTGTAAATATGGCTCTTAGGCCCAAGGAATGAAGCCACTACTGTTATTTTGATTAATGGGCATTGTACCAAATTACTTTCTAAATTTATACTTCTATACCCATAGATTGGCACAGTTCCCAGACCTCATCAGAGAAGTTTCTTTCTGCAGTGGACAGTAGCTAATATAGAAACCCACAAGTGGTCAAAACATAGAAAATAATTATCTGTAGTACTCAGTCATAAATAATACATCTATGTTATATGCCTGTCATGGTTTGGATATGATTACCCAGGGAGTGGCACTTTTTTGAGGTGTAGCCTTGTTGGAATACGTGTGTCACTGTGGGTGTGGGCTTTAAGACTCTCATCATAGCTTCCTGGAAGTCAGTCTTCTGCTAGAAGCCTTCAGATAAAGATGTAGAGCTCTCAGCTTCTCTTTAACCATGCCTGCCTGGACGATGTCATGTTCTTGCCTTAATGATTAAGGACTGAACCTCTGAACCTGTAAGCCAGCCCCAATTAAATGCTGTCCTTATAAGAATTGCCTTTGTCATGGTGTCTGTTCACAGCAGTGAAACTCTAACTAAGACAATGTCTTCACCTCAAGGCTCTGGGAACATCAGGGAAGTAGTATAAGAAATATTTAAAGAGCCAGAGATCAGAAAGAACTGGGGAGAAACATAGTGTTCTGGACATGACATGTCTGATGCACTCATGAATTCACAGTAGCTGTGGTTACCTGAACATGACTTCCACAAAATCAAGCCTCTTAGCACCCTAGCATGAAGTAGAGAGGAGCTCATGAGCTCCCAACCACTAGCTGAGGAACTTTTCACAGTTGATGTCTGCTGAGTGGAGGAAGTTTTCTTTAAGCATGTGGCCTCCGTTAGGGAGAACATACATCATTGGACAGCCCCACAACTATGAGTACATAGGTAGCACAAATAAGAACTTATGGGTTATTTTTTTAAGGAAGCAAAGATGGCAGGGGGTTGAAGGTAGATCTAGGATGAGTTGAGGGAAAAATGTATTATATGCATTATGAAATTCTAAAGAATTAATTAAAATGTTTAATAGTTTAAAAATACCACTTTAAAAAGATGACAAATTGCTTCTTACATTCTACATGATTCTGGGTGGCCATCTTTCCTATTGACTGTTTATCTTCAAATTTAAAACCTAAAACATAATGTTACCTAACAAGCATAATAAGCAATGGCCTTCATGATGAAGAGAGAACTGGAAAGAAGAAAGAACCAAGAAATAGAACAGGGAGGAGAGAAAACCCTGAAGCCAGTAAGGTCAAGGGCTGTCGTTGTTTGGAACCTCAGGCCCCACCCTTAGTTCACAGGTCACTGTTCTTGAGCATTCTTCTCTTATTCACACTTTGTCAAGGCTCCAGGTGATGTGGCAAGGCTAGAGGAAGAGACCTGGGCTAGAGACACACTTAGAAACACTTTCTAGAGCAAATGAGATTTATCCCATTATTAATAAAACTGGAAGCCTTTATTCTCTAATTGATATACTAATTTACAATACTGGACTAGAAGCACATCTTCAGCTTGGTAGAATTCATGATAATAAATATCAAAAGTTATAGTTGTTATCATTACACACCTTTTACTTTTTGTTACTCACAAAGTACCAACTACTTATCAAAAACAGAGAGTAAAACCGCTGCTCAAACATGAAATCGTGCTCTTAGGTAAAAGTAAATACACTGAAAATCAAATCCAATATCACTGGCTGACAATCTATGGTGAGGTGTGGATAATTTAATGTAAAAATTAGAATATATTCAAGGAAACAGAAAAACATTTAAAAGGATTTTTTAAGTATAGTATTCTGGTAAGTGCTTGACAACTTGTTCTTTAGGGAAGGCCACCACTTGTAGCATTGTCAACTGACATGAGATGAATAATCAAGATACGGAGGATTTTTAAGCTATTAGTATGATACAAATTAAGCTGAGTTTGTGCCAAAACATGTAAAGTTTGTCCTTGAAAGCATTAAAAGTATAAGAGCCACTCCAGCACAGCCTTGCAAAGGAGTACGTGTACAGTCCTTCCTACCTATCAACAGACTAAACAACACTTGGTCCTAGGCCAGATAAATGTGTATTTATAACATGAAAAGCCTAGTGGTCTTGCTATTATTTATCATCAAAGGTGGGTAAGGCAAAGTTCAAGCTTTGGATGAATAAGCCTATGAATTTTGAACTCCGGCTTCCAAGTTCTTATATGTTTATGATATATTCTTGCCTGTCAATCAGTCTTCTGCTGAGTTTTTTTAATGCCTATTAAAGATGGAGAATTTTCTACATATGTTTTACTTTCTTGTATATCTTCTTCTGAGTTTCTGTCAGCACAGTTGATGTAGTCATGAATTTTGAAGAGAGAAATACAACACTGGCCATGAATATGTACATTTTGGGACACTTCATCATCATCTTGGCAGCAATATTCCTTGAGATTGGCATGTAGATTAAGGCCGAAGTGGTTGCCTCAAAAAATAATTTTAAACTGACATTTATACCATACACAAAGCAAGTTTTAAAGTTATTTATCATCTTAATCTCCTCATAGAAACTACTGTTACTTTTGAGTAAAGTTTAAAGCACCAGAAATCTTAAAGCCTGAGAGCCATACACTGTGTTCAACTATCATGATAAAATCTACCAAGCAGTTAATACAATAGACATGAAGGTGAAATTTCTCATTCAAAACAGTATCTCATTAACATTTACTTCCAGGATATCTCTTAACGTTTCAAAGATTTATTAATAATAACACAATAAAACTAAATCATATCACAGGCAATTAATGCCTACATAAAACTTAAGGCCAAGGCCTGAAAGAAAGTGCTGACACTTATTAAAAAAAAGATATACATGACTAAATGATATTAACTATAGTATCAGCTCTTCATATTAGCCAGACTCATTTTACGAAAACAGAGCCAAGTCAAGTAAGGTAAAGAAAGCTACTTTTGAAACATGAATATCTTGTATACATATACATTATTTCTATTCTATAATGGTTGGAACCTTTGTGGAATGTAGAGACCTCTGAGCTTAAATCTTTCCTTCCTATGATTACTGCCATCTTTCTGCATCCTTTCAGGGTAAGTAAATCCCACCATTATTTCTAGGAGTTGGGAGTCAGGCAATCCAGAAGTTCATCTTGAATTAGTATAATGAGTGAAGTCCTGCCCCAGTCATTTTGGATGGGCATCATTCAACCCACTAAATCCCAGATTTGTTTTCTATGCTTAAACTGAAACATCCACCTCTTCTACTCTCAGACACCAGAATTCCTTATTCTAGGGCCTTCTGTTTCAGGTTTATGTCATCATTTCATGCCTTTAGGCTCTGATGAGACATTTGCCTCCTCCATTTCCCAGGGAAACTAGCCCCAAAATGGTAGATCATGGAACTTCTCAGACTCCATAACCATTTGAACAAACTACTCACAAAAAGTTCTATCTCTATCCAATTGGTTCTGTTTCTCTAGAGAATCTTGACTCATACAGTTAAGATAGATGTTTCATTTACCACATATGATTAAAGAAGGAATGTAAATATGAAAAGGCAAAACAAAAAATTTATATTAACAGTTTTATTATTGATCACAAGGCCAAAAGAAGACTATACTAGTAAAATGTGAAAGACACAGATAAATAAAAGCAAACCCAGTAGTTATTGTAAAGACTTGCAATGAAAGAGGGAAATGCATGAGATAGTGGAGATTTGGGAGATAATTTAAACCACGTTAAGGGAATAAAAAGGAAGGGTGGTGCTACAGCGAATTCAATGAACAATGTATACTAACTTGAAATGAAAATGCCATCTTAGAATAAAGGAGTCTACACAGATGCAAGCAATAAGGATATGACTGTAGCTATCAATGAAAGGGAATAGACAAGGGGTATTTAGATTCTTAATGATGTTTAGTGATGTGATGCTTAGTTTTAATTGTCAACCTGATAGGATCACCTGGAGAGAAAGTCTCAATGAGGAATTGTCTAGATCGGATTGGCCTAAGTGCATTCTGGAAGGAGGGAGTTTATCTTGATGGCTTTAGCTGAGGTGGGAAGACCCACTGTGGACCACACTTTTTACTGGATTTGGGGCTTGACATGTTTAACACTGGAGAAGGTGAAGTAGACACTAGCATTCATTCCCTCTGCTCTTGACTGTGATTGTAATCCATGCACACCATCACTTCTGTACAGTAATGGAGTATAACCTGTAACTATGAGTCAGAGAAACCATTAAAGGAGAAGTTAAAACAAAAATTTGTGAAGAAGAAAACGAAATAAAATTTCAAAAAAAAGTATCAAAGTTACAATTTGATAAATCCCTTAAGTTGAAAAAAGATAAATACATACATTATTAAAGGGCTCCTCAAATCCAAGAGAAAAATTGTTCAAGAAACAAAACCTCAGTGAAAATTTGAGCAATCAGGATAAATGGAAGTTGTGGCATTAAAAGCTTCTGAGTAAGTTTATCTGAACCAAAATTAAATGACTTTGCCAGTTAACTTTTTACTAGTATCAAATGCTTGAGTGAAACAACTTCAAGGAAGAATCTTTGTTTGCTTGTTTGTTTGTTTGTTTGTTTCAGTATTTCAGTGTCCAGCTCATGGTCACATGATCCTGTCTCTTTAGTCCTGGGGTAAAACAACACTTTATAACAGAGCATGCAATAGAGACTGTTTGTCCTTTGGTGTACAAGAAGCAAAGAGAAAGACAGAAAAGAGCCAGGGACCAAGAAGATGTCCTTCAAAAACACACTTCCACCTTCAATTAAAGCTTACTGCTAGAAGTTTCCATCATTTATTAAAAGAGTGTTAAGAAATTAGGACCAATCATATTTTATAAAGAATGTCCTCCAGATGTATTTCTCTAAAGGAAGATTCTGACGTAAATGTTTATTGGTCTCAGGGAAGGAGCAGGAGGAAGAAAATAGTAACACTAAATAAAGAAAAGTAAGCAAGCATACCATTCATCTTCACTGAGCTGGTCATAGCTGTGGGCAACTGAGGCTCAAATTCTTCAGAAAAATTTAGGAACACAGAGCACACAACAGCCCTATCTCACCCATGAGATGAGCAAACCGAAAATTATCCTGTTTTGCTGTTCATCTCTGACTAAAATGGGACAAAGTGATACAAATTCTGTAGCTCAACCCATCAGCCTATGTGCTGAGAGCAGTCTTCAGACAGAAGGTCACAGATGATTTTGGTAGGAGCTCATTGACTACACTTTAGTAGTGAAATATTGAGGCAAGGCACTAAAAGTGTCTACTAACAATGATCTACTTAATGTAAGGCCCCTCTTGTACAACACAACTGCAACTACTACTGCTGCTTCCCTCTCAACCACAGAAACGAGAGAAGCTAGTGAATTAGTGTCAATTTTGAGGAGACAAATAATATAATAAAATTTATATTTATTAAAGTCTTTCAATGAGAAATGAAATAACAAGCTATATTTGTAAGCCCAATCTCAGGAAATGTTGCTTAGAAATTATGTGTTGAAGGTTAGTTGCCAGCTTATAAACCTTTTGGGACATAGTGGAACCTGTAAGAGGTGAGATCTGGTAGAGGGAAGTTAGACTATTGAGCTGTTGAGAATGTAAGGTATCTTGGTAGGTGTGAGGCATAGTGGTAGGAACCCTGATATATGTTTTATTCTCCACACTCATACACACACACACACACATGCACGCACTCATGCATGCACACGCACGCACATAAGTTTCCTTCTACAATGTCTTTTGTTGGGTTGTGGTGTGTGCAAGACCTCTTTGGTTGATGTGTGGGTCCAGTGTCTGTCTCACCACTTAGCTAGGGCCTCTCGTGGGGACAGAGGCATGGGAATTTGACTGTGTTCACTCCACACTGGTGCTGGGCCCACATGGAGCTATGTGAAGCCACGGGACTCTGCTCAGGGGTGGGGAGCACAGTCTAAGGTCCCGCAGGGATCCATAGCTCTTGGCTCGGAGGTCCTCAGGCCAAAAGGCAACCCAAAACTGGCTGGTTCTCAGGCCCTTGGGCTTTCAGGAGCTTCTGGGAAGTCATGGAAGGGGCAAGACCGAAGTGGAAACATACGAGCTAGATTTGCCCACAGCCAAAAGTGGAGGTGAGGAGCTCTGTCTGTGTCCCTCGGGGATGAGAGTTCTTGGTTGCAGTGACTCGCTTGGCTGGGTCATGGCTGGCTCTGCTTGCTTGCTTGCTTGCTTGCTTGCTTGCTTGCTTGCTTGCTTGCTTGGGTTGGTGGCCTTTGTGAGCTGGAAATTTAGACAGCGGCACTATAGACAAAGGCCTGCTCCACTGTTCCCCATGGAAGATTTCAAATAAGAGAGGTATGGTCTTAAGATATTTATTGTCATGGAGGAAAACAGATGGAAACTAAATCCCAGTATTTTCAAGATAGGCCTGAGGTTAAATACCTTTTGCAAGGAGGAGGGTCTAGGAAGGAATGTTTAATTGGCTATGCCCCTCTGGCCTTTAGGTATCTCATTAATATGGAGATCTGTATTAGTAGTGCCCTCAACCTGTGGAGGGGCTAGGGGCATTGTCCTAGGTGACTGGAGGACCCCGCTCTATGGAGGTCTTTAGACTCATGCTAGGAGCCTGCAGTCTGGGAACATGTTGAAATGCATGCTGTCCCTTAGGATCACCTGGCATCTCCAGCATGCTGTCTTTTCACTGTCCTACAGTCTTTCCAATTGACTGTGCGTGTGTATGTGTGTGTGTGTGTGTGTTTGTGTGTGCACATTTGTGTACATTCAACCTAATGATTTGTTTCTAACTAATAAAAGACAACAAAAACAATGGGACATTATTTATAAGGTTAGGTTATAACATACTGTGGTTTCTCTTAGTCTAGTCATACTTCTGATCTGCATTCTTTCATGTCCACTAAATTGCTCACACTGCCACACTATGTGATGTGGGCTCTGATCAACAGTTAAGAATTGATACCATCTTCTAGTCTCAGAAGTCACCTGGACAGAAGTGGTGCACATATACATTCAGGTGTACCCACTTACACATCAAATCAAATCAAGATAAAATATAATTTTATAAAGAGAGAGACAATTGAAATGACTAGGACTTGATTTAATTCTTATTGTGTGCATAAAATAACTTAAAAATTATATGTAACACAGAGAAACAAACTGATTATAACTGAACAGGAGATGTGCCATTTTTTTTCACATCAAGTATAACACATGAAGAACCCTCTTCTCAGTAGGGAACTATACGAAATTAGACAAAGAATTTATTGCTCAGTTGTCAATGGCTGCATAAATTTATGGCCAAAAGGGAAATTGCACCAGATGTGATCTGTGAGGGAGAGAGGGGTCCACTGAATTTCATTAGTGTGAGGAAATCTTTACAGGAATCAGCCAGCTAACTTTATCCCAGCATTTCAGCTTCCAGATACATCACTGAGCATCCTCTGCAACCTTCCAAATAGCCAGCATTTTAGTTTCTATCGATGTATTTCCTTCTGTTATCTTCAGTGACTAAGATCTAGAGAGGGGTATCGACATGGTCTATGGGAATCTTGCAGTCATAAGCACAGTAACATTTGAGTACCACCCTTTTACATGATGACACAAATTAAAAGAAACCTGGATGAAATCTTTGCAAATACTAAGAAGAAGTGGTGCTGGGGAAGGTCAAAGACTTTGCTTTAAGTACTACATAATAATATCTGAAAGCTATTGATGCTGTAGGCAATGTGCTCAACAGCATTATGGGGGCTTCCTAGATATGCACTGAATCTCACCATATTAATGAACGATTGCCTGTTATAGTCTCGATTTACAAATGAGGAAACTGAAGTTAAGTAGAGTAATTGAGTCTAAGTGTAAACCAGAATCTGACTGCCTGTGCTTGTAATTTATTTATCTGTTGCCAAGAATAAACAGATACCCGCCTTCAGCATGGAGAGATAATACCATAAGGAAAGTGATCGCCTTGAAGGAATGAGGAATTAAGCTTCACACCCAGAGCCTAGGTGGTAGAGGCAGGCATGTCATGTGCACTTGTGATCCCAGTGCTATAGGAATGGAGATAGGTTGACTGCTAGAGCTCCCTGGGTAGCTAGCCTCTTAGTTACTGTGTCAGAAAATAAGGCCCAAGGAACAATGTCCAACATTGTCCTCTGGCTTCCACACATATGTGCATGCAACATGCACCAATACACATGAACACACACAGATTCCTTCAAAATGCTTACCTTGAAAAAGCAAAGAAAAGTATTTTTGAAAAAAATAACTACTATTTTACAGAAGGCCAACTTTACACAAAAATATTATATAAATATGCCCCAGTTCTTTTTCTTTGAGAAATGTTTCTTCCCTCTCAGAATTCTTATTTTTATCTTGGAAAAGACTTTCTCCCATCTCCTAAAACAGTCAATACAGAGAATATGGTATGGATTATGGAATAATTTTTAATGAGTGAATTTGCTAATCAAGTAGCCAGACAGCAATTGACATACCAGTTATAGAGCTCAAGAGTTGAACAGTATGTAATAGTTATTATTTTCAATAATCTAGGATGGTCAAAGAGTATCAGGCTAAGCTTGACTAGAACAGAGGTGTGAGTCAGGTAGATAGCTGACACTGGAAAACAGCGGCATTGGTCCTTAGTGATGTGCAGATGCTACACGACACAAAAGACTACTTTCCTTATTTCACTCATCAACCTTAACAACCCATCTGTTAGCTGAGAAGATGGAGACTCAACAAATAAAGCAATTTACCACATCTTGCCAGAAAGTAGGTAGAAACTGGAAGCATGAAATGAATCTTTTGTTATTCCATAGCTTATTTCAATACCACGACATATTACAAGGAAGAGCAGGAGCAGCATAGAATAGGAGAGAGAAAAAACAGAATGAAGGGAAAACAATTCAAGATTTAGCCAATAGATCTCCTCTAGCCCTGAACCTCAGTTTCCACTCTAGTTTGCCCTGGAAATATCCAGGTACTTATTTTAACCCCCAAATTTCCTTATCTAGGATGAATATAAGAATGACCCAGTTACCACAGTCCTCTTGACAGGAAAGTCAGGGCTGACATCCAATTAGTTCAGGGCTTCACTCTGCCCTGACAAGGACAGCCATGGGATAAAGCCTCAACAGTTCTTTTACACCTTCCTAGCTGGAGGTAATTGCCCCTGCATGGGGAATTCTGAACCTCTGTGCCCTGGGGCAGCAATCTGGCCGCTCATTTGTGAGTAGGCACTAATCTGCAGCAGCACATACCTCCTGAGCTGTTACAACTGTCCAATGGGGCACCTGTTCTCTCTAATTGAAGGTGACGGCCAAGGGCAGTGGGGACATGTTGGCAGCAGTTCCACTAATGTCTTGTGATTGGCTGGAAAGCAGCATGGATCTGTGATGTAGAGAAAATTCTGCCTACCCTAGCATATCCATGTAGAGAAACTAACCTGCCATGCAGTGAAGGGAGTCTGATGGTGGGCAAAAGAGAAACCCCGATAGAAAAAAATCCAAAGACTGTGACACCCTCTGCTCATTGAGAATATTGTACATTTAAAAGTCTGCAGCATTTCCAACTGTTCACCAACCTGCCCCCACTTCAGTAATCCATTTAATGGAAGTTAAAAGCATGCTGAAAAATGCAGCACACCCAATTTATTTCTAGAGCTCATTCCATAGATAGCGAGCCCACACCCTGCATGCTGCAGAGAATATATAGGTTGCATTTAGAGATCAATACCAGTTGGCTGCAATTTGATAAGTGCTTCTAATTAAATTTCTAGCTATGACATTTACTTAATCAAAACTTTGGCAACGAGAGCTAATTTAAGCACCGTGTTCAATGAGCAGATTTGAAAAAGAGTGGGAGGGAGTCGCTGGGAGAATAGTCAGAAACTTAAATGTACGGCTTAAAGTCCTTACAACTGTAATTAACATGGTGTGTCATCTAACGAACGCTCACAAGTATTGGCTGTCTCAGCACTAGAAGAATATGTACTAGTGCGTGGCATTTTAGATGGAGATATTCTGGGGTAAACTATAGGATCAACTATGACATGGCATTATCAGAGGAGGCAAATAATACGGTCCAACAGGAAGTGGTTTATTAACTGAGCAGATTTAATGATGCCTTGATATTGCACCAGGATTTGGATGCTCTTAATCTTCAAGCATATTTTCAGTATGCTTTTTAAATGAATTTTTTAAATCTCATGGAAGACATCATAAAAGCAGATTGAGGACTTTATAATGCCTCTAAAATTTATTCTGGGTGTCTTATTAAACCATGAGGTAGAACTACTTTTGTTTTAAAAAAGGATCAAAACTGTTTTCATCCTGTTAGAACTCCTGAATACAGCATAACTTTCATCATCCACAATTTTAAACCCATTGTTGTCCTGGGGGTTAGTTGCAATCTTATTTGCAACTTGGGCTTTAAAAAAATGGTTAAAATAAGAAAAAAGAAAACAAGCTCAAAGTCAATGATGAAAGGCCAGTGGGCACAAAAATCCCACCTGTATCTTTAAAAAAGACTATAACCCAAATCACATTTCATCTCAAAGTGAGTGTATCTTCTCCACACGGAACTAGAGAATTCCTTTCTCCTCCTTCAGACCCGCTCTTCCTTCCTCCCCTACCTCTAAGATACTAGAGGACCCACAACCTTCACAACATTCACAGACTCTCTAGCTTAAAATATACTGTAGGAGGGAGGTTGGAGTCCCATGGGGCTTTGCAAATGAGTTCTTTTTTGGATGCTTCCATAAACAAAGGAAAAGGACTCTTGTCTCTTTACTCTTACACATGTATATGTATGCACATACACGTGTATGGACACATACACACACACACACATGCTCTTTAGGACTGATAGAATATCCCTATATGAACACAGCATTTCCTAAGAAGCCCTACCCCCTTCTCTCTCAGGCCTATCCTTACATCCAGTTCAGAGAGGACAAGCCCTGAGAGTGGCCAGTAGGACCTTAGAATTATGGTCCATGAACACAGAAAATAAGGTTCTCAGCTCCTTTTGTTCTTAACTTTCAGGCTTTAACTGGCTTTTGCATTTCTGAGTCAACTGAAAGCACCTTACCCAGCACAAAGCTTTTATATGGCTATAGGAAGCAGCCTAAAACACTCAGCTATAAGAAAAACTGACATATTAAAATTATTAGTAGTATGATAATTATTTACAACATTAATAAAATAAAAATATTAATGCTGACATATAATCTTGATTTAATAATAATCAAGATTATTAAAATGTTCATTCCATTAGATCCATGTGTAATAGCACAGAAGTATCTCAGAAACTTAACAGGCTAAATGGTAACTATGTAAAGAGCCAAAATCTAACCAATTTCTTCATCAATCAAGCAAGAACTCATCATTTCAAGAGGTCTCATAGAGTGCCAGCTATGTACCAAGGGTTGTTTTAGAATAAATAGAGATAAAACAGTGGGAACTGAAAGTGAGTCTGGGTAGATGGCTGTTAGGGAAGAGCTTGTTGCACAAACATAAAGACCTGAGTTCAGTGCCCAGAACCAACAAAAAGGCAAGTATGGCCAAGCATGCCTGTAACCACAGAGCTGGGGAGGCAAAGAAGGGAGGAACCCTTGGGTTTGCTGGCTATCCAGTATAGCTCGTCACTAAGCTCCAGGTTCAGAGAGAGACTCAACAAAAATAAATGAGGTAAAAGAGACTAAAGAAGGTGTCCAACTTGACCTCTGGTCTTCACAAGCACAAATATATACATTTGTACCCACGTACCCACACGCACACATACGCACACATACGCACACATACGCACACATACATGCGTGCGCACATGCACAGAATCATGAAAGAAAAGCTATCTTCCTTCAAAAAGTTGCACTCAAGAGGGCTGACAATAAAAAATAATAAAATTAATTGTTTAAGTCAGGTGAGAGCTATGGGGGAAATCAGGGAAGGAAAACTGTAGTGTTAACAGAACAAATCAGGTTCGCCGGTGAAATCTCAGAAGAAAGGAGTAATCCCAGCCAAAACACCAGAGAGCTGAGGACTTCAGCGCAAAGCTCCGTGGTGACAGACTAAGACTTGCAGCTGTTGGTTTGTGAAGTTCTTACATGTCTGCTCTCTGTCACATGCCTTCCTTTCCTAGTGTATAAAGCTCATATATACTTCCATAACTGGGAATTTCAATGGAATCTTTTTTCTGGGCCTCAGTGGAGAAGGATTAAATGTATAAATGATTTTTTTAAATTAATATATACCTTTAAAGAGGCTGAGTAGAAAAAATACTGTTATTCCAAAAATAACTGTGCCTAATACATCTGGTGTTTGAGCAAAAACAACACTGGGATGCTGACACTGGGAATTTTTAGGTATCTAGCAAAAATTGGCTGACTGTTTTTTCCTGAACAGTCAAGTGTAAGTCAAAAATCTCACAAGCTTGCAATCATTCCTTAACCAAATGTTAGCTCTGAAGCTAACCAGAAACTGAATGACAGGACAGATCCTACTGCAATTGGAGGAAGTGCTGCCAGAAGGAACTGGCTATGAACCCAGCTTTTCACTTAATGGGTCTGTGATAAGTGGAGAAACAACTCTCTCTTCTGAACTTGTGTTTCCATATTCTTAATGGAAATGCATCCCTAATTCTTAGAGATTAAGGAAACAGATCTGTAAGTATGTTTCTACAGTCATCATCTTGCCAGATTAGAAGCTCCAGGAGGGTGCAGGGCATCCATGCCAATGTCCTGAGGTGTAGCACAGGTCTTCCTGGCATTTAGTAACTACTCATCCATTTCCTCTACTAGTCTGGAGACTTTCAATCTAATGATTCAGCCTGGTCCAATGCTAACAATAATCATGAACCACAGGAAGGATCCTCACCAAGCCAGAAACATAATCCACACACAGAAAATGCTAACTCCTTTCACCAGGATGTGATCAGGTGTCAGCTCTGTCACCTTAAGAACAGTTGTATCTCTTTAGAAACCTTCCTGGTGAAAGAAAAAAGTGATTGTTCCATTCTTCTCAGTGAGAGGCTCAGCCCAGCTATCTTATTCCTAAAAAACTGACCCTTTCCATTTGCTTTAGCATATGGGCCATCATTGTGACTTAATCCTCTGACACAGCAACTTACAGAAGGAATGGTTTATTTGGAGCCATAGTTTCATAAGGTTTTGGTCTATCATGGTGGGGAAGAAATGGTAGAGAAGCTTGGGGTGTAGTGTGGCAGTGGAAGCCACTGTTCACTTCATGGTAGATCATGAAACAAACAAAACAAAAATAAAGGGGTGGGGGTAATTATAGTTTCCAAAGGCCCATCTCTAGCAACCTGCATCTACTTACAGTTCCCAACTTCCTAAAGGTCCCACAACCTCCCAAATTAGCACCAACTAGGAAGCATTTATAATGTGAGCCACTAGGAGATATTTCAATTACAGCTATAGCACTGTCTAGCTTAGGCATTTAACTCTGTGCATCCAGAGGCCAGGATGGTCAGAATGTGATGAGCATAGATTCCTGGCTGGGAATCAAATGAAGCATCCAGAGGCTCAAAGCAGGGATTTCTATTACCTCTATGTGGTTTTTCTGGCATCTTAAAAGAAGGAAGTGAGAGAAGTTGCTGTTCTAGTTTCATTGTACTGTGTGATAAGGCACTCTGGTCAAAAACAACCAAGAAAAGAAAGGATTTATTTAACTTACACTTCCAGGTCACATCCACATCAATGAGAGGAGTCAGCAATGAATCCCAAGCAGGATCTTGAAGCAGAAATCATGAGGAATGCTGCTTGCTAGATTCTGTATAGACAGCTTTCTTAACCAGTCCAGGACCACCTGAACAGGGAATGGTGTCACCTACAGTGGACTAGGACCTCCTAAATCAATAAATAATCAAGGCAATTTCCTACAGAGATGCTCACAGTCCAATTTGTTCTGAGAAATTCCTCAGTTGAGTCTCCCTTCTAAGACTCCTTGTGTCAAATTGACAAGGCTAAATAGGCCAGCTACTAATAGTCCTTGAGATATACACCATGTCTTAATGGAGAAAGAGAGTGATCAAAGGAAAATGGTGGGCATACATGCTGTGAAGAGAAACTGTAAAACCTAATGTTTAACTGACTTCTGTATTCCACTGGTTAAGAAACCTAAGCACCAACTCATTTACTCTCCTGTCACCTTGACAACTGTTTAATCTCTTTCCTTCTGTGGGGTATGCTACTAATAGTCAATATGTGCTATTCATACCATATTGGTCAGACACTGTTAATGTGTGTTGGCATTAATGCCTCACAGCACCTAGGCGATATGTAAGAAAACTAAAACAAACATCACTTTTGTCACCTGCCCAAATATATATAATATGTTCCATTACTCAATCAAATTCTGTGTTATATATTATACCATCTTGATGACTGATCTAGATGATATATATGTAAAAATGCTTAAAACTGTGGTTGCAATATCATCATACTTTAGGATTACCAAGAACAGAACTGCTTGGCCAGAGATTAAAGATCACAAAATTGCATAAGAAATGAGATGGAGTGGTTAACAAAAATCAGAAAGCTTTAAATACCCCACTACTACACAGGGAGCATTGAAAGTTGAAGCAGATGAGAGAAGTCAATTAAGAGACTTCAGTGATTTATGAGAGAATTGAGAACAACCTCAAAGAGTACAATGGTTTGGAGAATGGGAAAGCAGACTCACAAGGAGACAGAAGGTAGCTTTTAAGAATTGTGGCAATCACAAAAACACCCAGAACAGTGGGCTTTGAGCTGCATCCTTGAGTGAAGTGTGTAAGGACGCATAACACCATCCCTTTAAAGAGAGGCAGGGCCCAAGAATAAAAGGGAGCTTTCAGAGGAGATAGATGCATTCAATTTAACTCCTGTTACATTTAAAAAGAAACCAAGACATAGCAGCCAGACTAAGATGGGGTGATAGGGCATCTCATGAATAGAGTCAACATGAAAAACTATCACTCGAAAGGGTGCTATGAAATCTAACTCGCCAAGAGGAAGTTCTGCTTTTCACTTCTTTCTCATGACAGATGCAATATGTTGGCACCCGAGGGCTTATTATTACATTTTTAATAATGTCTTTGTATAAAGGAGACACACTCGGTGGAAGATTATGAAATCTCCACATGTATTTCTTTTCTGAATAAGCTGTTTTATGAAATAGCTTGTTTTGGCATATTCACAGGAACAAGGAGGAAAGAAAAGCTTTCCTGGCCTTTTGTCTAAACACTCTGTTGAACTGTTCAAATCATAAGAATGTATGCCTGAGTTTTCAAATTCAAAAAGTACAGCAAATAAACTTTCTGTTCTCCCCAGAAATGATGTGGCATTATCTCTGTGGGTGAGTGTGAGATAGCCTCTAAGCTTTTCAGCTGGTGTCAAAAGTAATGAGATGCCTTGTGTGAGAATATGCCCTTGCCTTGTGTCTGACTAAGTCTAACACACTGAAATTCTCACTGTGGGATTCTTTATGCTGCCAGATGTTACCTGCTGAACCCTCACCTCCATAGCCAGAAGAGCCACATGACAAATGGCTCCTTTTAACAAAGCACCTCGGTGCTAGAAGTGATGTGACACTCAGTATGTGAGTGGAGACAAAATTGAAAAGGAAATCCAAAGCATCTCATTCTGGAGATTCTTCCACAAGCCATACCAAAAGCATTAACTTGGTTAGCTTTAGTCACCTTTTGATCACCTTTTGGTTAGCTTAGAAGTTTCTGGGAAGAGAATCCAACCATGAATTGCATCAATCAGATTGGATCAAGCACATGTCTAAGGTAGATTGTCTTGATTATCAATTGATGGAGGTTCAGCCTACTGTGGGCAGTACCATACTTACACAGGTGGTCCTGAACTATATAAGAAATGTAGCTAAGCATAAGCCTGCCTTCCAGCCAACAAGCAACATCCTCCATCATTCCCTTTGTGTTTCTTTTGGTATCAAGTGAGTTCCTTGGTCAGAGGAAATACTGTGTGAAGTAGCAGGCAGGCCTAGCTTCCTACCTTGAGTTCCTGCCTTGATTTGTGTCAGTGATGGATTCTGACCTGGGATAATAAACCAAATAAAACCTTGCTCACCTCAAGGTTACTTTTGGATGGGGGATTTTATCAGAACAACAAGGAGTGATGTCAAAGTCATGTGGCTGGCATTTGTAAATGTCCAACCTCTTCCTGGTTGTATAATGTTCAATATACTGTACAAACAGCACAAAGTTGATAGTAGAAATATTAAGTGAAGAAGCACACAGGACAATTGCCTGGATGGTCAGTGCATGTTACTAACCCTAACACATACTGAATATCCTGTAAGACATTAGATGGAAAATATTACTCTGACTTCTTCTGCTTGCTTCTAGGGTCTTTCTGTTACAAAGATAACTCTATAACTCAGTAGTCAATAATTCACAAACATCCAGCATTAGGCCATTACACTCAAGAGAAACCCAGGAAAACACTAAACTGTGGTCCCATTGATTCCTTAAATAACTTCAGAGATCACTTTGTAAGTGGCAGGTGCTATCTTAAATATTGAGAATTTAGGAAAAACTGGTAGCCTTCCTGTATTCAAGTAGATTAAAGTCTGTTAAAAGAGATTGGCCTGCTATTACATATGCAAAATAGCATAATATGCTTCAACAGTAGTAAATGCTACCCTACCATGGCAGCAGAAATATCTTATAGTAAATTTGATTATTAAAAGCAATGGAGAGAACTGTAGATAAAGCTCAGCAGTAGAGTACTTGGTTAGTAGGCACAAGTACCTAGGTTCAATCCTTGGAAAGGTACAAAAAAAATAGAGAGGAGAAGTCTAAGCATGTAAAAGAGGGGTATGGTGGACTGTGGTATTTAGTGTGGACTCTCTAAAGAGCAGAAAGAAAACTAAATTTCTACTCTAAGTTTGAGAGATTTGGGAGCAATAGAAAATGTGGTATATGGTAGTATCATCATCATCATGATCACAGCTTTGAAGAGGCATGGCATACCAGTTAGAAGTATGTATGTTTGCTTAGAACATAGATCTGGTGGAGACTCATCTTCCACAAGCAAGATAGCATCTCTTCAATTTTTCTATTGGCCAAGCTCCTCTCACGGGTCCAAATTTCACAGTAGGAACTGGTGTTTATCTACATCTGAAAATGCAGAGTGGCTACGAGCAGGTTCTGTAACAACTAGAATTAGAAAGGGAGTTAGGGACTCAAAGAAACCATTGAAGTTTTTATGACTAGAGATTTGAGAGCATGGGGATGGTGAGATGGCTCTGCGGGTAAAGCATTTGCTTTACCAGCTTCACAGCCTGAGTTAAATCCCCAGAAGCTGCATGGCAGGAGAGAATTGACTCCTGTAAATTGTTCTCTGACCTTCACAAGCATGCTGTGGCACGCACAAACACACACACACATACACACACACACACAGAGAGAGAGAGAGAGAGAGAGACAGACAGACAGACAGACAGACAGACACAGACACACAGAGAGATACAGAGAGATACAGAGACAATGAGACAGAGAAAGAGAAAAGGAGAGACAAAGAAGAGGAAGAAATGTTTTAAAATAAATACATAAATTACTTTTAATTTTAATAAAATGGAAAGCATGGGAATTCTTCCCAGTCTATTTCACATTTAAGTACAGAGAAAATCAACTGAGATGCTCTTCACTATACAGGGTCCGTTCAGATTGTCAGTGAGCAGCACTGGTAGAAACCCTTGTCTATTTTGTTTAACATCAAAGGAGAATTTACTTATGATTTATTCAAACAGCAGGTGGTTGCCAGGTCCATGTGGATGCCTGGGTTGGTATTAAATTTTGTGAACTGGCTGACATCACTATTGAAATTCCCTGAGAAAGTACTTCCTTTTCACACCTGGCTTATAAAGCAATCACACAGAAGGATGCAATACATTGAATGGTCTTTGAAACACAACCAAGAATCACATCTGGCGTGCTTTGGAAGAATGGCATTTTCCACTGTGTATTAAGAGTTGTTGTCTAACAACAGCCAACACTGCAAAACAGCCTTTTTCACAATTTTTAACCTCAATTGCTCAGCATACTACATTTAGGAGAGAGGAATTATTGCCTTCTTGTGTAGATGTCAAAATTTAGGTAGATTCAGAAAGACTAACACTGTGCCCATTCCTACATCTAATTTATAGTACAGCAGAAATTTTGAACGCTGTTTATCTTTAAAGCCCATATTTTCAATGATTTTGCTTTGGAGTTATGTCAATGAGTAAATCTTGGTATGAGAAAAATAAAAAATAAAGTGGGTGGGGAGCTGGAAGTTGGGGGTGGGTGAGGGCACACCCTCATAGAATGCAGGAGGAGGGGGGATAGGATAGGGGGTTCCTGGGTAGGGGGAAAATGGGGTAAGGGGATAACATCTGATATGTAAATAAAATATCCAATAAAAAATTTTTAAAAGTTTTTTAAAAAGTTAAAAATAAAGAAAAAGAAATGGAAAATTACATTAAAGATTAAAAAAAAAATGAAAGAAAGAAATTGAGAAGTCCTTCCCTAAGCAAATTCCTGAACAAATTTATTTTCTTAGGTGACACAGAAACTCAAGGAAATGAGTTCCATGTGTATCAGTTGCCCTTTCTGTTGTTGTCTTTAGTTCAATCCTTTAATGTTTGTTGAGTCCCTATGATTTAAATGTCCTGGAGTTCATCTCAAGGATTTCAACGAGTTTTTACAAAACAGGCATCATCTCTCATGGTCAATAGAAATGAATTTAAGACCTTCTTCTTTATGGAGACTTGAACGGCAGTTGTATCGTCTCTGAATTTCCTCAAGGATATAAACCAGGCTCACAGCAGCTCTCACTGGGTCAAGGTCTACCAACAGAGATAGTTTTAGAAAACATAAAGCATGCGGCAGTCTGCCTGTGAGTTGTTGAAGAATCTACTACCAGAGTAGGGCTTGCACCCTACCCAGTATCCACCTGTAGTTTCACACTTGCTTGTTTGAATCTCTGATTTCCCTAAGGGACAGAATAATAGAGATTTCCTTCAGAAATAAGATATCATAGAGATAAGGAGCGGCTGTATGTATGCAGACACTATGTATGCATGCACTGTCATCTCTCCAGTAAAACAATGACCATGTGTGTTTTCTACAACACAAAATTTAAAATAAGATAGGAGAGAGGATTACAACTCCTCAGGTTTTGTCGCCTGTCTGGCTCTGCTTCTCCAGCTCAGTTTGCTTCACATTATTAACTGCTTGTTTCCTCTCTTCTTTCCTGTCCTGATTCTGCCTAGATTAACAAACATCGCCCCTCACACATACTCCCATCCTTCACTTAAAAGTTGGGTTTGTTTCCTCTCATATTCAGCTCCTCTGTTCAAAACTGTTGTAGAAGATTTAAGGATAAGACAATGTGAGGATAATACATGGGAAACAACCAATGAAGATTAAAAAGAAAAAAAACTTTATAGAAAGAACTTCACTATGTGAAGTCACAGTCAGGTAATGCTATCTGAAGGAGTTTGATATAAAACAACACAAAAAGATAAACATATTCTAACATTAAATCAATTTTATAGTTACAAACATTATAATTCATTTTCTTTCTACTTTGGGTCAAAAATAGCAATGCCCCAAACTAGCAAATTAGAATTGGTGTCTAGTTCCTATAGAAAAAGCACAATGTATACATTGTAAGACCAACCTGCTGTTTCTATATATAGTGACATCTTTAAAGTAAGAAACTTTAAATAGCATACTATGATGTGATACACATCATAAGTGAGGTAATTTTTAATTTAGGAAAGTTACCATAATGGTCAGAACTCAGAGGAAATAACTAATTCTGTGGAAAGTGAAAAGAATCATTTATATTTATTTTGCCAAAGTTTATATTTGTCTTTAACTACATATGCTAAGCTAATGTTTATAACAACATTAACTATGATCATTTCCTTAAATTCACTGATGAAAAACTGAGACAACAAAGCCAAGCAACAGAAAAGCATAACCCAATTTTGGTTATGATCTACTCACTGTCTAACTAGAGTTGAGCCCTTAACCAAAGTATAAATGATTCTACTGAACTACTTGTTAAATTCACCCAGTGACTTTTAAAGATATTAAGATATCTAAGCCCCATGTCAAACTAGATGAAGTACAGTCTCTGTGTATAAAATCTAGAAGTTTCTGTTTCTCTTCTTTACATTATGCAGGTACAAACAATGTGAGAACTACCCCATTATTCTATTCTTGAAAGTATTGTAATTTTAGTTGGCTGTAAGAGCTTCTTCAGTAGGAAACTCGGTGTGTTAGGAAAAGGATAGGCAGTGTGCCTGGACAAAATGCTCTGTAAGATGATAAGGGGAAAAGTAAAGAAGAAAAGACTGCTTAGAGTCAATTTTGAAAGGCCTTGAATTACATCATAATCTAATAGAGCCGCACAGATGTCTGAGAATGAAATGATTGCTGCTATAGCATGAGGATCAGAATCTGGATCCGTGGCATGCACAGAAAAGTAAGGCAAAGCATGGTGGGCCCCTGTAATTACAGAGCTCTGGAAGCACAGCCAGAAACCCTCCAAGAAAAAACTAACCATCTAGAGTAGCCAGAATCAGCAAGGTCCAGGTTCAACAAGAGATGAAGGAAGATTCTCAACTTCAACTTCAGGCTTCCACAGGCACTCACACATATATGCTGGTATTCATGTGAACGTACCTATTCACACATGCTTGCCACACTCCTGTACACATGCAAAAGAAAATCTGTCACTTAGTTTATCCTGCAATAGAAAGCCTTTAAAAATTTAAGTATGGTCATGAAAAAGCATATGATTTATATTTTTAAAAAGTTGAGTCCCTGGAATAATGGACACAATAAAACATAATCAATAGTGCAGGGTCTCCTAAAGATTCAAAGAACTTACATTTCCTCCCAGAAAATTAACATATTACTTAATGTTTAATTCTGAGATGATTTTCCACAGGACTTTCCACCAAAGCTGTTATTCTGATGTACTTGAACATGAAACCCTTAAGACAGACTTGTTAATTGTTTAGATATAAGGAAAACTACAGTGAGTCACTACCCTTTGGTGTCAGGTTTTCATCTCATGTGGAATGAACACACAGAGAGGAAAAGGTGGCAATAGACATGAGAACTCATATTTTAAAATTAAGCTCAATTATTTTCTTCAATCAAGGAAACTCTACTTGAGTCCAGGAAACTAATAACATTTCTATAACCTCAGCTTATCTCATAAATCATATCCTCTTCACTGAACTTTTGCATATTTCAATCACCCTGTGAGAGATGGGCACATTCGGCACAGCAATGCCACATAAGTAACAATAAAGGGACTTCACTTTGCTGTAATCCCTCTATCATAAACCAGGCTTCTTCCTTCTTTTACAAATAGAGACAGCTGAAGAGTCCCCTCAGGAATGACTTGTGCAACAGAATGATTTAGGGGTCTGCTCATGAGAGTTACATCAGAGAATTAAGCCATAATGGCAACCTGTTCATTTGAAATTAACTTCCTATGCATCTAGACTGGTACTTATACACACACCCTCTTGTAAAAATTCAGAAAAGTGTCACCCAAATCACTTTCTGGAGAGTTCTCTGGTGTAAGTCAAATGGCAAATTAGGTGGAGAGAGAATGCTGAGGTCATTCAAAGAAGAGGGAGCAAGAATGTTAAGGTCTTTTTCATTTCAAGCATAAATTACTCCAGATCCATACAACCATAAGGTTGGAATTTAGGTAAACACACATATTAGTATGACTTTCTCTTTATTAATTGTTCTGTTTCATGAAAACAATCAACTTGAGTGATAAAAGGCCTAGAATACACTGATGAGTCACATGTCTTCAATTAGAAACAAAATATAGGCCTATAGGGAGAGCTATATTAAGAAGCAATTAAGGATTTGCTGTGAATAATGTTATTTGATCCTAAATAATTATTTAATAGATATTTGAATGACTTTATATTCTTTGAAAAGAAGTCTTCAGTTTCGAAGTTAAACAGTATGACCTAAAAATGCAAAATATTTATTCTCCCTTCTGAGACCTCATTAAGGAAGTATAAAGAATTTTTAAAGTGGCAATTCTGTTTGGGAATGTGTGAAACACTAAAATATTAAGTAAAATAATAATTAAAAGCTAGCATAGTGACTTTTAGTTAACATATTGAATGTAAAAATACAACCAACAACCAACAAAACTAGAGATGACATCATTCTCCATGGTGAAAACTTTAAAACATTTCCATTCAGGTCTGGAACAAAACAAAGATACTCACTCTCAACACGTCTGTTCAATATAGTGTTGAAAGTTTCAGTGAGAGCAAACAGTAGAAGAAAGAAATGTCAGCCACTCAAGTTAGAAAGGGATAGGTTAAACTGTCCTCATTTGCAGAATAATGACCTTATAAATTGTAAACTCCATAAAGAATCTACCAAAATCAAACAAACAAACAAATTGTTTAAACTAATAAGTGAATTTGAAAGAACAAATAAAGGTGCAGAACACAAAATCAAAATACAGAAATCATAGCCTGATTGTATTCTTGCATCACATGTATAAAAAGAGAAAACACCTATTCACTAGAGATACAGTAGGAATGAAACACCTAGGAATAAGCTTAACTAAGACAATGAAAGACATCTACACTGAAAACCACAGATCACTACTAGAAAAAAAATGAAGACATAAATAATTGGAGAGATCTTATGTTTGTGGGTTGGAAGAATCAATACTGTTATAACTTGTACAGCTACAAGGTGACCTTGACACCTAAAGCCTAGAGAAGAATGAGGAAGAGTAGATTGGAAGACTGAAAGAGCCAGAAGACCAGGACATCAACTGTGAGACAGTGTTTTCTATACGGGGCAAGGAAACTGTACCCCTGTTTCAACAATGAAGCTGCCTAACCAAAAGCTGCACAATGATATCACCAGTTAACACAGCATGTGGACAGGGAAACTTCACAAGGTACCACTAGAGATGAAGAGCTACAGGCAATTAACAGATGCCTGAGAAAGAATCAGTTGCTTATAGACTTTGACCCTCTCTCATAGGTTATCTACCCCCCAAATATATACAACACTATTCAGACTCAGTAATAACTAAAGCAGAGAGATCATGAATTTGAGAGGGAACTGAACAGGGACATAAGAATTGAAGCGGGAGAGGATGAAATGATTAAATTATATGTATGGAATTCTCAAACAAAACAACAAATGCTTTTAAAAGATCAAACCTTATTAAATTATCAAAAGAAAACAGAAAAGAAAAACTACATGACATTAGTCAGGGTAAAATATTTTAGATAAATTCTGGAAGACAGAGAATCACTGCTGACCAGGTGTCAGTGGACAGCTCCAAACCCACAGTCACAAAGACAATCTTGGTTAAACTCAACGGGTCAGAAAACAAAGTAATTAGGTTGGACAATGACAGTGAGATTTTGAGGAGAGGAGATGAACAGAGATGGGGGTGTGGTAGAAGATGGAAGGCAAGAGTGGTCAAGATGCATTGTGTATGTGTATGAAATTTTCTAAGAATAAATTTAATCAATAAAATGACTTAAACAAATGGCAACAAAAATCTTTCTTGGATATGATCCCAAAATTAGAGAAACAAAGGTGGCAAGGAAAAGATTATACTAACCTAAAAATAAAATGAATAACATGTTAGAAGGTAAAGCCGAAACCTGCAAATTGGGAGAATATAAGTACAAGCCATAATTTGATAAGGGGTCATTATATCACCAGATTATCTTCTTTGTAATTTAACTAGAAAGCAAGAAAACAAAGAACCCAATTTCTTTCAAAACCAAAGTTCATAATTAGACATTTTTCAAACAGACACACAAAAAAGGGATTGTGTTAAAAATATTCAAATAACTACGGACATGTTCATTAAAGCTCAATGAAATATCACCACACACCTGATGGGACAATAATCTTCAAAAAGATAAGAAGTGTTGGCAAGGATGAGGGAAAAAAGGGAACTCTGCACAATGTTGGTAGGAATGAAGATTATTATAACCATTATGGAATACTCGTGGGGTTCCTCAAAAAAAGAACTTCCATATGATCCAACAATTGTGTGTTGAATATTTATTCAAAAAGTTAATAAACTTGGCTTAGCAAAATATATCTGTGCATCTACATTCATTATAGCTTTAATCACAATGACCAAGATATGAAATCAACTCATTTTTATGTTCTGATTCAGATAAATAAGCAGAATAAAATAATGACTGGCCATATAAGAAGAGAAAATCTTGTCACTTGCAACAACATTTATGATCCTGAATAGTAATATACTATGCTAAATAAGTCAGACAACAAAAGACAAAAACCATGTGATCTCACTTATAGGGAAAACAAACTAAAGGTCATACAGCAAGATTTGGAGTCATTGTCACCAGAAGCAGAAAATGGACTCTTCTCAAGCAGATGCTTAGCAGGTACAACAAAGCTTCTGCTAGAAGGAATAAATTTAAAAATATCTATTGTTCAACACAATGGCTCTAAACTTATGAGTTACGTTCTTGAAAACAGAGCGTCAATTTTAAGAGTTCTCAACACAAGAAATAGTAAGTGAGGTGATTGTAAGATTCCAGCGCGGTTTGGACAGACAACACGAGGTCGACCCAGTTCCACGGGAAGGGGTTTATTTAGGGAGGGGAGCCGGAGGGAGGAGCAGGAGAGATAGTGGAGGAAGCGAGGAGAAAAGGAAGAGAGAGAGAGATTGGTGCGGTCCCAAATATTTAAGTGGGTGATGACGTGTAACTTCCCAGGTGCAGGTAAGCGAGACAGGTGAATTCTGGGAGTGGTTGCCTCAGTAACGATGCAGAAGTCGCCTGGCCCCTGAGTGTGACATCACTTTGAGTTCAGGCTTATACTAACAGTGATAGATATGCTAACCAGCTCAAATTAACCATTCCACAGTGAATACACATGGGTAGAACATGTACATGATAAGAGCGCGTTATTTTTCTTCTATTTGTCAATTAAAAAGTAATTAACAAAGATTATTTTTGTTCCTTTGAGTAATTAATGAGTGTCTTGATAAAAAATTGACTTATTGAACAATAAGTACAAATCTAATCTGTGGAAGTTAAGCAAAGAAACAAAAGAATCCTTTTAAAAAGCAAGGAATGTCAGATCTATTTCCTAAGTTATTGTAGAGATATTTGTGTCTCTTTCTTAAGGCTACCAAGGCATGGAAGAGACAAACATGCCATTGGAAGGTTAAAAAGAAATCTTTGACAATCTCCCTCTGACCTCTGCCATGCCTGACATGCAGTGTGAATTTCTAAAAGACACACTAAATATAATGATGAATGTCAAGTCAGCTCACCTTACAAAATGCCATTATTCAGAAAGCAATTTGGTTTTGTACTATGAATGTTAAAGAAAAAAATACACCACCTCAGGGAATTTTTAAGTACAACTTAACCCTTGTGTCGCCAGGGGTTCTGAAAATTTTGAGGCACACAACTTAATATGAATCAGTTGTCTGCGTTCTGTACAGTAATGTACACAAATTCTCTGTAAATGAATGCAATTTTAACCCAGGTTCAACGAATTCTCATAGATAAAATTCAGAAGAATGTTAGTTCACATGCAAAAATCCCAAAACATACTAGACACCAAAATCAATCACTGGTAATCAAATCAAATACAATATCTGCAGAATTAGAAGTACAAATTTCTAGGAAATGACATTCCTAGACACAGAAGATAAAGAACTGTTTTATGTGCTTAAATAAAGAATGGCTTTTAAATGTAGGGAGAAAGCCACGGGATTGCAAAATAATGAAGGAGATTGAAGATAGAACCAAGTAGTCCTTCCAGATAATGAAAATATCTTCTGCCAAGAATAGGGAAGTCATTAGAGAAAGTCACTCGAAACCTACCAATGAAAACAACATAAATGTGTAAATCTCCTCAAGGGTCACAAGCTAGCATACCGCTATGATTTGGATAATGAATATCCTCCATTGTCTCCTGTTTCATCAAGCTGGTGGTGCTATTTTGGAAGATTTTTGAAACGTTGGAATACAGACATTAACTGGAGAAGGTAGGTTGATAAGGATAGATCCTCAAAAACATATTACTGGATGTCCCTCTGCTTCTTGGTTTTTCATAGTGTGAACAGCTACACTCCCCTCCTTTTTCTGCTCTGTCAAGCACATATGACAAAACAACCATGGACTCAACTCTTACTATGGCCAAAATAATTCTTCCTACTTTTGAGTTGTTTCTTCTGCCATTTTGTCACCATAATGCAAAGTAACTTATAGACTTAGCAAACTGATTACCAATGTCTTCAGGGAGAAATGACTCCCATACTGTTCAGTGTTTGGTAGAGGACAGGAGAAAGGAGGTAGCCCTGATAGGGATGGGCAAAAATAAAACACCTGTAATGGCTATTCTTTATTGTCAATTTGAATATCTCTGGACTTCCAATTCAGAGCTGCCCATTGTTGGGGAATTGGACTACAGACTGTAAGTCATCATAATAAATTCCCTCAATATAGAAGACATTCCATACGTTCTGTGACTCTAGAGAACCCTGACTAATACAATAGCTGAGACTTAAATGAAATGCTAAGTAGTTTGGTCTGACGAGTCAGTTTGGAATGCTTGGCATCCTCAGAAACAAGGCAAGTCTCTACCCATCCACAGGATCTTTTTCATTGATCTCTACTGAATATTTTTGAAGAAGACTGCAGGCAGCAGAGAATTGAGTCTCTGTAGCAAAGAAAATCAGGGCAAATTTGATATTGGCAAGAATACACAGCACATCAGACCTGGTGTAAGAAAGAATAGTCTACTGCACCTGAGAGGAGCAGAAGCTGGGCTTTGTTCCTATGAGCAGAGGCCCAATCTCTCAATCTGACTCAAGGTCATTGTTGCCTTTAACTTGTAAGAAATCTGACTTAGGGGTGCCAAGATGACTCTGTGCATAAAACCTTGCTGTGCAAGCCTGGTGACCTGAGTTTGTCCCTGCAGACTAAATATATAGCTGATACAATGATGCACACCTGTAATCTCAGCATATCTACAGCAAGATGGAAGGCAGGTGTAAGCTAATGCCCCTTGTGGGAGTTTGGGAGCAAGCTAGACTCAAGTCCACGGAATGGCAGGAACAATAAAAGAGGCCCTGCTTCATCAAGATGAAAGAATAGTGTCTACTCCCCAAAGCTATCTTCTGACCTCCCTGCATGTGCAAGTATGGCACCCATGCCTGTGTGTGCTCAGGCACACACACTCACATAGACACAAATACGTAGTAAAAATAAAAAAGAAACATAGTTTACTTAAAAGCTACTTTTATCACTGTCACTATCTGTCACTCTTCAAACATAATGGACAGCAAATAATAAACCACCTAAAGATTTTTAGGCAAATGTGTTCGATGCTTTCATTAACATTAAACTGTGTTAATCAGTGTTTTTTAGCACTCTATGGAGAAGCAATATAGCAATGGCCATTTCACCTATAAGAAGTGCAGGAGGTTTTGCGTTACACAGCAGCCTGACCTCTTGGGCTAGCTCCACACCAAAAATAAAGTAAATACATCCTCCAATTTCCAGTTCCTCTGGGTAACTACAATTAATACTTCTGGAGAACAAGTTCCAGTAGATAGATAGACAGACAGACAGACAGACAGACAGACAGACAGACAGACAGACATAGGTAAGTTGGTAGGTAGATGGATGGATAGATAGATAGATGATAGATAGAAAAATAGATAGATAGATAGATAGATAGATAGATAGATAGATAGATAGATAGATAGAT
>NW_021604644.1:378186-390953 GCF_004785775.1 Grammomys surdaster
GATAGATAGATAGATAGATAGATAGATAGATAGATAGATAGATAGATGAAATTTTAGAATCTTGAATTCTGTGAGAAATAATTACCTGGAGATGATTTTATTCTTAGGTGTGAGGGAGTGATCTATCAGAGTAGGTTATAACTACATCTATATATGGAGAGATATGAAGAAGTGGGTGTATGAAGAAAAAGGGGCTAATTTTATTTTATAACCCAAAAAGCCAAATTAAATCAGAAAACTAGCAGTGTAAAGTGCAGTTTTCATATGGGTATTCTGTTCCTAGTTTATCAAAAACTAATTATCTATATACATTCTTCATCACTACCCACATGAGTTTAGTTACCTCGATAGTACTCTATAACTATTGACTATGTACAGGTACTGTCAGTGTAACTGAGGACATGTCATAACAGAATAAAGATCTGAGCAGTGTATCACAGACGTCTAAGCTCAGCATGTGGTACTCTGAGGCAAGAGGATCATATGTTCAAAGGGAGACTAGGCTACATGATAAGACTGACCCTGTCTCAAAAAAGGAAAAAAATAGAAAACGAGACAGAGACCCTCATCTTCTTAGAAGCTTTATCTCAGTCAAGGGAAATTAACAATAAATATTATAAATAAGCAAGATTTAATGTGTCTTGAAATAAGTGCCAGAAGTAAGAACCAAAGACATGAGAAGTCAGAAACACAGAGGTCTGGTGTTACACTGCTGAACAGGATGGGAAAGGTAAATAGCATTGAAAAAGCCAGATATCAGACATGGACACAGATGGGAAGCTGCCCGTGCAAGAGGAAGAGAAGTCCTGTAGAAGGAAGTCAAGATGCACTGGAGAGCTCATATTTGAGATGTGTTCAGGAAACATAGAGGACATGTTGACAGAAATAGAGCAAGAAGTATGGAAGGTCGTGGAAACTCATCTCTTCCTGGCTCTGAAATATTAAATTCCAGTGAAGAAAATACCTAAATGCAGAGCCACTTTGAGATGCGTGACTCAGCACGTACTGCCAGAACTAACAGTATCCTACTGATAGTACCTAAATGACCCTGAGATCCCTCTGACAAAGAATTGCCAACTCCATTCTTAGCAAGGTGGCCAACTTACCCACACTTTACATCTCCACAGAAGTCTTTAACTTCTGATGAGTTCAGAGAGGAGAAAGGCCATATATTCCCACTCTGCTTTCTGACTTGCTTGAAAACAGAAACCTTCCATTTACTCAAGCTGGTTTCTGTACCTGGTTTCCTACCTCAACCTACACTGCCATGCTGGAACTCCTCCATGGCTCCTTCTCTGAATCCCTTAAATATGATTATGTCGTTCCAATCTATAATCTCTGTGAGCAGTTTTGTTTACAACATCACATTAAATTTTTATTTATATTTGGACAATTTTCCAACCTACATTCCCATTTGTGACTTGCTCCTGATGGGGGTTTCCAGCCATGTTCTAAGCACACATGTGTCATAGTCATACATCAAATGCACACAATACAAAAATTAAGCCTAATTCTGTCTTCCAAAAATATTCATCCTCTGCTTCCTACAGGAACTGGTGATGTCATATTGTCCCAATCACCTGGGACTTGTAGCTTTGATACCTCTTTCTCTCCCACTGTTTTAGTTAGAGTTGCTATTGATGAAATGAAACACCATGACCAAAAACAAGTTAGGAAGGAAAGGGTTTATTTTGATTAAACTTCAACAACACTGTTCATCATCAAATGAAGTCAGGACAGGAACTCAAATAGGACAGGAACTTGGAAACAAGGGCTGATGCAGAGACCATAGAGAGATGCTGCTTACTGGCTTCCTCCTCATGTTTTGCTCAACCTGCTTTCTTATAGAACCAATGACTACCAAACCAAGGATGGCACCATCCACAATAGGCTGGGCACTCTCATAAATCACTAATTTAAAAATGCTGTGTAAGGTCGTTTGATAATATGGAGAAAATTTTTTAATTGAGGTTCCCTCCTCTCAGATGACATTTTAACTTGTGCCATGTTGACATAAAACTGTCCAGTACACTCACTTACAGACAAAGAGAATTGTTAATTCTACTTTCTTGATGTCTGTCAACTCAATGCCACCTTTTGGCAAATATATGAACTTACTATCCTCAATAACTCAGTTCATCCATATGAGAAAATTAAGTCTTAGCTATTTCTATGCTGAACCTTGGGATGCTGAGCCAGGTGTCATTTGTTGCATCTATTTTTTTCAGATAAGGAGTTTTGGAGTTGCTGTTGTTTTGTGCTTTGCTTTGTGTTTTGTCTTTTGTTTTTTATTACCTAGTCTTACATGAAACACTGGCCAGAAATGATTGGCTTCCAAACAAAATTAAATGTCTCAAAACCACACCAGAACAGGAAAATTCACAGTGGAAGCACATGAAGTAGGACTGGAGGAAAAATAAATGCTTAGAGTCAAATATGCAAGCATGGAGAGAATTTCAGAAAGAGGGCAGAAACAGAGAACGTAGACTTTTAGAAATGTTAGTAGCTTTGAACTTAGGCTATCATGGAAGGATAATAAGAAGTAAATCTTAAGTTACACAAGAACTGGAGTCTATATACACTGGGAGGCCATGAAAGAATTCTGAACAGGGAGTAAGTAGCCTGAGAAATAGAGATGTTAGGAAGGCCTCACTGTGTGTTAGTTGTGGAAGTACTTGGCTTAAGTCACTCTTTTAAATCCTCCACAGAATCTAGAACAGTACTTTCAAAGGACGTGTGGACATCAGTAATGAATTCTGTGAGATTGAAGTCAATGACAGGCACTTTGTAGAGAGCAATGAATGACTGGGCTGTGTGCAAAGCACAATTCCGAGCTGTCAAACTTGAAAGTGGACATATTGGGCTATTGTAAAGTTGAGACTAGCCTTTCGAGACCCAGTCTTCTCTTTTGAAGGCTGGTAGTTGCCATGGTTACAGCTACATGGTTAGGCTTATTTATAGCTATACACTATCTTTAGTGAACTCCACAACAGATGAGAGAAGAATTCAACTGTGAAGCTATCTAAGAGCATTGAAAACACTTAGGATGAGCAATGGGATAAAATATACACCGAAGAATCTCAAAACACCACAGAGAGCCCTATTTAAACAACTGTTTCATGAACAGTGTTCTGAGAAAAATTGAAAAAATAAGGGCACAGAAATGGCCAAAACCCAAGATTCTGCATACCTTGCCTTTGCCAGCCCCTGCTACTACAGTTTAAAGCAAAGAAACTTTTGGATAAAGTTATGATAATATTTATCATAAATATTTTGTAAATATTTTAAAAATATTTTTCTCACATTTGACGTTATGGAAACCTGGGCTGGATGGTTCTTTGTAGTTGAGGTTGTGCCTTCACTACCCCTTTCCCTTCCTAACATCCCTCTAATCTAGGAGAAAAGATACCATATAATGATGGAAGTCCAGTTAGGAAAGTCAGCTTCTCGGTGCTTTGAGGCTGAGGAAAAGCATGCTGTTAAAAGACATCATGCCTACTGGTTTTAACTTTGATTTTGCTGCATGACCTTGGATGAGTGCTTAGCCATTAGGTACTCCAATATAGACATCTGTCTTACAGGTTATCTCACTTCTAGAGATATGAATTGTTGGACTTTATATCCTCAGTGCCTCCTCACATGCCATCTGGAACATGATAAGCAGTAAACAACTTTTGTTGAGTATATGAATATTCTTAGTGTTCTATGAGAATAAGATTTGCTTTTCATGAGTATCCAACTTTTCATTATATACTTGTCTTATTCAATACTGTATTACCAGAAGGCTGCTATTCTGAGACTAGCATCTTAATCAGTCCTAACCTAATCTAATAGAAGCATGAACAAACACAATCATATTCATAGACCATATAATCAGAAGTAATGACTTCCTAAGCTGTACAAGGTCACTTTCATCCAAAAGCTATCACCATTGGAGAATGGCTGTCAGTAAACACCATCCCTTGTCCTAGGAGTATAACATGCACTCCTCAGCAAAGCAAGCAGTTCATGTATTGAAGTAGCATTTTTCTGGATAAATTCCACCTGCTCTCCTCCTACAATAAACTGTGGTTGCTCAAAAACATTTCCCTTGGCTTTAAGAAGGGCCTTTCTTTCTTTTTATTATTGTTTTTAAATTTGTTATTATTTATCTTTTTTTTTTTACACTCCAGATTCCATTCTCCTCCTGGTCTACCCTCCTACCACTCCACATCACACACACACACACACACACACACACACACACACACACACCTCCAAGAGGACATTCTCCCCACCCCACCCCACCCCACCCCACCCCACCAGACCTCAGACCTCCAAACTCCCTGGAGCCTCCAGTCTCCCGAGGGCTAGGTGCATCCTCTCTGACTGAACCCAGACTGGGCAGTCCTCTGCTGTATATGTGTTGGGGGCTCCATACAGGCTGGTGCATGCAGCCTGGCCAGTGATTCAATGTCTGAGAGATCTCCAGGGTCCAGGCTAATTGAGACTGCTAGTCATCCTACAGGGCTGCCTTCCTCCTCAGCTTCCTCCAGCCCCTCCCCAATTCAACCACAGGGGCCAACATCCTCAGTTCATTGGCTTGGTGCAAACATCTGCATCTGACTCTCTGAGCTGCCAGCTGTGTCCTTTGGAGTGCAGTCATGATATGTCCCTTTTTGTGAGCACTCCATAGCCTCAGTAATAGTGTCAGGCCTTGGGGCCTCCCCTTGAGCTGGATCTCACTTTGGGCTGTTACTAGACCTTCGTTTCCTCAGGTTCTTTTCCATTTCCATCCCTGCAGTTCTTTCAGACAGGAACAATTATGGGTCAGAGTTTAGACTGTGGGATAGCAACCCCATCCCTGACTTGATGCCCTGTCTTTCCACTGGAGGTGGGTTCTACAAGTTCCCTCTCCCTGCTGTCGCTCATTTCATCTACTGTCCCTCCCTTTGTGTCCTGAGAGTCTCTCATCTCCCAGGTCTCTGGTACATTCTGGAGAGTCCCACCAACCTCCTACCTCCTGAGGTTGCCTGTTTCCATTCTTTCTGCTGGCCCTCAGGGCTTCAGTCCTTTTCCCCAACCCAATACCAGATCATGTTCCCCTCCATCCTGTCTCCTTTCCCTCCCTCTACTCCTTGTGATTGTTTTCTTCTCCTTCCCAAGTGAGACTGAGGCCTCCTCACTTGGGCCCTTCAGCTTGTTGACCTTTCTGAGTTCTGTGGACTGTATCTTGGGTGTTCTGTCTTTTTTTTTTGGCTACTATCCATGTATTAGTGAGTACATACCATGCATGTCTTTTTGAGTCTGACTTATCTCACTCAGGATGATATTTTGTAGTTCCATCTATTTGCCTGCAAAACTCAAAACTTGTCATAATCTGGTTACTTTCAATTCCAGGTGATGCAGAAATCTACACTTAGGCTTTAGCATGAGAAACGACTTAGGGCTCAGTCCTGTTATGTGTATGTATATGTGTTTTAAGATGTCTGATCCATTGCTCTCACCTATCTACTAGAGATCAATAACACCTGCCTCATTGACTTGTTAAGAATGAAAGAAAAATGACTCTGTAGCTATCTCTGTCCAGTTCTTTTTCAAGTAATTGGACTGAGTTTTACTTTACGAACAGATAGAGTTGTCATTAAGATTTACATGTAGTCAATAGTTTCAAACTGTATTTATATGACATAAAGCATATCAGCTTTCTTTATGAAGGGATGCTGATATCCACTTGAAATAGGTGTAGGATGGCTTTGTCTTCTTAGAGATTTGAGGTTCTACACAGCATCAATTCCGTGTTTTCCCTTATCAAAATAGCCCTTTTAGATTTGAGTTCATTTTAAACAGAGGTAAGTATGAGCTCTTGGCATCTCAGTGATCCTTGTCTTCTTCAAACTTTTATTTAATCATATTATACTACTGAAAAATTACTGGAAACAGACTAAGTGGGATCTTGCTTAAGCCTGATCATACCTCACCACATGGCTTTGGAAGTCTTTTCACATAGTGCACTTTCCTAACATGTAAAATGGGGATAAGAGCAGTACCTATCTTACACTGTTATTGCGATAACAGACAGACACACATCTGTGGCTGTTTTGCATATGATAAATAGTAAGACAATTCATTTCTTTTGTGAATCAACCCTGGAATTTTTGGCTTAAATTGTAGTCACAGGGCCTGGCAAAGGCAGCCATGCAGAATCTTGGGGTTTGGTCGTTTCTGTGCCCTTACTTTTTCATTTTTTCTCAAAACACTGTTCAAGAAACAGTTGTTTAAATAGGGCTCTCTGTGGTGCTTTCAGATTCTTCCTTTCCAATTTATCCAATTTTATATTGTTCCTTCCCAGTTTATCATTAGTGAAAATTCTGACAATTGAGAAATTAAAGCATGCCAAGAGTAAAGCAGATTTTCACTCCTGCTAAGGACTATGCAGGAGGAAAGACAAATGGCTTTAGAACTTATGGAATGAGGCCCATGGGTTACCACAGACACATGAGTGGGCCTCGGTGTGGCCAGGCCCCAGGATCACGTGTCCTGAGAATTTTATGCTGTTGTGGAGCTCCGCTCTGTTTGCTGCCCTCACATCCTTCTTAATCTAAGAATTATATAAAAAGTTTAAGGGGACTTCCAGCCCCTCACTGGGCAGTATCTCTGGCATTCACAACATTAATGCTTGACCCCTTCCAGGCATTGTTGCTGGAGCAGATTATGATTCTGACACCATCATAGAGAAAAATTCAGAGATGTAGATTGTCAGCAGTGACCACCACCGCCGGGGTCCAGCCTCGACACAGGATTGGAGTTCTCAAATGGAAGCAGGGATATCTGGAAAGAGCATAATAAAGATACACAGACTACTTTTTAGGTCAAGCTGACAAGCAATTTTTCAAGGCTTAAAGTTTCTCTTCTCTCTCACTCTCTTCTTTCTTTCTCTCTCACTTGTTCACTTGCAGATCGAGGCTGCACATACTCTGCATTCTCCTGTGCACTCTGCTTTTCTCCTGAGCACTTTTCTTCTCTGGAACTCCCACACTCCTACACACCTCTGTGCGTCCCCCTTTCATTCTCACACACACACTTTCAAAACACATCTCACACACATTTCACACATACCACATGCACTCTCCCTTCACTCACACACACACACTCCCTGTACTCATCACACAATCTCTTCACTAACTCTTCACATGTTCTTCTCACGCTCTCTACGTTCACCTCACGTTCTCTCTCACTCGATCTTCACATGCTCACTACATGCTCTCTCACTCATGGTCTCACTCACTTACTAGCCTTTCTCTTGCCCCGGTCTTTTATTGATACTCCAAAAGCAGGTAGAAATAAAAGACATTGTATAATCACTGCCAAATCAAATTCAAAAGAATAACCACATCCCACAAAGAACCAAGAAATAACAATTGTTTGCCAAAGTTTCAAGCTTTAAAACAGAAAGTCACAAGTGGCCACAATGGAGAAAACAAGTGTCTGTGGGGTGCTGAGCCATAAGTGGAACATTTATATTACACCCCTTCCCACAAAGGCTTAGGGAACATCTCCAAAGATAAGGGCCTAGATTGTAGGAGCCAGAGATCCAGGAAGTCTAGGGCCAAAATACGTCTTCAGGACATGATAGGACCTTAATACTCATGATCTAACAGCAGTTGTGCTTGACTTTATAAGACTTAGCCAGTCAACATTTCAACATACAGTTGGGAGGGGGGTCTCATGAGCCGCCACCTCTAGCTGAGGAGCCATAGACAATGGATGGCAGCTGGGGGAGAATCGGTTTTCTTTAAGGATGTGGCCCCTGATTGGTAGACTACACTGCAATAAATGGTACTACACCAGTAGTATATAAGCAGCAGAAATTAGGTTCAGTGGATTATTTAAAGGGGGGGGGGTCATGAAGTTTAGAGAGAGTTGGGAGTAGATCTAAAATGTTGTATTTTTTTTTTTGAAGAAAATAAATGAACGGACAAGAACAGAGCCATAAGTACTATCTTATTACTCATGTGACATTTGGGCCAAAAAGAAAAAAAAATCTAAATGCCAAAATATACTTAAGGCCAAAAATATAATTCAGTATCATAACTTAGAGTTTGTATGACATAATCTTTTTCTGGAATCCAGTGTATTTTTCAAAACATTGGAAGGGTTATAATGAAGTAGGACACTTTGGCTTTATCTGTGCATTTGCAAAATTCTATTTATTTGTGCTATTATCTTTCATACCAGAGTTTAAAAACCATCTGATATCTTTGATATAGTTTTTGCAGCATGTGATATGTGTATTGTATTTTTCAAAGCTATAGCCAAGGCCAAGGGTATGTTAAACAATTTTCTAAATTCATTCAAGCCCTGTAATTTAGAGATAAATTCCCTCCCCTAATTAAAACATCAATATACTTGAATGAAAATGCCTTTTGACATCTACTACTGTAAAATAAATATATGCTAATAAAATATTCAAAAGTATAAATGAATATAATGACAAAATGAAAATCATCCTTTCTCTCTGAAATAAAATACTAAGTCACATAAGAAACTATGAAGAACTTTTATGTAATACCAAAAAGTGGGTTTATCTTCAAATACTTATGCTAGGGTATGAAGAACTATCTTAGTCAATGTTCTATTACTGTGAAGAGACATCATGACCATGGCAACTTTTACAAAGGAAAGTATTTAACTGGATCTGACTTACAGTTCAGAGGTTCAGTCCATTATCAGCATGGCAAGGAGCATGACAGCATGCAGGCAGACATGGTGCTTGAGAAAGAGTTAAGAGTTTCACATCCAGATCTTCAGGCAGCAGGGAGTGAGAGACTCTTGGCTTGGAATGGGCTTTTTGAAACTTCCAAGCCAACTCCCAGTGACACACTTCCTTCAACAAGGCCATACCTCCTAACCCTCCTTAAGTAGCACCACTCCCTAATGTCCAAGCGTTCCAACATAGGAGCCTATGGGGGCCATCCCCATGCAAAACCCCACAGAAGTGAATCTTAGAGAATTATCACAAGTATCAGTTTGGATAAAAAATTCATATCCAACTGGACCATAATTGCAGGTTTATACAGGCTTTGGCTAACATATCTTATTTCAGAGTTTACACATCTATAAATGATTCTCAGACTTTGACTTGATTTTTGTATATAGAGTATTTCAAGGAAATATAAGGGATCATCAGCGCTTTTAGTAAAACGTAAGGATATCTCACATTCTGGCTAGTAGGCTCCCATATCTTAGAAGATTATAGTTTAGAGACGATAGAGTCTACGCTAGTCTGCACCTGCTTCTACTGTGACTAGTACTTGCCACCTTCTCACTTCACTGATCCTGCTTCTAATTTCAAACATCTATACTAAAACTGATATCACTTGAGGTCCCAAGTGATTCAGGCTTAGAAGATTTTTAATAGTACAGTAAAATAAATTCATTCATTGGAAGTACATAAAATATGTCATAAATATAATAACTCTTTCTGTGACACCCATGTATTCTTTTTAATTAATCTATTAATTTTTAATTAATTTATTTCTTCTTTCATATATTATATTCTGACTGCAGTTTCCCTCCCTCCATACCTCCCAATTCCTCCCTCTACTTCCCCCTCGACCAGCTCCACTCCTGTTTTGAAAAATTGACAATAAAATTGACAATAAAGACAAGAGTGAAAGATCTCTGCAGTGCAAGGAAATAAAACATAAGCCAAGATACAGCGGAAATATTCCAATTAATAAATTCTCTTCAGATGTCCTGGGCCATCTGGCCTATATTCTATACCACCTGTAATAGTAGTAGTGATTTCTCTATTGAATTGAACTGAACTCTGGTCATAATAGTGAGCCTTATGATCAAGAGTGTATGAGCCTACAGGTACCTTGAACTACAAGGTAGAGGTTTCCGTGTTATCTTTAAGGTTAGAGGATTAGTCACCATTTAACAGGAAGGAGTGAACTACTACTGTGGGCCCAGAGGGTTCAGTGGCATTTCAGGTTTAAAGTTTGTAGAGTGCAATGATTCAAGTGTCTCTATTCCAAGTTTCAGAGGTCAAATGTCTTCCAATCAGTTCCCTAAATTCAACATCGAAGACTTATCAGATGGGAAGTGCAGACTTCTCTGGTCAGCTACTTTAATCTGGGAGGCTTAAAGTTTTTATTGAGGCTTTCCTGCCCTCTCAATAGTAAAAGGTACATTAAATGATACACTGCCAATGGTCTGAAAAAAAAAACATTTTTGTTTTGTTTTCAAATGGTGATTAATCAGCCTAGAGTCTATTTTTATTTTTTTTTCAGTGCATCCCAATTGCTCAGTAAAGAACTGTCTAGCCCAAACCTCATAATTTCTACCTCCCCTGTGACTCCCAAGTGCCTAAAATATTGCATTGGTCAATATAAACCTTCCCAACATTTTTCCTTCCCAGTTTACCATTACTGAAAATTCTAACAATTGAGAAATTAAAGCATGCCAAGAGTAAAGGAGATTTTCACTCCTGCTAAGGGCAATGCAGGAGGAACGACAAATGGCTTTAGAACTTATGGAATGAGGCCCATGAGTTACCACAGATACACGGGTGAGCCTCGGTGTGGCCAGGCCCCAGGATCACGTGTCCTGAGAATTTTATGCTGTTGTGGAGCTCTGTTCTGTTTGCTGCCCTCACATTCTTCTTAATCTAAGAATTATATAAAAAGTTTAAGGGGACTTCCAGCCCCTCACTGGGCAGTATCTCTGGCATTCACAACATTAATGCTTGACCTCTTCCAGGCATTGTTGCTGGAGCAGATTATGATTCTGACACCATCCTAGAGAAAAATTTAGAGATGTAGATTGTCAGCAGTGAACACTGCCGATGGGGTCCAGCCTCGACACAGGATTGGAGTTCTCAACTGGAAGCAGGGATATCTGGAAAGAGCATAAAAAGACACACAGACTACTTTTTGGGTACAAGCTGACAGGCAATTTTTCAAGGCTAAAAGTCTCTCTCTCTCTCTCTCTCTCTCTCTCTCTCTCTCTCTCTCTGCTTTCTTTCTCCCTAATTCACTCGCAGCTTAAGGCTGCACACACTGTATTCTCCTGATCACTCTGCTTTTCTCCTGTGTGCTTTTCTTCTCTGGAACTCCCACATTCCTACACACCTCTGTGTGTCCCCCTTTTATTCTCACACACACTCTTCACACACATCTCACATACACCACACACACACCAAATGCACTCTCCTTTCACTCACACACACACACTCTCCATATACACCTCACATTCTCTCTTCACTCCCTCTCCACATGCTCTTCTCATGCTCTCTCATCACTGTCTCAGTCACTCACTGGCCTTTCTCTTTCTACAGGCTTCTATTGATACTCCAAAAGCATGTAGAAATAAAAGACATTGTACAATCATTGCCAAATCGAATTCAAAAGAATAACCACATCCCAAAAAGAATCAAGAACCACAGTTGTTTCCCAAAGTTTCAAACTTTCTCTATTTCCAGGCCTGTAGCCAAAGTAATAATAATTGCAAAGTTTTGATTATTTAAACGTTAACTTTTAACTTATCATACTTCATATCTCAGAGCTTCAAGGTCTGCTACTTGCATTTTCCTGTGAAGCCCTAATGATAAATGACATGGGCAAAGCTGCCAGGCAGTGGCCAGAGAATTAAGTTAACCTTAACTCAGCAGCTCTGCTAGCTTTCTACTTCTGTACATTACACACAATGACTCTCCAAAAAGTCCCAGTGTTTTGACATAGTTTTGCTAATATATAATTTTATGCATTTTATACTTGCTTCTCCAGAAACCACTCTTAAATGTTGTGCAAAACTCATTTCATAACTTCAGTAGACTTTTTTCTTTCTTGGGTCCCAGTGTTGACACTGCTTCATTTTCTAATAATTTCTTCAAACATTCTTTGCAAGTCAAGCATTAATCTAGAAATGCCACTCTGCAGCTATTGCACTGTTTCCAAGATGAGAACACACAACATGCACCTGGGCCATTAGGACTGTGCTGTGCTGTGCCCCATCCCTCAATTAGTGCAGAATTCTTTCAGACCTTCAAGGAAGACCTAATACCAATTCTCTTCAAACTATTCCACAAAATGGAAACAGAAGGAACACTACCCAACTCTTTCTATGAAGCCACAATCACGCTCATACCTAAACCTCACCAAGACCCAACAAAGAAAAAGAGCTTCAGACCAATCTCCCTTATGGATATCGATGCAAAAATACTCAATAAAATTCTCACAAACTGAATCCAAACTTGAACTGAATCCAAATTTGAACACATCAAAACTATCATCCATCATGATCAAGTAGGCTTTATCTCAGGAATGCAGGAATGGTTTAATATTCGGAAATCCATCAACATAATCCAATATGTAAACAAACTCAAAGAAAAAAACACATGATCATCTCACTAGATGCTGCAAAAACATTTGACAAAATTCAACATCCCTTCATGGTAAAAGTCTTGGAAAGATCATGAATTCAAGGCCCATACCTAAACATATCAAAAGCAATATACAGCACACCAGAAGCCAACATCAAACTAAATGGAGAGAAACTTTAAGCAACCCCACTAAAATCAGGAACTAGACAAGGCTGTCAACTCTCTCCCTACCTATTCAAAATAATACTGGAAGTAACCGCTAGAGAAATTAGACAACAAAAAGAAGTCAAAGGGATACAAATAGGACAGGAAGAATTCAAAATATCACTATTTGCAGATGATATGATAATATACTTCAGTGACCCCAAAACTTCCACCAGAGAACTCCTAAACCTGATTT
>NW_021604644.1:390963-434695 GCF_004785775.1 Grammomys surdaster
TCAGTGACCCCAAAACTTCCACCAGAGAACTCCTAAACCTGATTTAAAAAAAAGCTTAAGGAAAATGGCTGATTATAAAATAAACATAAACAAATCAGTAGCCATCCTCTACTTGAAAGATACACAGGCTGAGAAATAAACTAGGGAAATGACACCCTTTACAATAGTCACAAATAATATGAAATACCTTTGTGTGAATCTAACCAAGCAAGTGAAAGATCTTTATGACAAGAACTTCAAGTCTCTGAAGAAAGAAATCGAAGAAGATCCCAGAAGACGGAAAGATCTCCCATGCACAAGGGTGGGATTAATAAAGTACAAATGACCATCTTGCCGAAAGCAATCTACAGATTCAATGTAATCCACATTAAAATCCCAACTCAATTCTTCACAGAGTTAGAAAGAGAAATTCTTAAATTCATTTGGAATAACAAAAAACCCAGGATAGCAAAAACTATTCTCAACAATAAAAGAACTTCTGGAGGAATCACCATCCCTGACCTCAAGCTGTACTACAGAGCAATAGTGATAAAAATTGCATGGTATTGGTACAGAGACAGGCAGGAAGATCAATGGAATAGAATTGAAGACCCAGAAATGAACCTACACACATATGGTCACTTAATCTTTGACAAAGGAGCTAAAACTGTCCAGTGGAAAAAGGACAGCATTTTCAACAAATGGTGCTGGTTCAACTGGAGGACAATGTGTAGAAGGATGAAAAGTCATCTATTCTTATCTCCTTGTACAAAGCTCAACTCCAAGTGGATAAAGGACCTCCACATAAAACCAGATACACTGAAACTAGTAGAAGAGAAGGTGGGGAAGAGCCTTGAATACTTGGGCACAGGGGAAAAGTTCCTGAACAGAACACGAATGGCTTATGCTCTAAGATCATGAATTGATAAATGGGACTTCATAAAATTGCAAAGTTTCTGTAAGGCAAAGGACACTGTCAATAGGACAAAATGACAACCAACAAATTGGGAAAAGATCTTTACCAATCCTACATCTGATAGAAGGCTAATATCCAATATATACAAAGAACTCAAGAAATTAGACTCCAGACAACCAAATAACCCTATTAAAAAATGGGGTATAGAGGTTAACAAAGAATTCTCAACTGAGGAAACTCACATGGCCGAGAGGCACCTAAAGAAATGTTCAGCATCCTTAGTCATCAGGGAAATGCAAATCAAAACAACTCTGAGATTCCACCTCACACCAGTCAGAATGGCTAAGATTAAAAACTCAGGTGATAGTAGATGCTGGCAAGGGTGTGGAGAAAGAGGAACATTCCTCCATTGTTGGTGGGATTGCAAGCTTGTACAACCACTCTGGAAATCACTCTGGCGGTTCCTCAGAAAACTGGACATAGCATTACCTGAAGATCCAGCTATACGACTCCTGGGCATATACCCAGAAGATGCTCTAACATATAACAAGGACACATGCTCCATTATGTTCATAGCAGCCTTATTTATAATAGCCAGAAGCTGGAAAGAACCCAGATGTCCTTCAACAGAGGAATGGATACAAAAATAATGTAATACATTAACACAATGGAGTATTACTCAGCTATTAAAAACAATGAATTCGAGAAATTCTTAGGTAAATGGGTGGAACTAGAAAATATCATCCTGAGTTAGGTAAGCCAATCACAAAAGAATACACATGATATTCACTCACTGATTATTGGATATTAGCCCAGAAGCTTGAAATACCCAAGGCTCAACTCACAGACCACATGAAGCTCATGAAGAAGGAAGATCAACTGAGGGTTCTTCGGCCCTTCTTAGAAGGAGTAACAAAATACTCAAGGGAACAAATATGGAGACAAAATGTGGAATAGAAACTGAAGAAGGGGCCATCTGGAGACCATTCCGTCTGGGTATCCATCCCTTGTGCAGTCACCAAAGGTAGATGCTGATGTGGAAGTCAGTAAGTGCATGCTGACAGGAGCCTGATATAGCTGTCTCCTTAGAGGTCTGCCAGAGTCTGACATATACAGAGGCAGATGCTCACAGCTAACCATTTAACTGATCAAGGGGTTCCCAGTGGAAGAGTTACAGAGAAGAAGCTGAAGGAACTGAAAGGGTTTGTGGCCCAATGAGGAGAGCAACAATACCAACCAATCAGAGAACCCAGGGTCTAAACTATCAGCCTGGGAGCACATAGGGTAGGATCCAAGGGTCCAACTGTACATGTACAAGGGGAGGATGGCCTTGTCTGGCATAGGTGAGAGAGGAGATCCTTGGTTCCATGAAGGCTGGATGCTGTGTGTGGGGGAATTCGAGGGTGGGGAGGTGGAAGTGGGGGGCTGGGTGGGGCCACATCCTCATAGAAGCAGGAGGAGGGGGGATATGATAGAGGGTTCCTGGGTGGGGGGAAATGGGGTAAGGGGATAACATCTGAAATGTAAATAAAATATCCAATAAAAATATTTTTAAAAAGCAGCAACTATATGATAACTATTAGAAAGGCTATTAGCATAAAGCATTTCACTAATAAAGAAATGTAACCTCAAAAAAAATAGAATCACTACATCAAGGAACATCTAGTTTCACAGAATTCACCAGAGCAGAAGGAGAAAGAAGTAAGAAAGTTAGATATAATAGAGTAATTATGCACACTAAGGCCAACTGAAAAACAGTCACACACAAATGAAATCTATACAGAGTTGTCCAGGACTAAGGTTAGGAGAAATGGGAACAACAGTTTTTTTACACAGAGCTGCCCAGGGCTACTGAGATGTCTCTATCCTGGCCTACTGTGGGCAGTCCCTTATTTCAGATGGTGGGTTCCCTGGTGGGATGTGTCTCCTTCTCAGGGTCCCAGATGCTATCCTCTTTACAAGGAGCTGCTGCAGGCTTCTGAGATGGCTCCATCCCGACCTACTTCAGGCAGTCCCCATCACTCCATCCATCCCGGCCTATTTCAGGCTGTCCCAGTCACCCCATCCAGGCCTACAGCAGGCAGTCTCTGTCATGGTATGCTGTCCCCAGCACACCACCCTTAGAAAACATTTTGAAAACTAAACTTATTTATGAAACTAGGTTGAGATGTTTTTACTACTGGCTCTGATGAAAAAAAAAACCCTTAGGAAACAATTTGAAGCTCAGAAAGGCACACTCTTATTCGTTAAGCTAGGGACCCTTTATGGTCAGGGAACAAGAAGAATGGCAACACTGGTTGATGTGACTCCTCCTGAGGCTAGACTGGTGATAATTGATTTTATACCCATTTTTCCCTCAGCTTCCTAAAATGACTCATTAATAATTGCTGACGAGTAGATATACATTTTGAGGATTTAAGATACATATGATTGATTTTTATATAAAAGCTTATATTTGTGATTCTTTATTCTGATAAGATTACTTTTAAAGATAAATAATGAAATAACTACTTCTTTCTTTGTGATCGCGAGTTACTGCCTGCCAGTAGGAGAAGCTGGCTGAGAAAGTTGCCTTGCTTGCTTATACTTTGTTAATCTACAACAAGTTGCTGGGGTATGAATGTACGTGGGGTTTTTAGACTAATTTTTCTTCTTTACCTGTACTATGTAATGTTATATCTTGTAAAGGTATTGGAAAAACACACTGGTTTTCAATAATCATTCACTGAAAGAAAGTTAAAATGTAATCACATTGTAATTGTATACTCCTTAAAAGATTTTCTGGGATATATAAATGATGGAAAAAAGAATAAAATATCAGTGGCTGGGATATTGTTTCTCCCATTTATCAGCTACGTGTGTATGTGTAAAGTTTGTGCAAATGGTGACTAGAACATTGTTTCTCCCATCCATCAGCAATGTGTGTATATGTAAAGTTTGTGCAAGTGGGGGTTGGAACATTGCTCGTTCTATCCACCAATTGTGTATTTTTATATGTATGATGTATGTATGCATGTATGTATGCATGTATGTATGTATGTATGTATGCATGTATGTATGCATGTATGTATGTATGCATGTATGTATGTGTGTATGTGTGTGTGTTTATGTGTATATATATGTGTGTATGTATGTATGCATGTGTGTATGTATGTGTGTGTATGTATATATGTATGCATGTATGTGTGTATATATGTGTGTATGTATGTGTGTATGTATGTATGTATGTATGTATGTATGTGTGTATGTGTGTGTGTATGTATATATGTATGTACTACTTGGAGCCTGCTTGCTGGAACTTTGCCCTAACCATTCTGTGTATGGTTATGTATGTGTTATATTTGTGTGTATTAAGTTATTAGACCCTGCCTTTTGTTTTGTCCATTCTGGATGTGTGTGTGTGTGTGTGTGTGTGTGAATCTTCTGTTTTTTCTTCTCTTTCTCTCTGGCCCCAAGGAGTTAAAGGAGTTCATAGTTTTTCCGCAGGCCACAGAGTGCCAGCCCCAGCAAATTAAGCTTTGCTCCCTCAAAAATAAAAGGCTCCTGAGTAACTTCTCTAGTCACTGGCTATCTTTGGCAGCACCCCCTGTAGGTATATGGCTCCACCCCCATCAGCAGCTCTCAGCACTGACCCCCAACAGCTGCCTGACTCAGTTTACCCACCACATGGATCCCAAAGACAGTCACTGGCATACTCCAACCACAATTGTCTATTTTTAAAGCGATGTTTTCGGAAGAAACTTTTAAATACATCATATGGGCACAACTGAATACCTGAATTATTTGGATACATCAGTTTTACCCAGGATTACATAGTATTATCTGGCTTTTGCTAAGTAATTTTTTTTCTTTTTCTTTATTGGATATTTTATTTATTTACATTTCAAATGTTGTCCTCTTTCCCAGTTTCCCCTCCGGAAACTCCTATCCTACCCTCCCTTCACTTCTATGAAGGTGCTCCCCCACCCACCCGCCTCCTCACCCTCGCATTCCCCTACACTGGGGCACTGAGCCTTCAGAGGACCAAGGGCTTCTCCTCCCATTAATGCCCAACAAGGCTGTCCCATACGCAGCTGGAGCTTCACGTGTCTCTCCACGTGTCCTCTTTGGTTACTGGTTTAGTTCCTGGGAGCTTTGGGGGGGGGGGTCTGGTTGGTTGATACTATGAGGTTACAATGATCTTCAGCTCCTTCAGTCCTTTCTCTAACTCCTTCATTGGTGTCCCCATGTTCAGTCCAATGGTTGGCTGTGAGCATCCGCATCTGTATTTGTCAGGCTCTGACAGAGTCTCTCAGAAGACAGCTATATCAGGCTCCTGTCAGCAATGGTTAAAAATTAAAAATTATTAATATTTGTAAAATTAACTGTAGCCTTGAAAAGGAATTTATGTCTTTAATAGAATTTAAATATTATATATGTCATATGTACACATATATATGATCTATTGTTAGTTGCTACTTTTTTCCAGAATTGAGACTCACATGTTCAACAAAATATAATTGAAATTAAAACAATATTCACTCTAGTTCATCCTCTACAATTCTATTTTTATTTTCTTTACATTTATTTATTCCCTTTAAATTTTTAACTAACAATTGTTATTGAATGTGGCACAATGTGATATTGTGATATAAATATTCAATGTGGTATTAGTAAATCAAACTCATTATCAAATCAGTCATTTTTTATTATCTTTTATTTTTGAGATAATACAATTACATTATTTACCCCTTCCCTTTCCTTCCTCCAAACTCTTCCATATATCCTTCCTTGCCATCTCCAAAATTCATAACCTCTTTTTTTTTAATTGTTGTTATTGCATATTTTTCTTAAACACATAAATACAACAGTGATGATTCAATATGGAAAGTGTAGCAGAAACCAGAAGCCTCAAAACAGACCAATGACTCATTGCAATGGACATTTGAAATTAGAACCTGGACGTTGTTCTCAGCCTCTCCCTGAGCTAGGCCAGCCATGGCGGCGGTGAAGACCCTAAATCCTAAGGTCGAGGTGGCCTGGGCGCAGGCAGCACTGGCCGTGAACAGCAGCGTGGCACGGGGCCTGCAGGATGTTCTGAGGACCAATTTGGGGCCTAAGGGCACCATGAAGATGCTTGTGTCTGGTGCTGGAGACATCAAACTTACTAAAGATGGCAATGTACTGCTTCACGAAATGCAAATTCAGCACCCAACAGCCTCTTTGATAGCGAAAGTGGCTACAGCCCAGGATGACATAACTGGCGATGGCACTACATCCAATGTCCTCATCATTGGGGAGCTGCTCAAACAGGCGGACCTCTACATTTTCGAAGGCCTTCATCCCAGAATAATAACTGAAGGTTTTGAAGCTGCCAAGGAAAAGGCACTCCAGTTTTTGGAACAAGTCAAAGTAAGCAAAGAGATAGATAGAGAAACACTCATCGATGTTGCCAGGACATCTCTGCGGACTAAAGTTCATGCGGAACTTGCAGATGTCTTGACAGAGGCTGTGGTGGACTCCATTTTGGCTATTAGGAAGGAAGATGAACCCATTGACCTCTTCATGGTGGAGACCATGGAGATGAAGCATAAATCGGAAACTGATACAAGCTTAATCAGAGGGCTTGTTTTGGATCACGGGGCACGGCATCCTGATATGAAGAAAAGAGTAGAAAATGCCTACATCCTCACATGCAACGTGTCCTTAGAGTATGAGAAAACAGAAGTGAATTCTGGTTTTTTTTTACAAGAGTGCAGAAGAGAAAGAAAAACTAGTAAAGGCTGAAAGAAAATTCATTGAGGATAGAGTTTAAAAAAATCATAGAACTGAAAAAGAAAGTCTGTGGTGATTCAGATAAAGGATTTGTCATTATTAAACAAAAGGGGATTGACCCCTTTTCTTTAGATGCCCTTGTGAAAGAAGGCATTGTAGCTCTGCGCAGAACCAAGAGGAGAAACATGGAAAGGCTGACACTTGCTTGGGATAGCTCTGAATTCTTTTGATGACCTGAGTCCTGACTGTTTGGGACATGCGGGGCTTGTCTATGAGTATACACTGGGTGAGGAGAAGTTCACCTTTATTGAGAAGTGTAACAATCCTCGTTCTGTCACTTTACTGGTTAAAGGACCAAATAAGCACACGCTGACTCAGATCAAGGATGCAATAAGAGATGGCTTGAGAGCTGTCAAAAATGCTATTGATGATGGCTGTGTTGTCCCGGGTGCAGGCGCAGTAGAAGTGGCTCTGGCAGAAGCGCTGATTAAATACAAGCCCAGTGTGAAGGGCAGGGCTCAGCTTGGAGTCCAGGCGTTTGCAGACGCCTTGCTCATCATTCCCAAGGTTCTTGCGCAGAACTCTGGTTTTGACCTTCAGGAAACATTAGTTAAAGTTCAAGCTGAACATTCAGAATCCGGTCAGCTTGTAGGTGTGGATCTGAGCACAGGTGAGCCGATGGTGGCCGCAGAAATGGGTGTGTGGGATAACTACTGTGTGAAGAAGCAGCTGCTTCACTCCTGTACTGTGATCGCCACCAACATTCTCCTGGTCGACGAGATCATGAGAGCTGGGATGTCCTCTCTGAAGGGCTGAAGATCGGCCTGTGGTGCTGCAGAATATTGGGGGATGGTTATTTTTATCCAAGCTTCAAGTAATTTGGAAAAGAATTTTCTCTACCCAACTGGAGAAAAGGAACAGGACATTTGGCACCTATTCAAATTATAATACTGTAAAATTTTATTTTACTTTTTTTTTTTTTTGCATTGAGTGTCTGTGAACACACTCAAGCAGGTCTTTTTAAACCCACTGAACAAGATGTTTTAGTTACAGTGATACAAAATTTGCATAAGATAAGTGTGTTGTCTACCTTGTTCCTTAAGTGTTCTTTGAAAATTTACAATGGTTTTCTCCTAAATAGGCATGGTGGTGCGTGCCTGTAAGCCTGCCAGTTTGGAAATAAAGTCAGGGAGTTCTATGACAGCTCAGGCTACAGGAGACCACAAAAAGAAAAGAAAAGAAAGAAAGAAAAGAAAGAAATTAGAACCTGTGGACAAAGGGTAGACTGTAAACACATAACAGCTTCCACAGTGAGGGGTTTTTTTAAGTAATTTGTTTGTTTGCTTGTTTGTTTGTTTGTTTGTTTGCAAAGGTGGAGGGCAGATATGGAGGGACAGGGAGATGGGTAGGATGGGAATGCAAGATGTGAAATTCACAAAGAATCGATAAAAGGGTTTAAAGAACTAAAATAAAAGTCAAATTCACCTTTAATGACAAATAATAATGCTGTATGTGTTTGTGATACGGTGTGGCAATTTGATTCATGTATATGATACACTTTGGATCACATCAGTGTGCCTAATATTTTCATCCCCTTAAATAGTTGTCACGTATGTGTTCATAGCCTATCAGCACCTGATATTTAGGATTTTACGAGATATAGAGTGAGCCTGTAATCTACAACTCTACTATGATGTAGAACACTAGGAATGACTTGTCCTACCTGATTGGATTTTGGTGTCAGTTCTCCACCTCCCTCTCCCCTCCTCCCATCCCTTCCTTGCCTCTGGGAATCACTATTTTACTTCTTTTTATTATGGGCTCAATTAATACTCAACTGCTTCTCTCTAATATAAATTTAAACAGACAGTACTGTTGCTCTTCATAATACAAGTCTCTCGAACAACTCTATTCTCCAAAATTTCTAAATCCACCTTTAAAGAAGGGCTACCAAGGACATTGAGGAACGGGATAACTGTGACAGACTAGTCCCCCCAAAATGTCATTAACTCTTTGAACTCACAGAAAAGACTCTGGAACCTGTATGGGTAATTTTGAGTAGGCTTCCAAGTGTCTATTTACAAAATTATTTTACTATTCTTAAGTCTGCTACAGTTTCATGATGTTTTTTTCCGGTTTCCACTGTTTATTACTAATATAAAAAATAGTTAGAAAGAAAAAAATCCTTCCTAGTTCTCCAACAGCTCTCTCCTCTTGCACACACACCTCCTGACCACTTCCTTAGGACCTGTTCACAACCCAACGTGTTCACTGCCGTTTTCACAGAAAACACCCAGTGCCAGGGAAGTAGGAGAGGGTCAGAGAGATGACAGTACTGTCCAGATTCCATCCAGAGACAGCTGGAGATTCACAAGTCAAATCAAAGGGCCGGTGGCCTCACAATGACACAGCCTAATTAAAACGTGCCAGGCAGGAGCCGTGTGGGGAGGCCCACCTGAGGCTTTCCAAGATATCACTGGCCTGTCAGACCCAGAATGCCCAACACCAGGAGAGGGCACGACTGGGAGGCAGTCTGAAGAAGTCTCATGACCTCCTGCGTTGGGAGGTAGGTGAACTCTAGAGGCCACCGAGAGCCTCACTTGATTTGGCAGAAAAACTTACTCTAGTGCTCTAGTGTTGGGAAGTCACAAAAAAAAAAAAAATGCCACGGACACCGAGGAAGGCTACAAAGGATGTACAGTTTCACAAAGCACAGTGACCACAGGCCTTAGAGGTGGGGCTCATGCTACGGACAGAAACTAGGATGTCCAAAAGCAGGTGGAGGCTGTTCAGGGAGCAAGTCTGTACCAGTCACTCAAACTCGACCTCAAGGCCAGACAACCTGGTGCACTTCCTGGCAGCTGCAAACACTGGGGTTTTACGTGAAAGGACTTAAAACAAGCAGCTAGAGGAGCAGAGAGACTGCTCCAGGGTTCTTGGGAACTTAGGGCAATACTGAGGGGCAGGTGGACAGATGCACAAGAACCAGCACCAAAGGTTTCCTGTTGAGCAGTCACTTGGCAGAGGGGACGATCCAGGAGGCAGTGGAAGGTAGCAAGATGGGGTCCCGAAGGTCTCTACAGCCTGGATCAGAAGACAGTGTGCACTGTGTACCAGTGACAGTCACAGCTCTGGACCCCAAATGGGAGAGATGATGAAAGGGGCGGACTTGTCACTGCCTGAAGGTGACAGAAGAGCCTTCACATAGCTATAATGGAGCCACAGAGAATGCATGGCCACTAGGTCAGAGGGCTCCTTCCAGCCTGGGTGGGAAGGCACAGTCTCACAGAGGAGGTCCGTTGACGCCTGGATGGTAGAAAGCACAATGGTCTTCATACCGACAGTGGCCCTTCTTAGAAAAGTGTCAGCAGACAGGGCGGTCAGACTTGTCTTCCATCATCTGGGGGCTGTCCTTAGGTTGGTAGGTATTCTTGACAAGAGACCAGCTTTTGAGCCTTCTTGGATTTCTTGGCTCTCTGTAAAAGCTTTCCCTAGAGGGACCCCCATGGCCCAGCCCAGGAAAAGGAGGTTCAGTATTGATACCCCTCCCCGAATGTGGCCTCTACCCCGGGGTGGAGGTGGGAGACTCAGCAGTGGTGGAATCATTGGTCCCCTTGATCCTGGAGGACCCCTGTGGAAAGCTGACTTGGGATCACCAGGCTTTCCATTAGACATGGGGGGAGGGCCCAGAAGGCTGGGTGGTCCCATGGGGCGCTCATCCTCCTCGTCTCCAGGCTCGTCCCGCTCGGACATTGAGAGATGCTGCGGCGGCTGCTGCTGGTCCTGCGTCTTTCGTTTCGGCATAGTGGCTGCGGCAATGGCTGCAGCAGGATTTTGGAGGCCCTCATGATGTTTTAGAAGCTGATTGTCAATTTCAGCAGACAAAAGTTTCAAGGAAACTGTCCTGGATCACGAGAAATTTGAGGATTATTGGTGTTTTATAGTAGTAAGTCAGTCTTCCGGCCCATGAGAACCAGATCTTGTTCAATTTGTTTAAGGTGACTTTCATTTCTATAACTATTTTTTTTAATTTTTAGATATCATATATGTATACTTCAGTGTATTATTATTTTATATTTTGTGAAGACACTGATGAGTTTTTATCAAGACTCTATTATTGAATCTTTCTAACTACTATCTGTGCATCTGAGATAATCACTGTATTATCTTTCTTGTTTAATCTGTTTGCATTAGATTCAAAAGTTAAATCACCTTTATATCCCAGTTTTTTTGTGTGTATGTATATATGTGCGTGTGTGCATTTGTGAATATACACATATTTATACACTTATTTATTCTTAACTTTTTTAAAGCCACAATTATCATGTTTTGTTTCCTATTTTTTCTCAAATTAGAATTACAGAAGCTATGCATGCACCCTTGTCTATTTTTGGTATGAATCCAGATACTGAGAGGGGAGTGAGACATAAAAGTACTGAATGAACTCCCTGCTTTTTTCAAACTTAAAGTTTACAGGAAGGGAGAGACTAAACAATAAAAAGTAGAAAAAGAAAAACAGAAAAACCTGTGTGATAGAGAATCATATAACATAATTTTCAATACACATAATTCAATCTCAAATCGGGTTAAACAATATGGTAATCACTATCTCATGAACTTTCAAGTTTAGCGGTGGGATGGGCTCAGGACACACATTATCATTTCAGTGAAATCCTCAAAAGCTGACCGCCTTCCCTCTCTACTCTGTGTTCTCTGGTGCCTACTTTTACCTAAGATAGAATTCCCCTGCAGTCAAAATTGGACTTCCCGTGAGCTCATTCTTATGGATTTCTTTGTTTAGTGGAGGTTTTTGAAAAATTAAACACATCACATGTCCTAACAGTGACATTTCTCTGAGTGATTTCAGTTCTGCTGCTAAGATGCACCTCACTTGGTTTGCAAGGCAGGTGTGAGGTATTATCCATTATCCGGCTGTTTGTTCTGATGCCCAGAGTCACTGGAAGGAGTTTTCGCTAAAGATATGGCCATTTTCCAGTTCACTGCTTTAGGAGTTGTGGGCAGAGACTAAAAAGGCAGCGTTGACTTTGCTTAATCCATAAACCAGGGCTGTGATTTCCACAGCCTAGCTCCCTGTGTTCTCAAGACTGTTGCCAAGCTCAGGGGTAACAATGAGGTCTTGATTCTGACACATCTTCAGAAGTGGCCTCAGGGACACCATCTGTCCTGGTGGGTTGATGCACTGTTTGTCTGAGAGTTGTTTCTGAAAGGCTAGTCTAGAATCTTTGTATTAAAATTCTTTCTTCAAAAAATACTCATTGTACTTACCTTCAAAGTAAAGCAGCTTGTATAAGAACCTAGATGTCCTCACTGTGTGTCACATAAGCTTACTGGCACCACTAGACAAGCCTTTGCCATCCAGAAATTCTTTTCAAAAGGGGAACACAAATTTTCAAAGGCTCCAATGAAGGTGTTTTGAGGGAAAAGTCAGCTCTGGGCCTGAACTATGCCTACAAAGTTCTGATAGATCTTGAACAGTGCCCATTATGTAAGAACTGTAATGTGTCTCCTGCCTCAGAGCCTTCCTGGGGGGCCTCATTTCAGTGTTTAAAAACTAAAATTAGCAAAACAGAAGAGGAGTAAGCATGAGGGACAGAGAGAGCTAAACCCCACAGCTTCTCTTCTCTTCTCCACTTGCAAGTTGGCTGCTATAAAGAGGCCGACTTGGGTAGGGAGAGAAGGCTCTACTTTGAACCAAAATTAAATTCATCACTCTTACAACAGACATAATTATTGAACTGTGCTGCTTGGCTTAAATTGACCTTTGGATCTTCTATTATGTAAGAATAAGTATTAATCTTATTAGCCCTTCTAGAATCCAAGTGAGATAGCAGGAAAAAAAAAACCCATGTGGTAAACTTGGAGAAAAAGTTAGGCTGGAAAATAAAACCTTGCTTCATGCCATGTACTGTGCTGGCTCATTTTCAAGGCAATGGCCTTGAACTGCCTAGTAGTTATCCTATTACAAAGAACAAATCATAATGTTCTTGCTCAGTCTATCATCTTTCCCCACATCTTTTTCTTACATTCTTTTGCTTTCTATAAGACAAACTTGTGAAATTCTCTAGCCTTCAAACAATTGCTTTTTCAAGGGCTGCTCGGTTACTAGGTGATCAGTGTCTTCCCTTAGAATTTTTTCCTCATTTTGACAAAACACCAATGCATGCCAGTTCTGTGTCTCTTGAGTGAGAGGCTTCAGCTTGTCACTGCACTCAGAGAATGGATACTGTGATGAAATGATAATATATTCTGTTATCAAGGTCAATTGTTACCTTCAATTGTCAAAGTGCAATCAATAATCTCTTCTCATAAAATTATTGTGTGTTACGTTGATTAATATTTGAGAAGAGACTTCACAGAGACCAAGACACATAGAGGCCTCGTGGTTGACTCTGAATCAGATTTGAATGTTACTCCATGCAGCTCTGTCTCTAAATCCCAGACTATAAATGCCAAAGGGCTCAAGGTGCAAAGCATAAACTATCATCTAACCATCAAGCATCAAAACTCACTTGGATTAACTGAACATTATCTGACAAGGAGAAAAGTGGATGCCAGAAAGAAGATGAATGCTTGAAGAAAATTAAGCCAGATTGGTAATCAACAGTACAGCTAATCATTTTCCATGAAAGAAATTTATTCTTTACTGAAAATGAATAAGTTGCTCTTAATGATAAGATGTATCATTGTATTAATATAACGTCAGTGAAATCCCATTAACTTTCTTTGCCTCACTTCCTCTATCTTTAAAATGGTGGTTATGGTTCTACTTGATGACTTTTATGACTGCCAAATTAAAAGTTATGTTCCCTGTGGGGAAGATGGACTTGTGGATTTTAATAACATCTTTCTCTCCATGCAACATTGCTAGCTATAGGAAGTCCCTAGGACCTGTACATGGGTATAAATGCATGCTGGTGTGATGGAGATTATATTGATGAGTTTGTAAAGTAGCATTAATAATGTCCCTTGTCTGCCATATTGCCCAAAAATGTTTTCCCTCTATAGTTTCCAAAAGGAAATCATTCCTATAACTTTGTGAGCAACCTTCAAAACTAATTTTAATGGGATCAAAGAGGATTGCAGCAGTAATAATGGACATACAGGGAGTGATTTAGAAAATCAAGTCTGAGGTTTCATGGTTGTAGAGATAAAAATAAATCCCAGATGTGGCCAGATCATGTGTACAGAGATCATGACTGTAGAAAGCAGAGTTGTCTAAAACTCCCAAGAAAGTTGTTTTCCTCGACACCTGCTTTCAAAGCAAAAATTACAACTAATAAAACTGACCTTCAGTCTGGTAAGCAAGTCTACACTTGAAGGGAGCAGATTTTCCAAACTCTGCTTTTGTCTGGGGCTTCCTTCATATGCTACCCAATGTAGTTATCATTCTGTCCAGAAACAAAGACACTCTCCTAAAGTCACATATTGCATTATACTAGAAGTTGGATGTTCAGGGCCAAGAAGATATGTCTAAAATCCTCAGGTGGCTTACAGACAGAACCCTCTCAGAAATGCTGGCATGCTGGAGAAGGTTGCTAGGAGTGACACATTCAGAGATAATCAGTGGGCTTTCTGGAAAAGCAATGAGGAGAGCATTGTGAGCAATGACTTGCAACTAAGAGCCAGGAATAGAAACACCTTCTGGGAAGCTACCGTAAACAGTGCCCTACCCAGATCTCACAAATCTTTTTTACTCTCTCTGTGGACCTCTTTCCAAGATTTGAAACATACTGTTTCCAATATTCTTTTGTGTGAAACTGATTTTGAAGGTTTTTGGAGCCCTGTTGGAGGGCCTATCGACCTTCTTTATTAAAGCTTACAGAAAGCCAGAAGTGGGGAGGACTAGACTTCTCCAGATTAAAAGTGTGACTTTAAAGGTAACCCAGCCCCTTTCCTCTAGAGCAAGACAACATTGAAAGCTAAACTACACACCATGTTTTCCTGTAAGATCAGCTGCTGCTCCATTCTTCAGGGCTTCCAGGCATTGCTCACCTGCCTGCGATTTTCCATTTGTGCCATTACCTTTAAGTGTTCATTTGCACAAAAACTCTCAAGATAGTTGAATGAGAAAGACCCTCATAGACTCATGGTTGGAATGCTTGGTCTCCAGTTAGTAGAACTCTTCAGAAAAAATTAGGGCTGTAGTCTAGTTGAGGTGTAGCCTAGTTGAGATGTAGCCTAGTTGAGGTGTAGCCTAGTTGGAGGAGGTGTGTCAAAAGATGTGGACTTTGAATTTCAAAAGCCCATAGCAGACCCAGTCTGTCTGTTCATCTATCTATTTGTCTATCTATCTTATCTATCTATCTATCTATCTATCTATCTATCTATGATCTGTGGATTAGTATGTAAAGTCCTCAGCTACTGCTCCAACACCATGCCTGCTTGTATGTTATCACACTTCCTCCCCATCATGATGATAATAGACTAACCCTCTGAAACTAAACAAGCTTTCTACTACAAGGTGCCTTCATCATGATGTCTCTCTTAATAGTAATATAAAAATTACCAAGATATCATTCTTTCAAGATCTTTAGTTGTTTGGGTGCTTTTGAGGGGGGATGTGCTTGCTGTGTAGTGTATACTGGCTTCCAACTCTCTATGTGGCTGTGGTTGAACTTGAAGACCTGTTCCTCCTGCCTCTACCTCCCACGTTCTGAAATAATGGGTATGTATTGCCATTACCAACATCAAGATCTTAGGCAGAAATAAACAGACTACGTCTAAACTCTAAGGAACTGCCATCGATACATAAGAAAGTTATCATGAAGAGAATATAAGGGCATGCTCATGTTCACATGCCATTATTGATAATAGCTAAAGTGTAAAGCAATTTGTATCTATTCGAAAATTGACAGATAAGAAAAGCATGGTAGATATACATTATACAATATCATCATAGACAGATTTCATATAGAAAAAAATTTTAACATATAAGAAGGAAATATAAGGTTGAAATTTGAGCACGTTAAGTGAAATATACAAGTAACAGTAAGTCAATTATTATATTGATAGTTTGAAAGAAAATGGTCCTCATAGGTGCATATATTCTCAGAGTTGGATGCTAAGTAGTGAAACTGTTTAGGAAAGATTAGGAGGTGTTGCTTTGTTGGAAGAGGTGTGTCACTGAAATTTAGCTTGAGTTTTCAAAACTCCAGGACACCGTGGGTCTAAGAAATGGTTGAATTAATCTCAGACTCTAACGCATGTGTGAAAGATGAGAGTTTAATAGCTTTTATTGCAATAAATAGGTTTCCTAATGTGGTTGGAACGCTATGTCACAAGAACAACTAGAGACCAAAAGTGCCAGGGCAGAGTGGAGGTCAGACACTACAGGACAAAATGTAAAAACCGGCCTACTGTCATCTCTAGTACTACAAACTGAATGTTTGCGTATCTAAAATTTTTATGTGAAGATCTAATTCCCAGTGTGATAGCATGTGGAGGTAGGGATGGAGATGACTGAGCCAGTCATTACCCTTATAAAAAGAAGCCCAAGAGAATTCCATTGGCCAAATCACTCCATGAACAGCCACTATGAACAAGGAAAGACACACTCACCAGATTCCAAACCTGCTGACTTTCTGATCTTGTACTGATAGGCTAGACGTGATAGACACAGTTCTGTTGCTTATAAACCACCCAGTTCATTAGTTGTTTGATAGTTTGTTACAGCAACCTGAACAGACTGAGATAAATAGCCAGTGGGAATTTATGAGTCACCCAGAAATAGGCTCTCAGGGACTCACCATCGAGGAAACTCTGTGCAAGACAGCTATTACATCTTCTAGGCGAGAGGACTTGCATACAAATCACCCGCATGAAAAAAGCAAGACATGACACATATCCTATATAATATACACGCTAGATACTGTGAACACACAGTCTAGAAAGAAACTGCTTCCAGATGAAAAGCTTGCAGCCGCTGGGACCAAGTGAACAGAAGCATGGAAATGGTGTTTTGCAGAACGTAATCAACTGGAGATTTAGAGGAGCTGTGGTACACAGTATAAATGCCATGGTGTATTGGTTAAAGCATTTATCAACTCCAGCTCACTCTGAGACTTGCTCAAGTGTTACTCACACTTAAATGTCACACACAGATGCTCAGCGTTGAGAATATTTCCAAGATACACAGAGTGGGTTTTTTACACATATTCACAGGTACACACATTCCTGTTTAGAATTTTCAAGTCTCTGTCTGATTAGTCATGTTTAACATACTGAAGGAGAATTTTGGAAAAGCCAGATGATTCACTCTCATGTAATCTTTCCCTCTCATAAAAATGCCTAAAATCCGTGGATCTTAAAGATAAAGCCCCCAGTTCTATTTTGTTGTTTCTCCTTTACCATCAAGAAGTACGTGATAACGTACTATCCAACCCTCCAGAAACCCACAAGGGCAATAAAAATCTCCACTGCAAAAGATTAGGCTTTGATGGACTTCAAAACACCCGTATTGACCACTGTAGCCAGGTTTTCTATCGTGTATGAGCTCAGAATATAAATTCCCAAGCTCCATACTGACCATAATTCATGATTGTCGTTAACTTGTAATTAAAGTCAAACGAGTAAAAAAAACTCTTCAGCTTAATTCTTCCCCGTGGTTTGTTGGTTTCTGTGGTCCCGTTGAGTGGTACCAGATTCTATCCACAGTTCAGTCAAACCTCAAAGTCACCATCGGCTCTTGCTTCCTCTCTTTACCCACATCCAGTTAATCACTGTATCCTGGCATGCCTGCCTTATTTATATTTCTTGCTTAACTCCTATTCCCACCTTTCTCATATCTATTGCTTTAGTTCTGCCATGACCACTGCTCGATGAGACAACACTGGCAACTTCAAACTCCTCACTCACTCAGACCTGTTACTGGAGTTTTAGGACAAACTCTCTGGCTGTAGCAGGGCCAACAGACTGGGCTCAGCCATCTGTCCCAACATGCCAACTAAAGAGACTGATAACAGTTAAATGCAGAACAGGGAGACTTATTCAAAGGCCATGTTTGGAAAAAGGTTCAGTGACTTCACATCCTTGTTCAGAATGCTGTCATTAGCCTTAGGTTTGAATAGAGGTAGAATAGGGGCAGTGAGTAAGAGACACGCATAATTAAACAGTCCTAAACAAGGCATGGGTTGGTTAGTCACTTGACTTTGCTTCTGCAAAATACTCTGAATAAGTCATTACTTCATCATCACTTGAAGGGACCAATGTGATTCCTTTAAGATGATCACTTCTGTACCAGGGTACAGCCTCACCTTTACAAATAATTCCCCTCATTTGGGGAAAGGTCTGTCCTGCAAGGTTTTACTAATCTTAAAATCAAAGATGACTGAAGGTCTAGAACAATGACTTTCAGCTTTGAAAGGTGAAGAGACAGGTCTTGTAGACATACTTCCTTAATGATAAACATGCTTATGGATTGAGTCAAGATACCAACTGAAAGTTAAGGCAGGGCCAGGTGATGGACCAATCAACATTTTTAGCTAACGCTGTCTCTAAATGTCTATTTAGAGACCCACTTCAATAGGACTTCCACATCCCAAATGCCACAGGATGTTTTGAAAGAAAAAAATCACTAAAATTTTAAAAATCAGCAATGATTTGTATTTACACTAAATTGAATACATATTTTTTATTGTCTCCATTTCACGCCCATTCTTAGCCAAACCCTCAATTTCTCTTGATGCACATTACTCTCTTGTCTTCTCTAACATTGCTACTTCTGGGTGCTTTTATCCAATAAAGCCAGATCAAGAAAGAAATAGTACCAAGGGTATCTGCAGTGAACCTGGTCTGTGGGAAATTCTGAAAATATAGTTAGTAGTGTGCCCCAGAACAATAAACTGGGACGCTTCTATTCCCACTCAACTTGTTTCTGCTGCTGCTGCTTGCTGCTGGTGGTGTTGCTCTTTTTCTTGTTGAGGCTTCCTCAGCTGACCCCAAGGACTTCCGACTTCTCATCTGAGCAGGATAAGATGCCCACTCAAGAATCCAGGTGTGTTCTTTTAAAAGGGAAAGTTCACTTGTAACCCCAGGGTGCAAGCAAAGAAGAGATCAAAAGCACCTGGTCAGAGCACTAACAGAGTCTGACACAAACTATTTATTCAAACTTCTAAGTTTTTAGTTAACTACTTGAATAAATTGACCCAAATGGATCAGTGCTGTTTCTATGGTCACCAGTCTGGCAACCTTGCTCTTAAAATATCAGCAATGATTCTAATTTCCACTAAATTAAATGCATATTTTATTTTGTCCTCATTTACACCCATTCCTAGCCAAAGCGTTGTGCCTTCTTGATACACACCACTCTGTCTCTCTGATATTACTTTTTCTGAGTTCCTTTTTTTCCAATAATGCTAAGTGTTAGAGTTTTTCCCTAGCTGTTCTTGCTTCTGTATTTTCTTTCTTGATCTCATCTATCCCCACAGCTTTAAATACCCTACCACTAGCGTTCCCTCATTTTATATCTCTACCCTGGATTGCTCCTCCAAGCGTGAGCCTCGTCTATCCAACTGCTTACTTAGCATCTTCCCGTGAATATTTTTAAACCCATCTCAATTTCAAAGTACCCAAATTAGAACCTCTACCAATCTGCCCATCCTATACTTTGCATCCATATGGTCAACACAGTGCCTAGGACACCACCTGGCTGTTTTCTAAATTCTTATATACAGTCACACTGTATTACACGTGGACCATGCTTCCAAAACACAGTGGGGATCCCTCCACTTCTATCCACGCTCACTACTCAAACAGTAGACAAACATGTTAGGTAGAAAACTACAGACATGACCTTGCTTGCCTCTGTGCTTCAATTGCATAGTCCTAAAAGTCAATCTCCACATAAAAGGATGATCATTAAAATTAGGTTCTACCATTTCTTCCATTAAAGCATTTTATTGGCTTTTTATAATAGTTTAAGTCCTGTCTCCCGTCTGATAAAAACAACTGAGTGTCTTCCCTTGGCATTTAAAATTAAATCCTGTAATGGTGTGTGCATCCTGGTCTGTGCTCACCTTCCCCATCCCATTGTATAGTCAGTCTCTCTGCTCATTTTGCTTAAGCATGAGGGATTCTGACGTTTTCTTCTATATATTTCTCCTACACTGGGATTGGAAGACCTTAACCCTGGCTCTTCAAATACCTAGATCCTGCATATTTTCAGGTCTCAGCCTAAAATATCACCACAAGAAAAGGTCCTCCCTTTCCACTGCACTTACTGTTCTCCATTCTGTTGTTCATGAAAACTTTTCCACTGTAGATTTTATCTGAATCAGAACTGATTGTTTACTCAACTGTTTATCTGTTCCCTTCTCTGGACGTTGTGCTTCTTAAGGACAGTTTTTAGGTTTGGTGACTGTTGCAACCCTAGAACCAACACTACCAGATCCATGTCAGGTGCTGAATAAAGATTTCACAGAGTGAAAGGAAATGAGTGAAGGAAACATGGGGCTACTGAAGTCTGTTTCAATTTTATTCTCAACAAGTTGGTTAATTGAAGACATTTAAAATATAATGTTATATTGAAGACCTCACCAGATCTTTATTATGGTCAAGAAAGAAATCGGTAATTCTAGGGGGTGGGGTAAAACCAATGCTTTGGTAAAACCAATGCTTTGTTTTCCCATGTTAAATAGATCAGTTAAACAAGATTCATATATTTTAGGAGCTACTCAAAATAAGACTAGGGTAGTCTTCTCGAGCACCATGAAGAGTACTTCAGATACCAGAGCAGGTATTTTCCTTGTGGTTCTTTTTTTTTTCCAAACTGTTTATACTAGTTCTTCTCACCTCTCTTTCCAAGTGCCTGATAGTCAGGGAGATTAACCCTGGTCGACCATTTCTTCAATCTAGTCAGTAGTATCTGATTTTTAAAAAATCTTCCCTGGAGTTTAATTTTAGTATCTTAAAAGAAGATCCAATTTAGATGTTTGATTTGTGGCCCAGTTTTTATATCATTCAGTTATACAAACTGGATGGGTTAAATGTGTGAACACTTTAAGAGGATGCAGCTGGCACTCTTGTTTCTGGAAAATTCTTCTTTATGGTACATAGTTTATCATCTTTTGGATAGATAGTAACATTTTTACTAATAAAAATATAGTCACCTACACAGCCTTACCTCAAACTCAGCATCATGTTCTGTTATCTCTTTCTTTTTATTTACATGTAAATAACCCACTACTGGGCAGTGGTGGTGCACGCCTTTAATTCCAGCACTTGGGAGGCAGATTTCTGAGTTTGAGGCCAGCCTGGTCTACAGAGTGAGTTCCAGGACAGTCAAGCTACACAGAGAAACCCTGTCTCGAAAAAAACAAAAAACGAAAAACAAAAAACAAAACAAACAACAAAAACCAACCCGCTGGATCTCCTTTCAGATATTCTGTTATTACCCTGTGTCACGGAGATCTTGTGGTTTTGGATCTGTAAGACTGGCTCCTTCATGCACTCCAGCAATTCATCAATGGGATAGATGTTGGAGTGAGCCAATTCGAAGTCCTGTATCTGGGCCTGAGAGGTATCTGAGCTAGTCATCCCACAGGTTCTCCCTTTCTCATGCCTTCAGGACTGGCTTGCCAGAACCACCGCCACCACCACCACCACCACCACCACCACCACCACCACCACCAGCACCGATGCTGCAACTTGGGCCAGCTCTACTCTGCTGCACAGGCGAGGTGCAGGGCCCGCTCTCCGAACTGTTGCAGCTGGTGAAGGACAAGGCCAGTTTTCCCACTCTCATGACCCTCAAGGCCAGGTCTCCTACCTGTTATAGGAGGTGAGGGATGAGGGAAGGCAAGGGGGTGTCTCTCCCTCACCTGCACCACTGCCCAGCAGACACGAAGCAAAGCCTGCTCTCCTGGGCTCACACCTTTGGGACTGGCTCCCCTACAACCCAGACACCCAGAGTCACTTCTACTCTGCTGCCCAGGTGAGGTGCAAGGCCTGCTCTTCTGAGTGCCATTGCAGGTGAGAGGTAGGTCCAGCCCTTCTGCCTGCCATAGGTGACAAGGGGGTGGGGGGTAATTGGCATCTTTCCCTGGATCGTGTCATCTCATGGCAGACAAGTGGTGGGACTGGGTCTCCCATACCCACACCCTCTGCCTTACCTGTGCCCCTGCCACAGGGTCAGCTCTACTATGCTGCCCAGGCAAGGTATGGAGCCCGGTCTCCTGAAAGTACTGCAGCTAGTGAGAGACAAGGATATCTCTCCTGTTCTCATGACCACAGGTCCAGGTCTCCCACCTGCCACAGGTAGTGAAGAGTGAGGGGAAGGAAGGTACCTCTCCCTCATCCTTGCCATCTCTCTCCCAGCTCTCTCATGCTTGTTCATACAGGGTTGGCTCACCAATAACTCCCACAATGTTCTGGGCCTACACCTGATCTTCTGAGCACTGCAGCTGATTACGCATGTCTAGGACTAGCTCTCCCATGATGCCCTGGTAAGAGGTGGGACCAGTTCTGCACAGCCCTCAGACATTAACGTATCCCCAGTGGCAGCCAAGACCAGGGATATCCACCTGTTCTTTGGTAGTAACAGGCCCCCTACTGCTACAGGGCCACAGACCCATATGTGACCACTGGTGGTAGCACAGGCCAGGATTCTGCCATTGTCCCTGGTGGCATCCCTGGCCACTCACACCTTGAGTCTCCAGTTCTGCCTCTCTTCCTTGTGCCCACATCCTTCTGTTTCTCTTTCTCTTCCATTTCACCACCAGTTACTTGCCCCTCTTAGTGGTGCCTGTGATCTCTGAGTGCCTGACGTTATCTCGGGAGTGGTCTTAGGAGTGCTACATCCCACTCATGCATTATGGTACTGGGTAGAAGTCACTTCAGGCATGGTCCTCCCCCATCCCAGTTTGAGCAATCCCAAACTGGTGGTCATCTCAGACTAGCTCCTGGTCTTGACCTCCATGATGTTGGTCTAGTAGTTGTCTTGAGCTCTCGCCTCACCTAGGCCCTCCTGAGTGGCCCCATGTGAGGGTCTCTGTCTCAGGCTCATCCTGCCCGGTGCCCATGGTCCCAGGTGGGGTTCTTCTAGTCTCAGCTTCCTCTCCACCCTTGGAGCCTGTCTGGGCCTTCATAACATTGGAGTGATGATTGTCTCACGCTTGCTTTTTTCAGAGAATATTAGACTACTGATCATTCAGATCAAATCAGAACACTAAACACAGATGGCCTCTCCCTTCTCTGTAACCTACTGATGCAGATGTGACATAGCAGCCACATCTGCAATGCTTCTAGGGATGAGTTCTCTACTAATTTTGATGATACCATTATCACGTATAGTTCTCATTTATATTAAATGATTTAGTGCATATAACCTATGTCCAAACTAGAATCCTTAAGTAGTTTGTAGATTATTTGCTATAATTAGCCCAATGTAAATGTTAGGTAAATAATCATCATACTAGTTTGGTTAGGAGATAATGACAAGAAAAAAATGTGCACATGCTCAGTATAGGTGAATGCTTTACAAACTATTTTCCATATGTGTCTAATTAAATCTACAGATGTAGAGCCAGTGGCCACAAAAATCCAACTGTTCTTAGGTTTAAAAAGAAAAATAATCTGAGCAGAGTGTGCTAAACAGTCTCTCAGGACATTTATTTTGGCAATAGTTTTAAGAAGAATTAGCTGTTCAAAAGCTGGAGAGGTAGAAAGCCAGTTGGAAGGCTCTAGTAGTCGTCTGCACAAAACGACTTAAATAAGGACCATGACTCTGAGACTGGAAAGGAAACTAAAAATGGGTAGGACTCCATGAAAGCTGAAGTCATCGAGTAGCTGGATGGGTAGCAAGAAGGCAATAGGGTTGGAGAAACGTGATCAACAGCGAGTGTAACCCAATGTGAACAGATTTTATATTTCGATATGTGGGTTTTTTTTTTCTCAGACCGAATTCCCACTATTATGTATCTCAAACTCAAGCTAAATATCAGGACAAGGCCAAATTGCCTACCCTATCTTCTTGGCACACTGAAAGCAAGAATGACAGATTCAAGTTATAGGTTATACCACACAGTGATTTTAAAGTCTCTAACTTTAAAGCCACTCATCAACCCTCTAAGACCTTCCATCGCAGAATTTCCCCTGAGGACTGAGATAGGCTTATTTCATTTCCAGATGTCCTAATCTTCACTCCTGCTTTCTTTTCCTATAGGGAAAGCTATGTGGCTTTCTTTCTCCCTCACCTGGATTAACCTCAGCATGAATAGGATGTCAGCCAACTCTTAGCATTGTGATAAATTCTAAGGTGCTTCAATAACCTTCTGCTGTCCTACACTTTCCAACAAACTTGATCCAAGTTTTTGTGAATTTCCAAACCAACATATGAGCTCCTGGTGTACACCTCTCTGCAGAAATCCCAGAACACTCACTTAAATAAGATGCCTTTCCCCAAATGCCCCTCCTCATGCTTTCAGGTAAGAAGAAGGTCATCTTTTCTCTCTTCTGAAAAGAAGAGAGCCATCTTTCTAGACAAAATTACAAAATACTTGAGTATAAGTATAAAAATAGTGTGCTGCCACCTAAATTTGTTTTTTTGCATTATAATATAAGGAGTTGTGAAGCTACAATGTTTACCATGTTAAGAAAATAGCAAATTGTGTGGTGGATCACAATAATCACAGCACTCAAGGCTGAAGATAGTGGGGAACAATAAGTTTGAAGTCAACCTGGGCAACATAGTGAGTCTCTGAGGCTGCCAGGGAGGGCATTGTGCAAGGAGTATAGGGCTTACATTTCGTTTCAGAAAAGGTTCTGAAAGTTGGTAATCAGGAAGTTGCACAGGAATGTGAATGTTCCTATTAACTTGTGTGGTTTGGCACGGTCAAAATGACTATTTGTTGTCCTCTCTCCACCCTTACCCCCCCGTGTGTGTGTGTGTGTGTGTGTGTGTGTGTGTGTTGTACATGTTTCCTGTTCGTGTGCATATATATGCAAGTGCTCATACAGATGTGTGCATGTTGAGGCTCAAGGCTTGTATGTGGACTCTTCCTGAGCTGCTCTTCTACCTTATTTCTTTGAGGCAGTCTCTCAACCCCAGAGCCCACACATATAATCTGACCAGCCATCTTGCTCTGATGATCCTTTCTCCAGCTAACAAGGCTAGAGTTTCAGGCAGGCTACTAAGCTCACTTGGCATGTATGTAGCTTCTGGGGATCTGAATTCCAGACCTCTTGTTTTTCCAGCAAGTGCTTCATTCTGAGCCATCCTCCCAGCCCAGACACATATATTTTAACACAGTCTTTGAATGTAGGGTGACACTGATGATATTGCTGTCAAGATTTCTGAATGACCTCCATGAGGGAGCAGTGTCTCACTGCAATACCAACATCTCGCCTGCAGACTGTCATGGCTGCTTCTGACACTGGTCCACAGGAAGTTCCCTTCAACTTTGACTCCTGCTGAGAATTACTCAACAAATTATGGCTTGTCTTTCTGTTGCTATGGTGATTTCAGGCTTCTTTGTACTTTCCAATGTTTATCTTGATCTCACTTTTCTTTCCTATTTTCAAATTACCTTATATGTGTATGAGCACTTGTACAATACCTCAAATCATTTAAAGAATATGATATACTTTAAGTAGCCTCAATGCCAGAAGATGACCAGATAGACTGCTTGTTTGTTTTATTTCTCTAATGTAAACAAGTCTCTGGGTATAAACTTCACCATAGCCCCATGCATTGAAACCTCCAAGAAATCCCATTAGACACAAGGCATGTCTTTATTAGATAACTAAGGTTCTCATCACTCACTTACTCTTGGGCTGACTTGACTCATTCCTGATAGTCTTCCTGTAACAGAAGGCTATCTTCCAGTGCCATTCTATAATAGCTGTGATGATACTTAGCTCTGAGTAGGGATCTCAGCTGAGAAAACAAAGCACACTCTCTCCAATGGGATTTTACTGCTTTCCAAACTTAACAAGGGAAATGAAGCTCAACAATGCCATTTTGCCTATGCTGCAAAGGACTGCTATATCTGAATAAAAGGAGACAATGATGATGTATATTCCTCTTCAAGAAAATGTTAACAACTCACCAAATTGCCAAGGTAAGCTTTTTTTTTTGAAGGAAGAGGAAGTGATCAGAAAATTTAATATGTTTGGTTTTAAATGAAAAGTAAATACAGATACACTCCTAATATGTCTTAGAAAATCGATGGATCATTAAAACTGTTCCATTGGCTGGTGTGATGGCAATAGGAATGAATTTTTATCTACCCACTCAACAAATATTTGAACTCTAGGTGCTGAACAGTGGCATATGTCCTACTAGGAAGAGAAACATGTTAACCGAAGAAATATATAAAAGGAAGCTAATTTATACATAACTCTAGTGTTATTGGGCAGTTTGGGTGGTTGAAGTTTCTGGAACAAGTGGGATCCATACTCAGGTCTGAAGCTATGTGGGAGGTCAATCTTGAAAGAGGTGGCACTAAACTGGAGACAAATGGCTTTCAGAAAAAAAGGATGAGTATGTCCAAAATCCCAGAGCAAAATGGCACATTTGGAGAGCACATGACTCAATCTGGCTGCAGAAAAGATGTAAAGGAAAGCAGGAAACATTTTGAGGATCTGGGGGTTATTAATAACAAGACTTTATCTGGAGCCAACAGGAAGGCACTGAGAAGATTTAAAACAAGAGAGAGACGTGACTAGATTTACCATTTAGTAACAGGTAAACTCTTAACGTCTGTGTTTCAGACTGAACTGGAAGCTAGCAGTATATATCAAGGTTAGTGGGCAGCAGGCTATTGTAACAGGATAGGGTAGAGATGATATCTAACCATCGGTTCTGCAGTAGTTTGTATACTTGTGACTGCTAAACAGCCCTGAGGGAGGCATCCTCCTTTTGTGTTCACTTAAATAGGTGTAAAGTATACCTGTATATTACAATAGTAGCAAATGAAGCTAATAAATACAAAATGGTGAGAAACAGAAGTTCTGGTATTTTCTTCCTATATCCCAAATTGTCTTCCTGAGAACTCATGTTTACACTGGACTGTATTAAAACATGATAATGAAAGTGAGCAAATGGGAGACAGGGAAACTGGAGAGGATTTGAGTAATCGAATGGGGGTCGGAGTAAGTCAGAGAAGACAAAAGGCTGCTGGGGTTTCTGGTTTGGAAGGCTGGTGCTGTGTACCATGGTGTGAGACTTTGGACAAATATATATTTGTATGGAAAAGGTAAGAGAGCCTTTGCAAGATTCAAATTGAGATGAAGAAGAAGCTTTAGCATGCGCAGAGGTGGAGAGAGTTCAGGGGCCAGTGGCTTATAGCTAAGGCAAAGTCCTCCTACCTTCCTAGACAATTTAGCAGTCATACATAACTAAAAGGGGGAGTTTTCTATCTGATAAATATCCAACAATCTTTTCTTCTCTTGGGGAACTGGATAAGTAAAGGCTCCATGTGGCAGGAAACTTGAGGCTGTCCTTCATGAAGATACAACTCCTCTCAAGAGACTTGGTTTTCAGATTGGGTATTGCTATCCTAACTGTGGATGGCACCATTTCATGAATTGAGGTACAAGACTGAATAAAGAGAAGACTAGCTGACCAGAACTATTCATCTTCTGCTCCTTGACTATGGGTAAATGTCATCACCCATCTCAAACTACTGCTTGCTTCTTTCTCTTCCTCAACCTCACTGTGCTCTGCATTCTCAAACTAATAATAAAGTAAGTAATAAATACATCCTTCTTTCTTCAGTTTTTTTGTTCAGAATTTTTTCTCACAGCAACAAAGAAAATAACTAATACACATATCAATCGACAAGACCAAAATTTAATGATATTTAGATAGCATTGTGGAAAATATGAAGTCCACAACTGAAGTTTCTGACAGATTTGCTGTGACTCATTCAGAGACTAGAACTTCTATTCTCATACAGCTTTGGAAACTCTGACATCCAAAATCATTTACTCTTCATTGTGGCATCTAGGGCCATAAAGAGAATCAATAAAATGTTCATTTATAATCCCCCCATGCTAACCACTAAAGACCACTGTGAACCCCAGGAATCGTTTGAAGGAGGAGCCCAAAAAGTGCAAAAAATAGGTCCAGGACCACAAAAACAGGGTGTCAACTTTTCCTGTGAGATATTTATTAGATATTTTCTAAATTCTCTTGGACCAGAAAGGTAGCAATTAAAGTCATATATGTTAATGGGTTTTATCTTATGTTCAAAGTACATTGAGATTCAAAATTATTAGAAGAAAAGTTATCTCTTTGTTCTAAGATGTTTTGTCTGATAGAGACACACTCTTCCTTTAAACTCACACTAGACTTATTCAAGAAAATGAGGCAATTTGACCTAATCAGCATAGTGTTTTTAATTAGCATTCTATTTGTTACAATTGTGTGTATATGTGTGTGTGTGTGAATGTGTGTGTGTCTGTACATGTGCCTGTGTGTTTATTTGTGTGTATGTCTCTCTCTCTCTCTCTCTCTCTCTCTCTCTCTCTCTCTCTCTCTCTCTCTCCGTGTGTGTGTGTGTGTGTGTGTGTGTGTGTGTGTGTGTGTGTGTGTTTGTGTCTGAGGATGTGATGCAGGCTTAGATTTTCAATACCTACTTTAATGAGGATTCTCAAATACTTTGACACCCTATTGATAGCCCATTGTACAAAGGTAAGGAGAAAAGATGATGAACAGGACAGGGGGATGTGGACCTGTTCTACAAGTAGTTCTTTGGGGAGATTCCCATCTCTGTTTGTCAGGATACAACAGTCCAGTTCAAATGTATATCCATACATGAATCAGCAAGGGCAACATAATCCAGCAGAAACTGTCAGGTCTCTGCCAAATCTGCATGAGTCACCAGGAGTGACCAGGATCAGCCAAAATGCCAGGAGTTCTCTGCAATGCCTCTCTCACATAAGTGAAAATCAACCAAAATGACAGACCAACAAAAAATTGCACAGCAAGCTATACAAGTGCCCCTGCTGACTGTTGAGTCCTACTCATACTCTCTCCCAACATCACATGTCTTCTCATGGGTCTTGCCTCAGCAAATCATATGACACAACCAGAAATTTACACTTCAATGTGTGTGTACATGCATGTCTGTGTGTTTCTGTGTGTCTTTGTGTGTGTGTGTGTGTGTGCATCTATCTGTATGTATGTGTCTGTGTGTATCCTTGTGTGTGTTTGTCTGTGTATGTCTCCTTGTGTGCATGACTGTGTGTTTCTCTCTGTGTGTGTGCATATCTATATACACACTGTGAATGTGTAGAAGTCAGAGAACAACTGTAAGGAGTTCATTTTTTCCTTCCACTGAAGGAGAAACCTTCCAGGGAACAGGCATAGATCGTCAGGTTGATGTAGAAAAAGCTTTGGTTCAATGCGCAAGCGTCTTTCTGTCCAAGCCAAGTCACTTCCTCACAATCACACAGAGTAAATGGCAGGTCCAGGATTCATGGCAGCATGAGCTTGAGTTTGGCACCAGTCTTCCTGCCTTCCTAACCTCCACTCCAGAGTCTTACTGGTCCACCCAGCCACACTGGCCAAGGGTTGTCACACACACTGAAGGCAAAAGAAAGGCTGCTGTTAAGAAAGTCAAAAGTTCAAAAAGCTTTCTCCTGAGCCATCTGGATCCCAAGACAGCAAAGATAATCTCACTTCCTAGTGTCCTGCCCAGGACATTTGCACAATAACACATGAAGAAGCACACACCTTCTCCACACTCATGCATGGGCACTCCTACATGCATAGTAACAAGAAAGCAGCTGCACATCTGCAAGCTGCTGCTGGAGTCAGGCAAGAAATACATTCCCTTATCCCAAAGAAGCCATGAAAGCAGAAAAATCAATCTGCTGTTTTAATAAAGAGTGTGAGACCCTGAGACGGTGAGCTATGAAGCAATCAACCTGGGCGGACCTGGCTGCTTCGCTATTAATCATCTCTCCACTGTGCAGTCAGCAGAACTTTATTTAAGTCTATTCCACTGCATTGTCATGTCTACCACAGAAGCACTGTGGCCAAGGGGGATGAGATTACACAAGCATCATTGTCTCCTTAGGACAAGAGAACATGCAGAGAATTACAGTCTTCAAGTAGCAAACATTAATCCCAGGAAACTGTAATCATTTCTTCAAGACTGGGATGCTGACATTTCCTAATGTGGTACCTTATATCTTGGTAGCTAAAAATATTGGCTTTAACATAAAATCTTAGAGCACATCTGAATCACCTTTTTTTCTGACTTAAGAAGAAATCTCAAAAAGATTCGATACCTAACACTAATGTCTTTAATTTTTCATGTACATCTGGTTATTTTTTATCTTCATTGTCTCCTCCCAAACTAACTTGGAGTCCTAGTGGGTACTTAGAAAGCCTTCAGACTACACCTGCCTAATGTCTTACAATGGCTCATTAGGCCAATTAATGAGTTACTTACAAGGAATGAACAGTATTTTTTTTTTACCAAACCTTTCCTATGAAGAGCAGGAGTCCACTGAATACTTAAAACACTCACGATCTTAAAACCACTGACACTTGTATTTTAAGATATTATGCAATAAAAAATAGTGTATATTAGTGCCCGTCTCTATTTCTGACCACACCCACACCCACAGTGGGAGATCCAAGAATACATACTGGCAATGCATTGTAGGTGGTACGTCCAGAGTCAATGAGCTTTTTTGAGCCATGCAAGAGCAAGCTTAAAGAAGCCATTCTGGTTTCAAGAGCTCATCCAAGTACAATGGAAAGTGTGAGTAGCAACAGCAAGCAGAAAGAGGGTCCATTTTCTGAGCACCATATTCTCCCTTAAAGAAACACTGCTTAAAGCAAGAGGCTTTACTTATCTTGATCTTAAGGCCTTCTGCTGTGAAATGAAAGAAAAAATCCAGAACATAAATACAAACTAAGGCAGTACCAAGTAGACGCGGCACTGTTATCTACTCTCTCGATATAAGTCTTTAGCTCATTCCAGTCCTAACCACCTTTACATTTTATGGTTTGCTCCCTTTACCTTCTGTTCCAATACTGACTTCATCATAATGATACTGTTTAAGAAGTTTCTTTGCAACATACAGGCTTGCTCCCAGATCCTGAAGTGGCCTCTTATCGTTTGTATGACACATTCTCAGACCCAGAGCTCAGTGTTACTCTTCCTCTATCCTCTAGAATGGTGGATCTTTCTCATTTGTTACCTTCCTTCTCCTCAATTTCAGCAGAAATAAGACCTCATGATACTGTAAAGCTCTACACATTCTCTTCAATACTACAAAGACCCTCCTGACAGGTCAGTACAGTACCATTTCCTGGCCTACTACTAAAAGATCTGAGACTTTAGTGGCTCCAGGCCCCTAAGATTTTCCCATCTGCTTCCATGCTGAATTCCTCCAGCTAATTTGGTCACAGGACTAATGTCCTCAATCTGCTAAGTAATTTTTATCTATCTCAAAAACTCCTGAAGGGATCTGAAGAGATAGCTTGGTTTTATAAAATGTTATCTTTGTATCAAAAAGACCTGAGTTTGATTCCCCCAAACCTATGTTTATTTTAAAGGTCATGATGGTACACCTCTGTAATCCCAGCACTGAAGAATCAAGAGACAAACAGAACCTTGGAGTTTGCTGCCTAGCCCAACTAACCTGAGTGCACTCAAGACAAGGAACCCCTGTCTCAAAAAAAAAAAAAAAAAAAGGTAGATAGTTCCTACGAAACAACTCTGAAGTTGTCTCCTGGCCTCCATATACAGACGCATTCGTGTATATCCACCTACCTATCCATTATAAACACACACACACACACACACACACACACAAGCAAAACAGCAGGAACCTCCAACTCTTGGACAGGACTGAGCCTCTCATCACTTGCCCCTGAATCTGGACTGGAGTTAAGCTTAGAAGCACATGGATGAGGACTATATTATCTCCATCCTACTATGCTTGGGTTACACAGAAATGTCTTAGGGATGAAATGCTTGAGTGTAATTAGTCTATGAATAATTTTCCAGCTTTTTATAGCTTATTTCTTGTTTTCCCTTTTAACATATCTATACTTGACACATGGGAATGACGTCTTGACTTCATATTTAAGTCAAATGGGAAGGACTCATGAGAAATTTTTCACAAAATAAATTAATCCCAGTGCATGAGCTCATTTTAGATTGTGAAGTAGACATATATCAGCCAAATGCTGAGTCTCTGCACTCATCAGTTGTCAAGAGATTTTGGACAGGTTGCATCCATATAAAAAAAAATCATTCTTCTTAGAAATCATTTGCCCTTGTAAATAAGGTAGCTTCATTTATTTCAAATTACTCTAAAATTTTGAATAGTAGTTATTCCTTTCATTATACTCTGAAGACTACCTAATTCACAACCAACTTAAGTATTTCAATACATTAATTTTCAGGCTTCGTATTTTTTCAATAAATATATATTGTTTATGTGTCAGATTTTAATCTGAGCCTGAGACAGAAATAACAGGTAAAATACATTAATAATTATTGGTCCATATGGAAAAAGAGGAAAACAGTACATGGGTAAAGGTTATAATATGCCTTCTTTCTCTGTTTTCCTCTCCCCAAATCCCTCTACCCCGTGTCTCTGCTCCAGAATGTCTTGCTTTTTGCCTCCAGTTTTTACAGTCTTCTGCTATGGCCTTGATATCTCTGTAGATGTAATCAGAAAATAGCAGATGTGGCAAAGATTAATCCTTGGGAATTTTATCCTAGGGAGAGCCAATAGCTAGAATGTCAGTGAGTCGTAAACTTAAACAGCTTCTAACAAGTACAGCAAGGTACTTTTTTCCCATTGCCCAACACTTAGCAGAAGCACACCATCTCAGCTGAGGTTTGGGCACCTTACTATATGAATAATACAGATACAGCAGCTATCCCAAACTCTCAGGCCTTGTCTTTTCTCAAAAAGTAATTAACTTTCTTTCTTATTTGAAAAGCCATTGCTGCTATAAACTTTTCACATTAAACTTACAATAGAAATATTGAATCAAAATCACTTTGGTTAAATATGGAAACTGCACTTTGTGGAAATTTAAAATAGAAAAAAAGATTCTGTGTCTCATGCCACTCAGAGGTTCTGGACAGACTCTCTATTTGAAATTTAGCCTTCAAGTCCTCCCTTTACACTCCGACCTATATTCCAAAGGACTGGGGAAGGATGACTACACTTTGCAGAGCCTGAGGTAGAGTTTCAGTTTAGAGCATGACAATGACAGGTTGTTGTGCATGATTACAAGTATAGAAAGCAAGAAAGATTGCATCCTTACTCCCGTACGTGGCCCTGCAGTGGCGGGGCTCTTACATGTGGAGAATGTTTCAAGTAGCTCTTGTCTATTTCCTGGAGTCTCCTAATGTGCTGAAGAAAAAGTTTACAATGTTTCTGTAACTTTATGATTCTCTAAGTGCTGGTGGTAGATCGGATCAATGGCTTTCAGTGGCTTTTCACATTCACCATACATCTGATGGCTTTCGCTTGGCCTGCATTGAATTTTTTTTCACTTAAAATGCTGAGAGGGGTATCTACTTGTTATCCTAAACCCTGAATAATATACCACACCACATCTGTCAGTTTGACATTGCTGTGGTTAAATACCTGACATAACAATTTAAAGCAGTGGTTCTCAACATCCTTAATGCTGTGACCCTTTACTAGAGTTCTTTCTGTTGTAGTGATCCCCAACCATAAAATTATTTCATTACTTCATAACTACAATTTTGCTACTGTTACAAGTCAATGCAAATATCTGATATGTAGGATGTCTGATATGCAACCCCCAAAGAGTTCTAGAATCAATGGTTGAGAGCCACTGGTTTAAAGAGAAGCATCTTTCATTTTGCCTTGTGGGCTTGGAGGTTCAGGCTATAGTTATTTATCTTCCATTTCTAGGTCTGTGGTGGTTGCAGCAACTCATCATGGTAGTTAGAGTGTATGGAAAAACTGTTCACCTCAGGCAGGGTGGACAGTAAGCCATGAGAAAGGGTCTGGGAATCAAGCACAACCATAGTAACCTACTTCCCCCAGTTAGGATTCACCTGAAAGTTTCCAGGACCTTCCAAAATTTCACCACCAGCCAAGGACCAAGTATTTAGCATATGAAACTAGGCTAGAAAATTCATATTCAAACTTTAACTTTATTCTGCTTCACTCCCTACCCTTTTGATTTCTAAGTTCTCACATTTGAATTAATTTATTAACAAACTTGAAACACATTTTAAAAGTCTCTTCCTTTGGCTCCCAAACTCAAGATCTGAAACCTCTCAAATTTTCATTTCTGTAAAATTATTCTGAGATCAATAAAAATTTTGTACTTTAAGGAAAAAAAATATAAGAATCTATATGCCAGCACTTGGCAGGGATAGAGGCAAAAATCTCACAAGTTCAAGTCCAATCATCGATACACAGTAAGACTTTGCCCTCCCATCCCAAATAATAAATAAATATTGATAGATGATACATTGATAGATTTATATAGACAGATGATAGATAGATAGATAGATAGATAGATAGATAGATAGATGATAGATGTTTTGTTTTGTTTTGTTTTGTTTTGTTTTGTTTTTTGTTGAGACAGGGTTTCTCTGTGTAGCCCTGGCTGTCCTGGAACTCACTCTGTACTGTAGACCAGGCTGGCCTCGAACTCAGAGATCTGCCTGCCTCTACTTCCCAAGTGCTGGGATTAAAGGCATGCACCACCACTGCCCGGCTGATAGATATTTTTTTAAAAACACTATTGTCTAAGCTGAGCTCTGAATGATGAGTCCAAGATGGATAGCAGCACTTGAAGTAGAAATTTCTGGTTTTGTTGAAGACTTAGTTCTGTCATACAATGTTTTTCTGGAAACTGTCTTATGAGAGGATCTTTTGCTGAAGCAGACACATGATATTTTTATGGAAGCTGCATGGTGAAAGGGGATGTGATTTTTTTACTGGAACAGATGCTTGAGAGGACACATGATATTTGGACCATATAATTTGACATAAAACAAGCCTCAACAGATACAAGGAGATTGAAATAACCCATTATATTCTATGAGATCATCATGGAAAAAGACTGGACTTCAACAGAAAACAACATATTCATGGAAACTGAATAGTCCACAACTCAATGATAATTTAGTCATGGAAGAAATAAAGAAAGAAATTAAATACTTTCTAAATGCAATAAAAATTGAAGTACAACATACCCAAACTTATGAGACACGATGAAAGCAGTGTGAAGAGGAAAATTCATAGCACTAGGTTTCTTAATAAAGAAATTGGAGAGATCGTATACTAGCAACTTAACAGCACATTCCAAAGATCTAGAACAAAAAGGAAGCAAATACATCAAGAAGGAGTAGATGGCAGAAAATATTCAAACTCAGGGCTGAAATCAACCAATTAGAAACAAAGAGAACAATACAAAGAAGCAACAAAGCCAAGAGCTACTTCTTTGAGGAAAAAAACAAGATAGAAAAAACTTTAGCCAAACAAACTGAAGGGCACAGAGACAGTATTCAAATTAACAAAATCAAAAATGAAAAGGGAGACATAACAACAGAAACTGAGGAAATTTTAAAAATCATCAGATCTTTCTACAAAGCCTATACTCAACAAAACTGGAAAATCTAAATGAAATGGATGATTTTCTAGACAAATAACACATACCAAAGTTTAATCAAGATCAGGTGAACTACCTAAACAGTCTCATTACCTCTAAGGAAATAGAAGCAATGATTAAAAACCTCCCAACTCAAAAAAGCCCAGGGCCAGATGGCTTTACCAGAATTCTACCAGACCTTCAAAGAAGAGCTAATACCAGTACTCCTCAAACTAGTCCCCATAATAGAAACAAAGGAACACTGCCAAACTCAAGCTGTGAGGCCACAGTCACCCTGATAATTAAACTGCACACAGACTTAAAAAAGAAAGAGAATTTCAGATCAATTTCACTTACAAAAATAGACAAAAAAGTATAGGAAAAGTATGGCTCAGTATAGGAAAATCCATCAACATAATCCAATATATAAACTGAACTATATAAACAAACTGAATGACAAAAATCACATGATCATCTCATTAGATGTTGAAAAAGCCTTTGACAAAACCCATCAGCCCTTTATGTTAAAAAACAAACAAACAAACAAACAAACAAAAAATAACCCCCTTGGAGAGATCAAGGCACACACCTAAACATAATAAACACAACATACAGCAAACCAATAGTCAATATCAAATTAAATGAAACGAAACTTGAAGCAATCACACTAAAATCAGGGACAAGACAAGGCTGCAAACTCCCTCACTATCTATTCAATAAAATACTTGAAGTTATAGCTAGAGCAATAAGAAAACAAAAGAAAATCAAGAGGATACAAATTGGAAAGGAAGAAATCAAGATATCTCTATTCATGGATGATATGATACTATACATAAGTGACCCCCAAAATTCTACTAGAGAACTCATACATCTGATAAACAACTTCAGCAAAGTGGAAGAATATAAAATTAACTCAAACAAATCATTAGCCTTCCTTTATACAAATGTTAAATGGGCTGAGAAAGAAATTAGGGAAACAACACCCTTCACAACAGCCACAAATATTTTAAAAATATCTAGAGGTAAATCTAACCTAGCAAGTGAAAACTCTGTATGACAAGAATTTTAAGTCCCTGAAGAAAGAAATTGAGGAAGATATCAGAAGTCTAAAAGATCTCCCATGCTTATGGATTGGTATGATTAACATAATGAAAATGGCCATCTTACCAAAAGTAATCTACAGATTCAATACAATTCCCATCAAAATCCCAACACAATTTTATAGACCTTGAAAGAACAATTTTTAACTTCACATAGAAAAGCAAAAATCCCAGAATAGCCAAAACAATTCTGGACAATAAAAGAACATCTGGAGGAATCACCATCCTTTACCATCCAATACTACATGGTATTAGTAAAGAGATAAACAGGTTGACAAGTGGAATAGAATTGAAGATCCAGAAATAAACACACACATCTACAGACATTTGATTTAGACAAAGACTCCAAAACCATATAGTGGAAAAAAAGAGAGCATCTTCAACAAGTGGTGCTAATCCAACTGGAGGTCTGCATGTAGGAGAGTGCAAATAGATCCATATTTATAACCTTGGACAAAGCTCAAGTCCAAGTGTATCAAAGACTTCAATATAAAACCAGATACATTGAATCCCGTAGAAGAGAAATTGGAAAAGAGCCTAGAACACACTGGCACAGGGGGAAATTTCCTAAAGGGAACATCAATGGCTCAGGGTCTAAGATCAACAATTGATATGGGACCTCTTTAAACTGAAAGAGGCAGTTCTTTAGCTTCTGTAAGGCAAAGAATACTATCAATAAGACAAAACAGAAGCCCACAATTTTGGAAAATATCTTTACTAACCCAATATCTGGCAGAGGGCTAATATCCAAAGTACATAAAGAACTCAAGAAGTTAGACTCCAAAAAAACCAAATAACTTGATTTTTTAAAAATGGGGTATAGAGCTAAACAGAGAATTCTCAACAGAGGAATTTCAGAGGCCAAGAAGCACTTAAAGAAATGTTCAACAACCTTAGTCATCAGAGAAATGTAAATCAAAACAACCCTGAGATTCCACCTTATACCAATCAAAATGGCTAAGATTAAAAGCTCAAGCAAGGATGCAAGGATATGGAGAAAGAGGAACACTTCATCCATTGCTAATGGAATTGCAAACTTTTACAACCACTCTGGAAATCAATCTGGCAGTTCCTCAGAAAACTGGAAGACCCAGTTTACCTGAAGACCCAGCTATATTGCTTCTGGGCATACACCTAAAAGATACTCTACCAGGATGCATGTTCCACTATGTTCCTAGCAGCCTTATTCATAATAGCCAGAAACTAGAATCAACCGAGATGTCCCTCGACTAAAGAATAGATACAGAAATTGTGCTTAATTTATACAATGAAATGTTACTCAGTCATTAAAAACAAGGAAATCATGAATTTTGCAGGTAAATTGATGGAACTAGAAAATATCATCCTGATTGAGGTAACCCAGACCTAAAAGGACATGCATGGTATGTACTTACTTAGAAGTGGATATTAGCCAAAAAGTACAAAATATCCATGATACAGACCACAGATCCTAAGAAGTAGAACAAGAAGGACAGCCCAAGTGAGGATGCTTGAATCCCACTTAGAAGAGGGAACTAGTCACAGGAAACAGAGGGAGGGAGGGACTGGTGTGGGAGAGGAGAGAAGGAGAGGAAAGGGTGCAGGATCAGGTATGGGGGGAGATAGCAGAGAGGCCAGAGAACCAGAAAAATGAACGGAAATATGCAGCTGTCAGAGGTGGGGGTAGGAGGAACCTTTAGAAAGTCCCAGAGACCTGGGATGGGGAAGGATCCCAGGACACTATCTATGTGGGTGACCTTAGCCAAAATGTACAACAGTGGGAATATGGAGCCTGAAGAGACCACCTCCAGTAGTCAGACAGGACCCCCTGTGGAGGGATGGGGACACTAATCTACCTTCAAAACTTTTGAACCAAAATTGTTCTTGACTAAAAAAAAATACAGGGGCAAAAATGGAGCAGAGACTGAAGGAATGGCCAACCAGTGACCAGCCCAACTGGGGATCCATCTCATGGACATGTACCAATCCCTGTCACTATTACTGATGCTATGTTTTGCTTCCACACAGGAGCCTAGTATGGCTGTCATCTGAGAGGCTCTACTAGCAGCTGACTAAGACAGATGCAGATACAGCCAAGCATTATATGGAAGTCAGGGATCCCTATGGAAGAGTTAGGAGATGAACTGAAGGAACAACCCAACCCATTGAAGGGGATAGCATCCCCAGAGGAAGACGAACAGTGTCAGCTAACCTGGACCCCTGGGAGCTCCCAAAGACTAAGCCATCAAGCAAGGAGTATACACATTCTGGTCCAAGGCTCTCGCACATATGTAGCAGAGGACTGCCTTGTCTTGCCTCAGTGGGAGAGGATGTATCTATTCCTTTAGAGACTTGATGTCACAGGGGAGGGAGCTACATGAGGGGCCACCATCTCAGAGGAAAGGGGGATGGGGAAGAACTCTTTGAGGGGGGACTAAAATGGGGGCAACATTTGTGATATAAATAAATAATTAATTAATAAGAACCATAATTAAAGTATGTTTTGAAAAATCTAAGCCTATAAGCACTGATGGCAGAAGCTGCTATCAAGGGGTCTCTTCCTGTCCTTTCTCCTCCTTCTGTGGCATGTAGATTCATCAGGGAGATCCTTTCTTTTGTGGTCACAGTACCTTTTCCATATAGGTTTATAGTGTGTGTGTGTGTGTGTGTGTGTGTGTGTGTGTGTGTACATACAAATGTCTCCTCTCTTATAAGGACATAGTTATGGTGGATCATTGTACACTTTAAAGATTTTATCTAACATTTTCAAAGGCAACCTACGATCATATTAGGAAAGGACATAGACTGTATAACACCTTACAAAAGGGAACTTTCCATTACTAATGATAAAAACACTATTGTAAAATATTGGATAGGAATGCACTTTTAAACAGCATAAAGCTACACAATTCACTGTTGTATACTTTCGTAGATTGACTTTCAATTCCTTTTAAATGCTAACAACAGTAGCTTCTATCATAACAACTCCTGTTCACCTAATGTTTTTAAGTTATTGTCTTGATTCTGAATACGTATACATCATAACCAATATGTGTGCATATATTTGTTATATATAATGTATATTTGTTAGGAGAAATTTAAAGTGCAGAACAAAAAGACCACAAAAAATAAATTGAAATTCAACTATATGTGTCAAGCCAAAGATATTTTTGTTCTCTTTTTGCTTTTGTATCTTGTCAAAATTTGTGTTATTTTTACTTGGAGGGGTAAGGGAAGGGCTTCACATTGTGACCAAGCCTTGTTTTGTGTTGTATAATTTTTAACTCTTACACTATACAATGAGCATTTCTCTGACTCAGTACATATTCCTTTCAAATATTATTTTATAGGCTGACATAGAATTCTACACTATGGATGCATCACCAGGCTATTTTCATCCTTTGTTATGACATGTAACAACATAATATCTGTCATGGAAGGTAAATTTTGACATACTCACGATAATAATCCTTTTAAGACCTATAAGTAAAACTGTCATTCAAAATATTAGAACATTTTCATGTGAAAAATGTATTGTAAAATCCCCTTTCCCTGTTCTTTTCATGTTCACCAAAATGGTTGGGTTTTTTTTTTCTCTTTCATCCTTGAAAATTAACCAAGTAAAATAAGGCATATCACAGTAATTTCTTTGATTGCAAGAAAAAATTGCATTTTCCTTAATAAATGTCTCTATCACCTATTTGCAGTTTTTATATGCCATGAAATGCCCCCATGCGTTATGAGTCATTAGTATGTTATCTTCTCATACTGATCATTGTAACCGTGTATCTACTAAAGATTCTAGTGCTTTATGGATCAGATATGTTGCAGATAGCTCCAAGATGCTCAGGTGTACTCTAGTTATGATAACTTTACAATGTCCAGAAACTTTTATGCCAACAAATGTAAATATCTTTATGATTCTTCAGGTTTAGAAAACACTGTCTGGTTGAGAAAAGCATGCAAAATATATTCTTAGCGTTGTTTGTTCCTATATTACATTCAGATTCTTTCTTTAATAATAAAATTTGTATGTGATCTTGAAACCTTAACCACACAGAAATGAACATGGATAAATGTCTTACTTAGGAACCTCTCTCCTCAAGTCTGACATTACAATAAAGATCCACTTAGAATACATTTTTGAATGTATTTAAACACATTGAGTTATGCATTTAAATGTTTGAACAAAGTATTTAAATAAGTATTTAAAAGTTCCCTTATTCTGCTTATCTGATTTTCTAAAGTATCTAAATGAACATATAATGTTTCTTTTTTTTAAAAAAAAGAAATAAAATTAATGTTTTGAAAAAGACATGAAAATTTGATTCCAGGACCTCATAGGTGGTTCTTTAAAATTTGATGACAAAAGCAAGACAGAGACCATTACTGGGGAGAAAGATAATTTATTCGTTTGACTGTAATAATAGAAATATCCACTACGTTCTTCGCCAATTAGGTTACTTCTCAATTGGAAAAGAACCAGCTAGTTCAGTTCTTGGCACACAATAGCTGCTCAATGAACATTAATTAATTAATTAATTAATTAGGCAATAGGGAAGTCTCCAGGAAACACTGGGGACTCGAAAGCCTTGACAAGAAATCTGAAGGACACAGGTGGTGTTGTCATTTCTCTGTCCAACTAACAGTTGGGTATTTCAAAGAAAAAGGAGGTGACAAGCTGGCGATGCAGACGGTGTCAAAGAAGGAGATCTAGATTTTTGGATCACGAACTAAATAACACCAAAATGATAAGCTTTGGGCAATGAAAGAAGCACATGGTAGCAGTACCAGGAACCATATGTTTCTCCAAAAATGAGCTATCCTGGTTAAAAGGTCCCGAAGTAAGAGCAAGGAATCTGGACACTGGTTGAAGCTTTTTCCCTTCTTAATTAAGCAGTAGTAATCAACATCACCAAATCCTTTCAATCCTGTCACTTTTAAAACGAGAGGACGTTTCAGAGCCTTGTACTCTAAATAGCCAAGGTATCCTTAAGGTATAATTAAAAACTAGATTATATGTTCATTTACTGCAGAGACCCAGCAGGTGTAACCTGTAAGAAATTATAATAATAATCAGTATATCCCATGCTATCAACAGACTTATAATTAAGAACAAACTGTGCAGTAGTGGTCATAGGATACAGATAACTATGTACCATTACATGAGGTATTGTAAAGAACAAAGAAATCTTGATATTGTAAAATCTAAAATATAGCTAATGTATCATCTTAGTGGTCTTCAAACACAACAGGAAGCCACTCAGAAGTGGAATAGTCTGATTAACGTGAAGGAGATAAAAGCAGGATGTGTATCCACAAAATATATACCTGCTCAAAGATTATTAAATGTTAGAGTAAAAGTGTTTGGTAGAATATGTTGGTGGTGATAAGGGACTGGGCCAACCATAATGATTCATTTAGCAAGTCATTCATTTAGGCTGTATGAGATTCCAAACAATTACCAGTTACTGTGATACAACCGATTTGAACATCCACTTTGGCTAAGCATTCATTGTCTGTGAACAACTATTACAGTGTTACAGGTCACCCAAGCATTTGTGCTGTGTATCATTTTTGTATTTAGGAACTGAATAGTTAAACTGGCATGTACTCGTATTTCTGCATGCAAAAACACAAAATGTGCCTTAATACATACATCCTACTTGGCATGATTTCTTTAGTCCAAATTTCTGCTAATAAAATTTTAAGAGTGCGGGTTTTGTCTTTCAAATGTTGTAATTTGTATTTAATTTGAATATCTACTTTACTGGAAATGTTTGACTTAAATCTATATTTTAATAGTTTATATCATATTTTGCTTATTGTTAGCCTATGGAAATTATACATTTAACAATTCAAAGCATTTCCCCATCCCTTGTGTATGAGAAAGTGTATTCTTGCCTTTTCACATGAAATTTAATTTAAATAGGCATTAGATTAGTAAAGTCTCATAGAAATTTGAAATAAATGATTTATTGTTCCCCAGTATTTATCCTCCCTAAGGAGAATTCTGAGCTAGCCAGAATTCATCGTTTCATTTTCTTTTAATTTGTTTTGTTTTGCTTTGCTTTCAAGACAGGGTTCATGGTGCAGCCCTAGCTGTTCTGGAACTCACTCTCTAGACCAGGGTGGCCTTGAAGTCAGAGAACTGCCTGCCTTTGCCTCCCAAGTGCTGGGAATAAAAGCATCCACCACCACCACCACCACCCAGCCTCCTATTTCTTTATATATAATAATTTTTCTTCACCTGAGTAAAGTGTGCCAACAATCCATGAATCTCCTTTTATTTTATTAATTCTATTCCATTTTACAGACTCCCTTAAGGGAATTTCTGTGGCTCATTGATCTACATAATCCTGGCTTAGGGATCTTTACACACACACACACACACACTCTGTGTTATTTCACTTTATTTTTTCTGATGCTATTGCAATATTGTTTCTGCCACACTAGAGATGGAATCTAGTTTCTTTGCTTTTTTCAGAAGACCTGTAATTATTTTCATTTTTTCTAAAATAAATAGACATATTTCATAAGAAACACATGCACACGTGGTTTGCCCTCAATCTCCAAGTTAGGCTTCCTGTCCTGGCTCCCTAGGGATTACTCATTGGTACCTTGCTGTTGTAGTAGGTCTGTTAGGAGACTGTTGTTTTCATCATCAAATGTAAGCAGCCTCCCCTGACAAGGTCTTTATCAGCAGGCAAGAGTTTTGTTGTTATTTTCTTTAGTTCCTGGCCTTTTGTGTGGTACACACATGGATATTTTCTAAAAGTAGGGTATGAAGTGATGGGCGGTGGGGGTAGATGCAATCACAATATATGATATACATGCATAAAACTGTCATAATGAAACCCATTATATTGTACAATGAATACGCACCAATTAAATAAATAGATAGATAGATAGATAGATAGATAGATAGATAGATAGATAAATAGATAAATGCATTAATAGCTGATTAATGTATTCAATTATTTGGTTAATCCAAGATTTGAGATAAAAAAAATCTTCTTTTATGTCGTATTTTTTTGATGTTGCATTGTAAGAATTCAGATATAGGCTAGTGAGATGTCTCAGTGGGTCAGGATGCTGCCTCCAAGACTCATAACCTGAGTTCAGTTCCAGAGATCCACATGGCGGAAGGAAAAACTGACTAACTCAAGTTGTTCTCTGCCCTCTTCACATGCACTGTGGCACATGTGTGCCATGGCATGTGCATATGCAAACACATGAACACATGTGATAAATAAAGTTTAGGAAGAATAGTCAGATACACTCCGACATGGGATTGTGATAAAGGAGACTTCTATGTCTACGTCTAACTCATAATGGAATTCTATTCTGTGTGTGTGTGTGTTTGTGTGTGTGTGTGTAGATAGATAGATAGATAGATAGATAGATAGATAGATAGATAGATAG
>NW_021604644.1:434705-437048 GCF_004785775.1 Grammomys surdaster
TAGATAGATAGATAGATAGATAGATAGATAGATAGATAGATAGATAGATAGATAGAATTGTTAGCATTATGGAGTGTGGAGTGCTTGTAAAAATAGCACTGTACAATGAAATAAGTTGAAGGACTTCTTTCACTTTTGTAACATATGTTTAATAGTTCTCCTTTCTTTAGTATTGCAACTTTCCTTGAGAAAAGCCTGTGGAGTTTGTCACTATAAGTGGAATGCAGCAAGAAGAGTCATCTTCTGTATTACATTAGACACTGATGAAGTTGCCCTGTTTTCAGCAATGTGAACAATTATTAAGAAAAGTCAGAGATTATAAACATGGAATAAAAGCAGGAAAGGTAGGCAAATGAATAAATTGTTCTTAACAATGCCCAAATACTTGAAAATAGAATTTTGTTCTTAAATTAAAAACTAAGGAATGGTAACATTAATAATACACTCTGCACTGTGTCACGTGTCCTTTGTGCCTTTCCTGATCCTGAAGTGGTAAGCGAGCCCTCCATGCTTGTTATTCATAGTCCTCACTCTGAGTACACAAGAACATCTTCAATTCTTCGGCTCCATGTAGAAAAGTCTGGAACCATTTCATAAGTAGTCATTGTCCTGCCCTTTAAAATAATGTGAAACATTTGATAACTAACCAACTGTCTGAAAGCCAATCAGCCTGACCTCACAGACTCTTTGGGATTAATATATTCTAATTTCTATTTCTTTTCTTTTTCATCTTAGCATTTTAACATTTTTGCAGTGCTGGGTACTGAAACCAAGGCCTCCAACATGCTAGGCAAAAGCACTATCACTGAGCTGCATCATCAGGAGATTTTCTGATTTATAACTGCAAACAGACGGAATTGGTTTTTATTAGATTATGTTACCTAACTGATCAAACATTAGCATACACATTCTAAGATTTACCATATTCTTTATTTAGAAGCAAAAATGGAGTAATTCAAAGAAGTACTCCCAAAATCACTTAGATTTTAGTATCCTAGTCTTGATTTTTCTAAATATAAACTATTAGTTTAATAAACTATTAGTTTAATAACTAGTTAATTAAATAAATTGAGAACACAGAGATTTATGTAGGCAATATGGTTAATTTGACATCTAAGTCATTCAATATTTACTATAACTTTACCATGTACACAATACTGTGCTAAATTACATGAGTACATGGGTGAGTACATGTGTTAGTACATGGATGAGTACATCATGGGTGTGCCCCGTCCAGCAGGGCATTAAACAGAGGTCCATGGAGGTCACCTGAAAGAGAAAGTGGGGGAAATGGGCAAATGCAAAGAATGAGCAGCTTGTCTATAGTCTGATCAAACTCTGATTTTACCTTTTTCACCCAGGGGTTATATGCACATAGAGGCAGAATGTGGGGAAGGGGATGATGCAGGAGCGTAGGTGTTCAGGGGGAGTACAGATATCTTCCAGAACAGAGTGTCAGCTGGGTGAAGTTTCAGGGAACAGGCCACTATGACTCCGCCTATGATTCACTTGTCCTTATCTAAATTGGTTCTGTTCACCAAGGTTACCTATCTACAAGGTCTATGACTACTCAGGCTGGCAATTTTCCACCAAATCTGCTTGTTTACAATAGATTATAGCCATCTGTTTCAGTGTTTTTCCACAGAGACCAAGACTTTGTGTTAGCAGGCATGTATGTCAGGCCTATGGCTGATTTTAGGCCTTCAGTGTATAAGCAGGGCTGCCCCCGACATGGGTGAGTACCTGGATGAGTACATCATGGGTGAGTACATGAATGAGTACATGGGTGACTACATGGATGAGTACATGGGTGACTACATGAGTAAGTACATGGATGAGTACATAGGTGAGTATATGGGTGAGTATATGAACAAGTACATGGGTGACTACATGGAAGAGTACATAGATGTATAACATGGGTGAGTACATGGATGACTACATGAATTAGTACATGGGTAAGTACATGGATGACTACATGGATGACTACATGGGTGAGTACATGGGTGAGTACATGGATGAGTACATGGGTAAGTACATGTGACTTATCCACACCCTTATTGAGGGCACTATACAGTCACTACATGCTTGACTCACAGCTTCAAAAGAATATTTCTGGATGTTATAAAAGAATTCAATACAAGGTTCACCTTAGGAATTGATAAATCTTACACAGTCAGATATCTACTTACAGAGTTTATCAGCACAGAGCAGGTATGTGTAGATACTTTGTCTACATACATACATACATACGTGCGTGTGTGCGTGTGCGTGTGTGTGTGTGTGTGTGCGTGTGTGTGTGTGTGCGTGTGCGCGTGTGTGCATGTGCGTGTGTGTGTGTGCGTG
>NW_021604644.1:437058-451106 GCF_004785775.1 Grammomys surdaster
ATGTGCGTGTGTGTGTGTGCGTGTGCGCGTGTGTGCATGTGCGTGTGTGCGTGTGCGTGTGTGCGTGTGTGCGTGCGTGTGTGCGTGTGTGCGTGTGTGTGCGTGTGTGTGCATGTGCGTGTGCGCGTGTGCGCGTGTGCGTGTGTGTGTGTGCGTGTGTGCGTGTGTGCGTGTGCGTGTGTGCGTGTGTGCGTGTGTGTGTGCGTGTGTGTGTGTGTACGTGTGCGCGTGTGTGCGTGTGCGTGTGTGTGTGTGTGCGTGTGTGCGTGTGTGCGTGTGCGTGTGTGTGTGTGTGTGTGCGTGTGTGCGTGTGTGCGTGTGCGTGTGTGTGTGTGTGTGCGTGTGTGCATGTGTGCGTGTGCGTGTGCGTGTGTGTGTGTGCTCCATGAACAAACAAGGCTAGAAACATAGGGAAGTAAGCAAGGTCTAAACAAAATACTAAATTAAGAATTTACAATGTGGGCTGGCAAGATGGTTCAGTGTATAAGAGTGCATGCTACCACCAATCCTGATGACCAGAGTTTGACCAAACAAATCTACATGGTGGAAGGAGAGAACTGACTCCTGCAAGTTGTCCCCTGACTACCACCTTTCACACATAGCACATGTATGAATACACCACACACACATACCACATACCACACACAGAGACAATTATGCATACCTACCCACAAACACATAGGCACACAAACACATGCACATATACACACACTTTACACATACCACATATACCACACACATGCACATACACACCAGCATACATACACACACAATGTAATACACACATGAACACACATACCAGACACACACAGCACACACACACACACACACACACACACGCATGACTCCTCTCTGATAGCCCTACTGGTGTTAAATCTCTCTTAATTTCTAACAAGAAGGAAGTCTCGTAGTCTTGTAGTCTGCAGGAAGGGGTTGCAGCTGGGAAGCTCCAGCTATATCACTTTGAGACCTACCCCTTTGTTGAGAAGCCATAACCATGGTGCTTTGTTTGCTCTGCCCTTTACTGAACTCAGTGTGATCAAGGGGGTTTCTGTCCCTGATAGTACTACTACCTAAGATTTGGGGGCCTGCCCTCATCCCATTATTGAGAGATTATGTCAGGCAATGATCTGTGTGTGTCTGCTGGTCTCTCATGTGGCCCAGAGATGTCACTCTTGTAGTTCCATCTCGGCCACAGCCTCTGCCACACTCTCCTGCACTGTCATGAGTAAACTGTTCTGGGTGGCGCACGCCCCACTGTGGCTTCATCCTTTGTTCATGAAATGTATTCCTATCAGCAGGATGTTCACGTGAGGTACAGGGGGTCCTTTAAACCTGCAGGCTCAGGTGGTTTTCGGTTGAACAAAAAATGTTTAATCTAATGTATTTATTTTCTACTTCTCCTTATTTCAGCTCACTTAGTTGTGAACAGTATGGGTGTGCAAATGCATGTCCCTTCGCGTGTATGTGTGTGTGTGTGTGTGTGTGTGTGTGTATGTGTGTGTGTGTGTAGAGATCAAACCTCTGGTCTTTGTCCATACTGATCTCCCAAGGCCTGCCCTGGTCTCTTTGTCTTTCATTTATTCACCCTTCAATTAGTATCAGGTTTTTTATTTTTCATTTTTTCTCAATTCCTCATCATCTTTGTGGTTTCTGTCCTTTTTTTTTCAATATCCCAAGAAAGTATTGAAAATTGTCTTCTGCATTTCCCATATAACAATAAAATTCTCCTTTCCTTTATGTCCTTCAAATTTTCTCGCTTCTCTCTTTCTCCTCTCTCCTCTCTGTTCCCTCCCCAACCCTATCTCCCATCAATCTCTCTGTCTCAACCTCAAGCGCCATGATTATAGGCCTGGATCCTCATGCCTACCCTTACATTCAGCCAGTAGACCTACCACACACGGTACTTTAGCTGGAGTCCTGGTTTCGTCTCTCTGCGACTGCACTGATATTTTGCCACACTGTGAGTTAACTGTGATGCTCAGCATCTGACTTTAACTGAAACTTATTTAGCTGCGTATCCCATGAGTTCCCACCTCACTTTCAGCTCTTAAATTTAAAATTATTCTTTGGATTTAATTAAACCTTAATCCGGGTCTTTATTTCAACATGCCTTGCAAAAATCTGTTCACCTCGATGCAATCCATCACTATATTAACTTTGATCTTTTATCACAGAGCTACCGAAATGCTAAGAATTTAGTTAATCTCATGAACTATTAAAATATGCTGTTAAAATACGCTAAAATCCTACAGTAAATCTTTACTAAGACCACTACTCTGCTTCTGCATCTCAGTGCCTTTGTCTTTCCATCCTGATCTTGAAAGTCCTGCAGCAGATTCTTTGTCACAGGAGAGTTACAGGATCTCTCCCAAGGCCTGTGCTTTCCCTCAGCACCTGCCTGGTGGGTAGAATTCCTCTCATCTTAACCATGAGTGTGGCTTAATGCACCACTGCATCGAAGCTCAGTGAAACAGCAGCCATGGGAGCAAGGAAGCTTTATGTTTGTCCTCGTGTGTGGTCACATGACTGAGTTCACCTTTCTCTTGAGAGTCTTATCCTTGGCCCAGTATCTACAATAGCTACATGGCTCGGGCTTCCTAAGCATTCCACCGGAGTCATCTACTGATGCACAAGCCCTACTGTGCTCACAGCAATGTGCATGATGTGGTGACTGCCTGGTTCCTGGGGCTGATGTCCGGTGTTTGAGGCTCAGCTCACCCTTAAGTTTTCTCAAAATGACCTCAACGTATGTCAGTGAAGAATATGGTAAACCACCCAGTGGTTTTTCTTCATCTTTCAACCATTCTTAACTCCCTCAAAGATAGACAATTGGTATATTCTGTTTACTCAGTCCCCTGTTCTCTTTACTGTGGCAATGATTATGTTATTCCTCACCAACAAAGCTTAAACTCTCAGGGATGCTCTTATGTTAGATACCAAATGCTGAGGGGGGAGGGAGAGAGTCATAACATACACGGCTCAATTAAACTCTGTTAAAGTCAGGAAATGATAGGCTAATATCAGTGAATAAATTCTTGATGTGGAGAATGAGTGCAATGGGACAGGAGAGAAAGCCAGGGATGCAATGTCAGCGACAAGTGCGAAAAGGAATTGATGAAATAGTTCATTAAGGTCACGATTTATAATTGAGAGGAATACATTTAGTATACCACAAGAGTTTGCTACCTTTTTATTATATGAATTATGTCTCTCTTGTATCTGTTTCTCTGTCTCTCTTTCTCTCTCTTTGCCTCTGTTTCTTACTCATCTGTGCATGTGTGTTTGTCTGTCTCTGTCTGTCTTTCAATCTCTCTGTGTCTCTCTCTGCCTCTACTTCTCTCTGTGTCTCTGACTCTATTTCTCTCTTGTCTGTATGTGTCTGTCTGATTGTCTCTGTCTCTCTCTGTGTCTCTGTCTCTCTCTGTGTCTCTACTTCTCTCTCATTTGTGTGTGTATGTTTGCCTGACTGTTTCTCTGTTTGTCTGACCATCTCTCTCTCTGTCTGTCTGTTTGTGTCTGTCTATCTGTCTGTCTGTCTGTCTCTGTCTGTCTCTGTATCTCTCCATCTCCCTCTCTGTCTCTGTATTTGTCTCCCTCTGTTTCTGTGTCTCTCCATCTCTGTCTCTTTGTCTCTGTTTCTCTCTACGTTTCTGTCTCTATTTCTCTCTCATCTCTCTGTGACTACCTCTGTCTCTCTGTCTCTCTATATATCTGTCTCTCTGTGTCTCTCTCTGTGTCTCTGTTTTTCTCGTCTGTGTGTGTATTTGCCTGATTGTCTCTCTGTGTGTCTCTCTGTCTCTGTCTCTGTCTGTCTCTGTCTGTCTCTGTCTCCCTCTGTCTCTGAGTCTCTGTGTCTCTGTGTCTGTGCCTGTGTCTACTCCCTCTCCCTCTCCCTCTCCCTCTCTACCTCTCTCTCTCTCCTCTCTCTCTCTCCTCTGTGTGTGTGTGTGAGATGAGGCTATCAAAATGTCAACAACGGTTATCTTTTTGGTGATACTATAACAAATGTTCTTCCTTTCCCTTATCTGTAATTTCCAAATCCTCTGTGGTGAGCATACACGGGCCTATAATAGAAAGATAAATTTTTAAATGATGAAGTGACAAAGAGTAATAAAGTACCCAGATCTGTTAGTCATTTCTTCCCCGTGATTCATCTTAGTGAATATTTAGGAATGCATTAAGAAAACCTTTCTGAAAATAATGTTTTGTGTAAAAAACAGATTACTTATTTTGAGGATAGGTTCTCTCACAAAGCATATCTGAAGAATTAATGTAACCAAGTATAAAAACAGCCAGAAGTGAAAAAAGAGCAGTCCTTTAAAAGATAGCCTTGCAGGCTCAGCTCTAATAAAAACAGAACCTTGTCAAACATGTGAATGGATGTGAAGCTGGGTGAATCATTAGGAAGGCCCTCAGATGGGCACCGCGTCCTCTTCGTCTTGTAGAATCCAGTCTCACCTCTGCCTGAAAGTCTGGGGAAGTGCCACCTGTCCTGAGAGTTCAAACACTACTTCTAAAACTAAATGGCAGAATGATTCTCCAAGATCACTCACCTACTTCTCAGGATACACTATGATGCTAGAATCAGTATCTATAGCTGAATCTCCAAATGCAGATTGAATTTTAGGTTAGCAAATATCTGTTGGAATAGACCGCATGCTCAAGGCACTTGATGCAAAATGTACCTAATTTAGGCCTGTAGCATCTTCAAAGGGTAAAGTTATTTTCCCCAGATAGCTATGAGTTATGAGGATAGCTAGGCTCTGTGAGGTGATGACTCCCGATTATAACAAGAAGGGAGGTGGCTGATGCTGTGTGCCCACAAAACAAAACAAAACAAAACAAAAACATCAAGGCTGATGGTAGAGCAGATTGGCACCAGAAGTTACAATGACTGTTGGGTGTTGGCCCTGGCCCTACCTTTCTGGGGCGAGCAGTAGAAATGTTAAATGAACCTTTTCATTAGGTCTTTAATAGTAGAAAGAACTGTAAGAGAGAAAAGCTTGTGTGCAGAGGGAGATGATGCAGTATAGCTGAGGGTTCTGACCCAGGCAAAAACCCCGAGGATCCAAGGTAGGCTTCAAATGTCAGCACCTCCTCACCTCCTCCTCTCCCCCTCCTCCTCTCCCCCTCCTCCTCCTCCTTCTCCCTCTCCTCCCTCTCCTCCCTCTCCTCCTCCTCCTCCTCCTCCTTCTCCCCTCCTCCTTCTCCCCTCCTCCTTCTCCCCTCCTCCTTCTCCCCTCCTCCTCTCCCTCCTTCTCCGCTCCTCCTCTCCCTCCTTCTCTCCTCCTCCTCCTCCTCCTCCTCCTCCTCCTCCTCCTCCTCCTCTTCTTCTTCTCCTTCTCCTCCTTCTTTTGGTGGTACCTTGGATGGGAATTAAAGCTAGGGCCTCACACATAGCAAACAATAGCTCTACCATTTAACTCTACTCCCAATCCTCAACTTTTTCATTATTTTTTAAACTATACATATGTGTGTGGGTATGTGCACACGAGTGCAGGTATCCTCAGAGCCCAGAGACGTTGGGGCAAGCCCCTAAGCTGGAGTTATATAGGCAGTTGTGGGCAGCCCAGTGTGAGGGCTGGGAGCCATATTCAGCTTCTCTGAAAGAGCAGTCTGTGCTTAGGCACTGGTCTGTCTCTCCAACTCCAGCTCTTCTGCTTCTGCTTCCTCTTCCTCTTCTTCCTCCTTCTTCTATTTTACTTTTTTAAGTTTCTACAGCCAATACGAAGAAAAGCCTAGAGAAGACCAATGTAAGAATGGTGCAATACATGACTCACATGCTACTCTTAGCTTTCCTTATGACTTACCCTTTGAAATCAAAATGTGACCAGGGTTGGGTCTCTTTAGGGCACTAGGACAGACTATCTCCCGTGCTTTATGCTGCATTTAGAGATTGCTTTAATTTCCTTGCTTCTATCCATTCTTCAACTTGAAACCAGTGGCAAAGTATCTGTGGTCCTAGCCCAGCTTCTCCTGTCTCTCTGATGGTAGCAGGGAAAGAGCCTCTACCTTCAAGGGTTCTAGTGCTTAGATTGTCTCTCACATACAGCCCTGAGGTCAACCACCCAGTACTGAAAAGAAAAAACGAAACAATAGAGGCTAGAGAATCGGTTCGGTGGTTAGGAGCACTTGCTGCCTGAGGTTCTGAGTTCAGTTCTCAGCCCCCATATGGCAGCTCACAACCATCTTTAACTCTGGTTCCAGGGGTTCAGACACCCTATTCTGGCCTCGAAGGGCACTTCACGCACACAGCACAAATATATCCATGCAGATAAAAGACTTATATACATTTTAAAAATGAATAAATAGAAAAATTACATGGTAAAGACATGTAAATGTCCATTGTGCTGGTTTGATTAATACACATTATATGCAAGTATTGACATTTCATGATGTAATCAACAAATATGCACAATTTTATCAGGATGAGTTACATAGGCATAATTGTAAATAGCCGATCTCCAGAAATCATATTGTGTCGCTGAACCTTTATACTCCCTTTAAACAGAAATTCCTTATTTACTCTTTCTCTCACTTCTTTCCTATGAGGTTGACTAGTTAGATTCTCCACATAGGTGAACTATTTCAATTTATGTCTTCTGTGACTTAGCATAAGGTTCTTATCAAATCGTGCATGATTAATATGTAGTTTCCTATATAATAAAGCTGCTTTTAATATAAGATGCTAGCATACCTAAAGCATTTAAAACAATACTCAACACATAGAACATATTGCCTAAGTATTAGCTATTCTTGCTGTAACTGCTGTTATTAACAATTCTCAACCTGGCCGAAGTCAGTTAGTTCATAGGTATGTAGGAGAGAAACAGAAGCAATTCTAATTGCAAAATAAATTGCTGCTATCAGTACTGAGTTTCCTCCTAGTAAAAAGCAGGTGAGGCTTGTGGCCATACTCCTTGCAGCAGTGAATCAGAGTTTCAGTTGACGTTGGTAATTTTCCAGGCAAACTGAGGCTGTTGATTCCTCACCCAGCACAACATATAAAAACTGATGTTCAATATCAACTTCTAAGAACTTAACTTGCACCCACTGGATACTTTTTGATGTTTGGTAAGCCAGTAACTAATTTGACCACCAAAGCCCTTCCCCAGGTTAAATTGGGATGGAAATAGAAATCATGAAGCATCCACTACATCATGGTACCCGGCCAGGAATTTTACTGAGGGCATTCATGGTAGCTTCATAACACTCTTGGAAGTTAGTGTTAAAGTTGATGTCTCCGGATTCACATAAAAACTGAGGTTGGAGGAGCCAAAGTAAGTAACCCAGCCTAGCAAGGCTTAGCGAGAGGCCACACCATGTTCTTTGTACACATCTGCCGGGTCTTCTGACACCATAGCCCATGGTGCTTCATAATCCACATCTCCTTATGAACCCCTGGATGTGAGGAGAGATGCCTCTGGCAAACTCTGCCAAGAAGAGAACTGTGAGTTTGAGGACATCAAAGCAGCTAAGATTTTTTTTGTAGCACCTCCAAAGGTGGGAGTAAGGCCACTGACATCCAGACTGACATCCAGATAGGGATGTCAAGCTCAGTACAAGCCCTCACTCTTTTGTTGTGAACACTGTGGGAGTTGATCAGCATTCTTGGCTTCCCACTATCCACCAGATGCCAGTGGCAGCATGCCGACACCAGTTGCTACAACCAAAAATGTCCTCAGGGGTGATGTTCACAAGGGAACAAATTCACTCCTCCTTGGGAAACCCTGCCCAGGGCTAACACTTTGCAATTCCGCATGCAGAAAGGAATTAACTAATGAATAGGAACAGCCTGGGTCAACACTAGTCTAAGGCCAATTAAGGACTGAACCAAGAATAAAGATGAGAAGATTTATTTCTGTGTCCTGTCTTCAATGTGAAGCAGTGCTGGCTCAAAGCTAAGTAACGAATACCAGAGTTGTTGACCCACACAGCCAAGCTGTGCTTTATCTAGTTTTCTAGTAAAATTACTGATGGTCAAGCAGACAGGTTAATCAGGACGCTACTACTTATGATGATATTTTGTTAGTATTGCTTCCCTATTTATAAGTGCTGAGGGCATAAATATCCTTCTATTGTAATGCATATATAATTGCATTTATATAATCATATTTCAGGATATGCAACATATATGCATACATACATAAAATTTTTAATGAACAAAACATTCAAACATATATGTACTCACTATCAGCGTCTGGAGGTCATCTCGAAGGGTGTCAAAGCAGTGTTCCTTGTAATCAGTGGCTCAAGCTTTGGAATTGTTTTCTCCAGCTGAATTGATGTTCTGCCAAGTGACTTTAAATGTGTCTCAGTTTCTACACTAAAAAATAGGGACATAACAGTACCTTACCAGGAAATAACAACTTCTGCCTATCATTCCAGCACTTGAGAGATGGCAGGCAGGAGGAGCACAAGCTCAAAGTTATCTTGAACTACATTATGAGTTCAAGGACAGCCTGAGCTATGTAAGATTCTGTCTCAACAAAACAAAAATAAAATTAATATTACTTTACCAAATATTGTTAACAATTAAATAAGTAAATATCTATGTCCAATATGCTATGCACTGTGGAAAGTTCTTAACACATGGTGTGCAGTCCGTTTTCATTAAGCATTGCAGTGATACTGACATCAAAAGTACTCTTAAGAGATGATATATATTTTAGTCAAAACACTGCTGGATATTTAATAGCCTGGTTCTTTTACTGGATGGTATATCATAAATATTCCTGTGCCTCTACATCTTCTGCATAATTCTTTATGGTAAAGATTTATGTTTCATATGAATTGCTTCTTTCAAGTACGTGAGTGAGTGTGTGTGTGTGTGTGTGTGTGTCTGTGTGTGTGTAATACACAAGTGTACCTACTCACCTACATTCACATGTGTTGTATGTGAACTCAGCCATGTGCATGTACATGAAGGCCAGAGGTAGATTTGGAGAATTGTCCTCACCATGACAAGGTCTCTCATGGAAACTGCAGCCCCGTGTGAAAGACCATCGAGCCTCCAGAACTGCCTGTTTGCCCCACAAGTGCTTGGGTTATATGTGCATCATGAGTTCAAGGACAGCCTGGATTGTCCTTGCAAAAGCATGTCCAGCTTTTCACATGGTGCTGAGGATTCAATCTCATGCTTGCATAACAAGGTTCTCATGCTTGAATAACGAGCATTTTACCTACTGAGCCTCCTCCACAGCCCCTTGAAGCTCCTAATCTGGAGTCCAGCACTTCAATGCTTATGGTGTTGCTGCTAGCGTGTTAGATTATGGCTTTCACTATTTTCCATGGAAGACAGCCCTAGAAATAAAGTTGCTGGGATAAAAGGAGTATTTATTTTGAAGCCCACTGATAGAAGTTAGATCCTGATCTCCAAGTCACTCAGAGTTCCCTGTGGTATTTTACACTTGGCTTGTTATGAAGAAGGCGTAGGAGACTGCCATTGAGTCAAAGGGAATAATTAATTCAAGTCAAGACACTTACCCCTTCAGCTCTCTGAACAACAACTGGATCCTGAAATGCACAGCGTGGGTGATATGAGAAGCCAGTGAAGGTGATTTCCTGGGGACTGGTGGCTGGCAACTGTGCTAGCATCTCTCCAGCATAAGGCTATTGTCAGCATTTTCTGACATACCTCGTCTGGCTCTGGGTGCCGGGCATCCTCAGCTCCGCACCATGAAGAACTGGGTGAAATCAGAGCAGCAGCTGCACCAACACTTATTTTCCAGGCTTTCACTGCTCATTTATTCCCTTTATGGAGAACTCCTCTTGGCAAGGGGTTTCTGCCCTGTGTCAGCAGTCTTGAACACATCTCAAGTGTGTTCCTAAAATAGTCAAAGGGCTGCAATATCTCAGGGCAGAAAAAATTGCCTGACACTATTCCTCTGAGGGAAAAGCTCACTGGAGGAAGCTGATCACACCGATGTCTGCATGGTAGGTGGTGACATGACACCAGTGTCAGACCTATTAGCCCAGTGTTTAATACCAATATACTGATGCAGGGGGAAGCCTAAAACTGTGCCACCAATATCTGTACTTCAGTATCTAAGGTGCAAAATCATAGATCCATCGATTTTCAACACTGCTCAGATCCTCGAGGTCTGCTTTAATAGTTACACTCCCTTAATAGTTACTGTCTGAAGAGCTATTGTCTGACCTCTATAATTGAATATACTAAGTGATATTAAAGTTCTGCTGGGATGTCAGTAGCAGACAACCGAATACTTCTTGCAGGCGGCACTCGGGATAGCACTCTGCTTGAACTAGAAGGTCCATCCCTTCTACAACTCTAAATTCCTAAACAAAACACACCCTCATAGCAGTGATAATCTAAAGTGTTTGGAAAAGTTAGTTAGCAATGAGTGTAGATCTAATGTAGCTATAACAAACCACTACAAATTTGAATTAAAATAGTAAAAAAAAAAATGTTTTTCTTATACTTCTGTAGGTCATCAGAAAGCTAAACCCAAGGTGACTGCAGCGCTGGCTCCATCTGAAGTCTCTAGGATAGAATCTAACTGTAGGTCTCACACAGCCTTTAGTAGCCAGGCATGTTTCTTTGAGTTGTGGCCTCCTGTCTACAGCTTCAAATCCAGCAGTAAAGCATGCTGCTGAGACTCCTTCTGCCCTCATAGATTTTCCCTGACTGTAACAATGAGAGGTCCTCCACTCTCAAAGGCCTATATAATTAAATGATGGCTACCCAGAAAACCTAAGATCTCAGAGAATGTTCTTTCCTTCCTTTCTTCCTTCCTTCCTTCCTTCCTTCCTTCTTCCTTTCTCTTTTGTTTTTTGTTGTTGTCATTGTTGTTGATTTTGTTTGTTTGTTTTTTGAAACAGGATCTCTCTGTGTAGCTTTGGCTCTCCTGGAACTTGCTATGTAGACCAGGTTGGCCTCCAACTCACAGAGATCTACCTGCCTCTGCCTAGTGGGTTCTGAGATTAAAGGCATATACCACATTATCTGTCTCTTTTGCTTGTTTTGTTTGATTTTTTTATTTATTTAATTTTTACATTTTTCTCTTTTGCAACTGAGCCTCACCTATGAAATTCCCTTTGCCTGGAAAAGTAATATTCACAGGTTCCAGGGATTAGGAGCCCAGTGCCCTCTTCTGTTTTTATGGAAAGAGAATTATTCTGCCTGCCATACTAATTATTTTCAGCTCATTTTATTTAAAATGGCAATATTTGCTTACATGTATCACTGTGCCTTCCAAAATCTAAACAGCCATATAGATATTCTCTACATGTTACCAAAAGCTTTTCTAAAAATACTATAAAGTCAGCATCACTCTCCCTTTTATAGATAATGAAGAGTCGGTAACTAAATTACGAAACATTCATAGGCTATGATCTCTGCTCCTGGGAGGCAGCACAAAGTACTGTGCAGGCAGGCAGCCACCTCTCAGTGAAACACCTGCTCCCTTGTGTAAAGCTGCCCCGCAATCATGCTCAGCTGGGGCTCTAAGCAATCATCTCTCTGTAGGGAAATCCTGCCTCTGCAGCCCCAGTCTGCAGCTTAAGACCTCTCTGTTGCTTCAGGCTCCATCTGCGCACAAGTGAAATCTAAAAATGAAGATGTGAAAAGCTTCTTCGAGCAAAATCTTCTCTAAACCTACTTGTGATTTTGGACAGCACATGACTGACAGGCCCCATGGGCTAGTCCTTAGCATCATTCAGTCCACAGCCAGTATCACCATGATTATTTCTGTCCTGCTGAAGCCTTAAACAGCACCTCCGAACAGCCAGGCTAACATTTGTAGCTTTGACTTTCTATTAAGAGTGTTGGAGGGTAAGGCTCCCAGGCTATTGAAAATTAATGTCACAGAGTAAATACTTTGTATGCATTGGGTTAGTTTAAATTACTCCAAGGACACTGAGAATGAAAACTTGTATTTCTAAATGAAGCCTGTTTAAAATAGCATAATACCTCAGACACCCAAACGTTAATGCCTACATGATGTTGAAATGGAAATGCGCATGTCTTATGAATGTCAGGGCCAACGAGTGACAGAATAAGCAAAAACTAAATTTTAAAACATTGACATCTATTGAGCACCTTCTGTTTACTAAAAGCTCAGAGAAAGAGACATCATTTCTTCTATGGAATAGCTATAAATAATCAAATGTTACCAGTCAAGATCCAAAATCTTAGAAACTTTTATAGGTCTGACATCATCCTGCAGGTAAGGTCTGAGACTGTCTAATCAAGTAAAGAATCCACTCTACTATGTGTGTGCTGAAAGAAGCCAGGCTCAAGGATACAGGCAGGACAAAAGTCTACCCTGATTCATGTGGAAGCAGTGTGACTTGGCAACAATATTTATGTGTTCACAAGTTGTACGGAGGACAAAAAGCATGGAAGCTGACGCTTAAGGACAAGTGTCTACTGTTGATTTAGTCTCAGCTATCTAAGGCTCAATGCACCTGACGCGCTGGGTGAGAGTGACTACTGGTAATTGCACTGAACCCTCTCAGAGAGGCTCAGGGGCTCTTTACAGATTTATTCACATTCATCTTCTCAGCAGCTCTGGAATGGAGCAGGCAGCACAAATTACCTTCTGTTTACAAATAGAGAAACTCTAGCATTTGCCCAAGGTCAATCAGGGCGCTGGAAAAGCAGAGTGCTGCTCACCCATTGACAGCGGTGGATGTAATGCCATGCCTTGGGCACAGAGACTGTGGTGAGACATCCAGTCAGTACCATTGTTGTACTCCATCCAATTTCTGCATCTGTGGCTTCTGTGTCCATTATCCTTCCTGGTTGTCACTGACGTTACAGGGCGATTCTTCCTCGTGATAAACAGCACATTTACATTATTGAAAAAACAATCCATCTAGGCCAGATGAAGACAAATTTGTCAAGTTGATTATCTAAACAAAGAGCCTCAAAGCTCTGGCCAGGGAGATCATCAAAGATGTTGCCAAGAGTGAACTGAGACTTAGGATCTCTTGCCTTGAGAAGAACACTGATTAAAGAAAACATAAAAGGAAGAAAAACCACCAAGAGAGGCCTAGCTAAGGAGGGAGTTGCAAGGGACGCCCAGGTTGGACTGGGCCATGTCCAAGTGAGACTCCTACACCCAATATACTACACAGGCCTGGCATGCCTCAGTCTTTGTCATCACTGATGGCTTGATTGTGTTTAGGGGTTGAATTCATTGCTCTTAGAGATACCTCCAGTTTACACGGGGTTTCCTTAAAACCCCAGTGTGTTGTCTAAAAGCCTGCCATCTGTAAACACGGGAAGAATTCTGTGTGACCTTATACAAAAACATGATTTTTGCTCCAATTACCAGAGTTACTGCATTTATCTATACATCTTTGCAGTTACAAATGCTACCCAGTCAGTAAGAAAGACTTAGCACTTGGGATATACCACAATTGGGATGCTAGTTGACCACCAAGTTTTTCTCAACAACTAGAGGAGAAATGGTTTAGTGGTGCCAGCTCCTCCCTAAGGCAAAAAAAGTGAGCATTATGAAAACTTTACATGTTGTTACATGATTTAGAGAGTGCTACAGATTCAGGTTTAATGAACTTAATTAAAACTCTATGTCATTTTATGTTTTTTTTCTAGTTTTCTTAAAGAAGACCAGAGGCTTTCGAGTGTACAAAATTGTTTTTGGCTTGCCCCACCATTTCCCCTTTTTCAATGAATAAAGTCCAAAGGAGTATAGAAAAGAAAATGGAAAGAAGCAATCTGAATTAGGGGAAATAGGGTCATTTAAATAAACCCTGCTACACAGACAATAGGAGACAAAAATTTTAAAAGGCACAGCACAATCTGCCTTGAAAGAAGTGACCATAGCACTTGGAAGTATTTGCAAGCAGCCTCTAGAACCCAGCCCAAAGCTTAAGTGATTCAGCAAGAACTGGCCACAGAGGGGCCTGGGAAGATATGTGTCCACAAAAATTATAAAGGTGTGAGCTTAATCCTCAGAACCCCTTACAAGAAAGAAAGAAAGAAAGAAAGAAAGAAAGAAAGAAAGAAAGAAAGAAAGAAAGAAAGAAAGAAAGAAAGAAAGGAAGGAAGAGAGAGA
>NW_021604644.1:451206-467660 GCF_004785775.1 Grammomys surdaster
ACAGAGAGAGAGAGAGAGAAAGAAAGAAAGAAAGAAAGAAAGAAAGAAAGAAAGAGAGAGAGAGAGAGAGAGAGAGAAAGAGAGAAAGAGAGGAAGAGAGGGAGGGAGGGAGGGAGGAAGAAAGAAAGAAAGAAAGAAAGAAAGAAAGAAAGAAAGAAAGAAAGATTTCTTAAAGTAAAAGTCATTTCAATCTCAGTAATGAAGAGGTGGAAGCAGACAGATCCCTGGGGTTCTATGGCCAACCAGGCCAACCATAACATTAAGTTCCAGGTCTCATTGGGAAAGCAGTCTCAAAAGACAGAGTGAACAGTACACAAGTAATGATGTCCGAAGTTGTTCTCTAGCCTGAAAATGCAAGAATGAATGTACATATACAAATGCATACACATGTGTACACATGCATGTGTACCATAAAGAAAGAACTATCCTCAGTCTTTCAAGCAATCGCAAATATAACTATAAATATATAAATTATTAATAAAACATTAAAAATCTAATCTGTCAGATGTTAGAATAATATGTCATGACAGAGCAGGATTTATTGAAGGAATGAAAGTAATTATGTCCTGATATTAGGAAATCTATAATTTATCACATGGAGGTATTAGGAAAAAAGCCATCTCATTGCTTCAATAGATGTTTTAAGCAATTTAAAAAGTTTTAGATATATGGCTTATTATTAGAACATTCCATAAGATGCTATACCTATAATCCAATTAATTAGCAGCATAATCTTAAACCTAAAACTCAATAATTTTAATATAGAGAATGAGACAAAAATGTCCAGGGTCACAACTAATATTTTAACATTTTTATGGAAATTCTGGACAATTACATAAGAGGCCATAACAGTAATATCAACCACACATATTATGAAACAGGAAGAAACTTTTTGCCTACTTACATACAATAAAAAAATCTACCTGAAAAAAGTGCAAAACAAAACTTTACAATATTTTACTACTTCACACAAGTGTAATAAATATTAGGACTAGTAGAAAGGTCCATAAGCATAATCACTAAAGAAAGCCAAACATATGTGTCTTGAACTCAACACAACTGACACTTCCACCAAGTCAGACCAGCCAAAGCCCCAACAAAATAAGAGATGGGCTTATAAAATTCTACCAATCTGAAGAGCTATTGGGAGTTGATGGCTACTAAGAGACGGATAGCCACTTTCTTGGGGGATTCCAACCCCCAAAAGCTTCCTATTCTCCAGCAGATGTTCCCACACCCATACAGGCAGCACTAGATGGACTAGTGGGTATCACATGTTTTCAAATGAGAAAGAGAGACCATGAGATCAGGAGCGTAAAGATGAGGGGACAGGAGAAGAATTAGAAGGAAGTGCGTGGGGCTGGGTCCAAATACATTGTATGCATGGATCACAAATAAAATTCTAATTTTTTAGAAGTGTGTATCCACTGATCGGCTTTTCTATATAACAGTTAAAACTGTTATATAGAATTCCTGAGACTTCAACTATATGTTGTTAAGATCTAACATGTAGTCCACCCATTCTGGAAAAATAATCCAAAAAATATACATAAGAGAAATATAAGCATATTAATGGTTCAGAACATTTAAAAGAGACAAAAAAACCCCACCAGACTACAACTTATAACTTTATAAACTGCAATGAAAAACTTAGGAAAGGTGAGGGACATTTCAAAGAAAGTACACTCGAGAATAAATGGTTCTTTGTAAATGGGAAATGAACAGCTTGCCTTTCTAGAATATTCTAAATCTTTGTAGCAGATTAATCTTTACCAGAGTGTCCCAGGCATCAAGTTATGTAAGTCATGTCTAAGTCATTTTCCAGATTCCCACCTATTCCAAACAGGTAACCAACCTTCCTGAAACCTACTCCAAGTTCCTCTGATCTATGGGAGGTAGTTGTTTTCCTCTCCCCCTAAATCTCCAACTGGTTGTTTTTGTTTGTTTGTTTGTTTCTTCACTGGCTTCTCAATCCCTGCTATTTTATGAATTAATGAAATTCATGAATGAGAAAAATGTTGTTACTTTACTTTTATTTGGAAATCAGAATACTGCTACTCACTCAGGATCTTGAGATACTGTGCATTCATCCTCTCACAAACTCACCTAGCAACTGTTTCCCAACCAGGAACTAGGCATAGGTTGCTGATGACATCAGGATGCCTGAACTGGAGAAAATAAGAGCTGACATAGACATTATAGTTCAATGGGAGAATCAAACAACTTGGAACAATTAGAACACAACTCATCCATATGTGCTAAAGGAACCATCAGGCACCACTGTAGAAGACAGAGGGTCCTCTGAGCCAAACTAAGTAAAGGGGTACAGAGAGACCTGAAGATTGTTTAAAGAAAACAGGGCCTTAATAAAAAGGAAAGAAAATGACTCTGCTTACTAATTTCTTACACCAAAGTTGACCACCTCCTCAGTTAACATTCTCAGACCAAACAGGCAAACTTCCAAGAGTAGGGAGCTATGCTGGTTAAGGCAGATCCGATATTATCTGGCCTGTTTTATAGATCCTTGGAGTGATGACAGCACTTTTAATTATCCTTTCAAAACTAACAGAAGTTTTGAGTGTTTATGATGGGTAGAAAGTGTCTAAGACTCTCTTTACCCTTGGGGGCTGAAGTCCTTTCAAAGATTTGCTTCAGCAATCGTTGTTAGATGACAGCCCCACGGCTCCAAAAATGAGAAAAGTATATATAAAGAAAACATTGTTCTGGTCCTCAGTAAATGTTTGAACTCTACTGAGTCTGACAGCAAAACCCTGAGGACAAAGATCAACTTCCTGATGTGAGCTTTTCCCACCAGTGCTTTTGCCTAACTAAATGTTCTTAGGCTCAAATCAGAGTCTGCTACCATGGTCAACATTTGAAGTATGCAACACAGAAAAGAGCAACAGAGCTGGAAAATCTTACTAGCTTTTGTCCAGGAGAATGTGAATAACATAAAGCAAACGTTTTTTACTAATCTCCTGAGAACCATGACTTCTGGCCAGTTCTCACTGATTTTAGCTACTATAAATACCACTTTATTAACACATTTCCTCTTGCCTCTTTGAACATTGATGAAATTTCAAATTGAAAAGATGTTTGTTGTGAGGGACAGTAGTTACTATGATGTCCTTATTTTTCTTACTTTAAATATGTATATGTAGGCTGCATCGTGAAAAGAAGTAAATCCCAACATTATTCCTATAGCAAGACAATTTGGTTCCAAAGAACATTTTAATTTAAACTTTATTGAACGTGATATATTGATTTCTGGAAATGTGGCATATTTGTTGCTCTTCGGGGAAAAAGCAATATGAGTAAAATCTATATCAAAGAAAAATGAGAGTGTCTGTTTTTACTCTGTCTATGAACATCACACAAAAGGTTCTGAGGAAGTAAAACCATCTGTCTTTATCCAAAGTCAGTATGACTGATCTTGTCGAAAATCCTAAGGAAGGAAGGATGAAAGGGCAAGGTGAGGGAAGGAGGTAGGCAGGCAGTCTATAGCTAAGTGCTTTTACTAAGATCACCACTCAAAACTAATCATATGTTTTTAAATGTCAACAATTGGTGTTCTGGTTAGTTTTAGTTGTAAACTTCAGACATCCTAAAGTCAACAGAAAAAGAGGGGCATTCAATTGAGTAATCGCCCAACTCAGATCGGTCCATGGTCTATTTGTAAGATGCTGTCTTGGTTGGTGATTGATTTGGAGTTGGGGGGCAGCCCACTGTGGGCAGCATTATTTCAGGTCAGGTGAACCTGGGACACATAAGAAAGCTAGTTAGGTGACCCAGAGAATAAAGCACAAGCAAGCTAGTAAGTAGCATTCCTCTGTGATTCCTGCCCTGGGTTCCTGCCTTGAGTTTCTTTTCTTTCTTCTCTTAGTGATGGACTTTGATTGTAAGGTGAAATTTTAAGGTAAAATAAATTATTTCCAAGTTGCCTTTGGTTATCCTATCTTATTACCACAGAATGAAACTAGAGTAACTGGAAATAGAAATGTTTCACAATGCCATTTATTATTCAGCAGAAATATAGAGTAGGGTCAGTAAAGCTAAGGGTGTATGACAAAGCCATATTGAATCTAGATTTGGCCAACTGAAACATATGACTAAACTCCACTATCACAAAAATGAGGGGCTTGATCGGAAGTACTTGGCATTGCTGCTTAATCCCACTTCCGACAGTCAAGTTATTTGTCAAGTTAAACTCAGAGGCTCCCAAAACTATACAGGTTACTGCCATTTGTCTTGGGTGCCTACTAGAACTAGATGAACAGGCCCCACTGCTGAAAACACCAAACATTCTAAGACGGGACTCAAAGAAAGCTCCAATTGAGCTAGAAGCTTCTTCCATTCTGGCCAGCTTTCCTAGTAACAAAAGGTGCTATGCAGGCTGTTGGGGCAGGAAATGATCTATCACACTCAGCCGTAGATCCTGTCTGTACCATGCTGAACTAACTGCCTTGCAAGATATGCCCATTGCTGCAATAGAAGCATGAACATTTTGAGGGTAAGCAACAACTTCTTGATTCTGTTTGGAGCCACTCCATGGAAGGGAATGCACACCTGACACTGTAGATCAGGTAGAGAAACTAAGGTCACAGGCCATATAGGGAAAATTATTAGTGATATTTTGCCAAATTGGTATGCAGTTAAATTGACTTCTAACTAATGCCCTTAGGCCTAGGTCAGAGAAGCTTCTTTCAGCACTAAGCAACAGTCAAAGTTAGGATACATAACTGGTCAAAGTTCTGAGAATAAGAGACTGAAGAGCACTGATCCCCAAGCAGAACATTTATGTTAATCCCTGGAAGGAACCTCACAGAAGAGGAAGTAGAAGGACTGTGGGAACCTGCTGAGTCTGACTCCCCAGAGCCCAAAAACGAGAAGAAAAAAAGGAAAGGAGAGACAGGAGAATAGGGAAGGACCTCTTAGGAAGAAGGATGTCATAAGAAGTAAGAGGCGGTTAGAGGCAGTAGTGTGGAGCGTGTGTGATATAATTACAGCACACACATTCAGTACAATAAAAATTCCAGAAGACGCTTTTACAAAAGTTGACAAACCAGTTACATAATTCACATGGAAATTCCAAATGACCTAGATTAATTACAATTGTTTTAAGAACAGTTGAGGACTTGAATTGTCTGACTTTATGAATTATGGCTACGCTGTAATAATTGAGAGTGTGCTATGAGCATCAACAAAAACAAACAGAAGAAATAAAGTAGAATCCAGTAATAAACACACATATATGGTCACTGCCTTAGTTGTGGTTCTATTGCTGTAAAGAGACACCATGATCAGGGCAACTCTTATAAAGGAAAGCATTTAATAGGGGGCTGGCTTACAAACTTAGTCCGTTACTATAATGGCAGAGAGCATGGCAGCACACACACACCACTGGGGCAGTAGCTAAGAGCTACATCGTGATCCACAAGCAGAAGCAGAGTGAGACTGGGCTTGACATAGGCTTTTGAAACCTCAAAGCCCACACTTTGTGACACATTTCCTCAAACAAGACTATGCCTACTAACCCGTTTCCAATTGTGCCACTCTCTGAGGACTAAGCACTCAAATCTATGAGGCTATGGGGACATTCCCTCTCAAATCACCACAGTACCATTAAAGAGATATAAAGGTAGTCTAGTAGAAAACACAGCAATGCCAACAAATGATGCTGACATTATTTTAAATCTGCATAATAGGAGTTGGAGAGATGGCCAGTGATGAAGAGGACCTGGGTTCAATTCTCAGCATCCACATGACAGCTCACAAATCACCTGTAAATCCAAAATTTCAAAAGATCTGAAAGTTAAATTTCAAAGGATCTGAAGTTAGTTTCCATGGGAACCAGACATACATGTAGCGAACTTTTATACATGTAGGCAAACACTCATTGCTAAAACAGTAAATACATCAAAATAAAATAAAATTCACAGAAAGATAAACTTCAATGTATGATTGACAGCACGTGCAAAACTTAACTCAAAATAGACCTACCCATAAAACCTAAAACTGTAAATTATATATGAAAAAAATCTTTTGGTTAGTCTGTACCATGCTCATTGCTCATTGTGTTTACCAAGATTTATAGTGAGGATTCAAAACAAAAGCTACAAAAAAATTTGGCAAGAAGAGGTATGTAAACATGACCTTTACAGACAGGGTGAATGAGGCAGGGTTCTAACAAAGCAGCTGTAATTATCAAAGAAATTAAACCTATTCTGGTAGCTAATGACAAACTTGATAGGATCTGAAGTCAGCTGGAAAACAACTCTCTAGGCCAGTGGTTCTCAGCCTTCCTAATCCTGAGTCTTTAATACAGTTCCTCATGTTGTGGTGATCCCTGCAACCATAAAATTATTTTTGTTACTACTTTACAATTGTAATTGTTATGAATTGTACGGTAAATATCCGATAAGTAGGATATCTGATATGCGACCCAAGGGGGTCCTGACCCACAGGTTGAGAACCACTGCTCTAGGTGCACACCAATTGAGATGGGTGTTCCCCATTCCCTGGGCTTGAGTCCTGAGCTGCATAAGAAGGATGAGTATGATGTTCATCTTCCTCTACCTCCTGACAAGTGGTGCAGTGTGACTCTTCAAATCTACTCCATCTGCCATGCCTTCCCAACCAAGATGAACTGTAGACCCCTAGAACTGTAAACCAAACTAAACACTTGCTTTTTTTTTAATTGCTTCTTATCATGTATTTTTTTCTGTGCTAAGAAAAAGTAACTAATACAATATTAAGGAGAAAGCTATAAGGATTTGCTATAACAATAGGGAGATCATCTTAGCAGAAACCTCACAGATCAAAATGTGCAGTTTAACAATGTAAACTCATTTGAAAAGAAGGCCTAAACGACAACAACAAAAATATTTCAGGGCATTCTGCTCAAGCCTAGAAAGATTTCCCCAGGTTAATCTTGGAAGGTTTACAGCTGTGACTCAAGGGAACCAGGCTACATCTCAATTTGTCCTCATTGTCTGTGTGGTGTTGGTCTTACAGGTTCATGAGATGAAAGAGTAAGGGGTTTGTGGAGGACTGAGCTACTTTTCCAGAAAGCTGGTGAACACAGGCAATGTCTAGTAGGGTTGGATCCCTATATAGAGCTCCCAGGAAGCTATCCATGAAGCTGCAAATGTAAGCTTAAGCTGTAGTAGACACTGCAGGGCACAAGAGATGGCAGAAACGTAGAATGTTTACCAAGGAAATTTGTATGTGCTGAGTAGAGTACCCAAGAGAAAGGCCACATGTACCACAAGCAACAGAGTTGGAGGAATGGGGTCAAATGATCCCACTGCAGTATAGATGATGTCATCATAAGTACCCAGTATTGACCATGGCACTTCAAAGTTTGGTATTTTTCCATGGGGGAGGCAGAAGGAAGTAAGTCTTGCTTTGATCCAATCTTCTCTTGATATGTTCCCATCACTTTCTTTTGGAATAGGAATATATAGTCTATTCCACTGTGTACTGGAGGCATGTAACTTGCTCTTTAGTTTCATAGGCACCCCAACTTTCTTCTTCCTTTTCCTCTCCCACTTCCTCCTCCTCCTCTTCCATTTCCTACAACCACAAATGGTTCTGTTGACTTTCTCTTAATCCCATCAGTGTCATACTTTTTGTTGTTGTTTTTCCTTCAGATTTTTTGGAGGGAGGGGTGGGAGTGTCTAAGGAGGCACAAATATATACACAACAGATTATTAACAAGATTAAGCATTTCTATGCATTGGTTTACTACCCACACCTTGTCATGTGTGGTGGTATTTTAATTCGTCAATTAGGAAAACAAATATTAAATTATTTCAAAAGGAAAGGAAGCATGAAAAGGAATCTATACAAAACAAGTGAAGAGAATGAAATAGTTTCAATCAAAGAAGTAGTTGTTGTGTCTTTTTGTAGACAAAGGAGAGAACAACAATTTAGTCTGTTGTAAATTTCCTAAGTCTCTGTGGATGATCCAGAGCTGTTAACAAAGGAGACGTGAGGACAATTAAGGCATGTTAGTAAGTAAATGACAGTCATCAGGACAACTGTTACCAGGTGGCACGCAACAACCGGATCTTCTTTACGTTTGCCTACATTCATTGTTATCATCTGAAAGCTCACCCATTAGAAACTAATACTAATTAAAGTATAAAATGCTGCATATTCATATAAAATATGCATTTTTACCTACATGTGGCCAATGTCCCACCTCTAGGTTAAGCATAAGCTGAATATCTTTTGGGTGCCTTGTTATATTTTGAAGAGGCATTCGCCATCATGTTTATGATTTATTCCTCAACAGAAAAGGAATTGAGACTTCTAATGAAGGACATCTCACTAGTTATGACATACTCAATATGTTCATCTCTGCTCCTTTCTGAAGCTTTCCTAAAAGTAGACAGACATTAAAAGCATGAAGACTGAAAGAACAGTAGAGAAAAATCACAATCAATCTAACCCCCCAAAAAGTCAACAGAAATAGATGGAAGATGCCAACATGCTTCTGGAAGACAGGAAGATGGACTGTATCACACATGAGTTCTCTGGATACCAACTTCCTGGAAAGAAAAGAGAGATGGAAATGAAAGACAAGCTTATTCATAAGCTCCAAAGAATTTTAGGGACTGGCAACAGAAAGTGTGTAAAGAGTCTAGATGGTGTAAGAGCACAGCACTGGCTGGCTGTTTCTACAAGGAGCAGCCAGGTATCAGGAGCACCTCCTCCTCTCAGTATAGCCAGAGCACTATCCGTTCTACTTCAAAGACTAAACAGATGAAAAAATTAAACCAGACATTTGCCATGTCCATGGATGCTGGTTATAGTGGAGAAAAAGTGTCAGGCTTAAAATAGGTAAAGTCTCATTCTGAATGATGGAGTCTTCTTCAGCCTCCTTGTACTGCTTAGACCCAGGGGCACAGGAAACAAGCACATGACTCCCAACCTCTAGTCAGAAATTTTTAGAGTCCTGAATTGCTTCAGAAAAAGTCACAGATATTGATCTGTGCGGGTTCCTGAAAAGAAAGTCCCACTTAATAATTCTTCACAGAATTGGCTACAGAAAGCAGATAAATACTTCTAAAATGGTAAAAATTTTCTCAGAAACATCTGTGGAATACTGAGAGTTCATCATTGTATCTCTAGGTCTTTGGGGATGAGTGTAAGCCAGATGTAATGATAATCTTAACACTAATGTATTTAGGGAAACATAATTGATGTTATATTCTGCTCTAGATGTTTTTAATCAAAGAGCAATTGTCAAACAAAGATAACTTTTATTCCTAAGTAACCTTTCAAGGTCCCATTGCCTCATGAGTATCCCATTCAGCGATTTTCATTGTAGCTACATCTAGGGTATGTTCTTGTAATTGCCAGGGTCAGAGACCATGAAGAATTCTTAAAGACAAATGTCCATTCAAAAATCAGTAATGCTAATACAACCACAAATCCACAAAGTGAGGAAAACAGATAAGGAAATAGAAAAAGAAGTTTTAATTTGTAAAGATGTGCTAACAGTTTCCTTCTTGTACTCTCATATTGTCATGGCAACACAAAAGCTTAGCTGTCACTTAATTACTAGATGAAAAACAATACCACCAAGAAGCATTTTTTATAGGTTTGTAAGGCTTTAGCTCATTGAATATGTTAAGAGCACCAGATTCTTCTTGCCATCACTCCGCGTAGATAAACCCCAAGAGGTTCCAGAACATTGGCATTTGGGATGCAAAAGCTACTTACTGGCTGCCACATTTTTTCATTTCATTTTTAAGCTTTTTCCTACAATACTCCCCTGATGAGAAGGCACACCGAGGTTTGGAAATAACTGGAAAAGATATTGTTTATCTTGCTCAAAGTTCTTCAGGGTATATAATTAACAGATCTGTCAACGTTCTGTTAAATTCTAACCTAGAGCAATTCTTAAAAAACTACTAAGGCAGACACAAAAATGAAAATTTTAAATGTTTTCTCAATTAATTCCAAATATTAATTTACAAAACCACCAAAAACATTAGGGCTCACAGCTTAAAAGTTGTGCTAGAGATGTTAAGATAAAGTCAGACTTGACTTCATATCAGTGTATTTGTGAAACTCACTCAGTGTAAGGGGAGAGAGCTGGACCTCTAGAGAAGTCTTTGGGCCATCCTCAGTCAACAAAAACATTATAAAAGAAGCATTTCATGTCTCGCTACCTGGCATTGCACATGATGGAGCTTTGCAATGTGCTAGGGAGGAATTTAGATACATCTTTGGCTAACTTTGGAAATAAAAACCTTGTTAACTGTCCAATTACAGAAGGAAAAAAAAAACCACATTTTCCTTCACAGGGAACTTAGAAAATTAGCAACTAAAACATATAGCTGTAGATTCTTTGTTCTCTTTTTTTCTTGTACCAATACAGGATATGTGTTTCTGAGTCACGTTTACTCATTAATAGAGCAGTGAATCTTCTCCTTAACAGAGATCAAGGCACTTTCAGGAGCCTGCAGCTAAAGGAGTCCTCCTACACAGAGATCTCACAAAGTGGCAGGCTGACAGTCTCGGCTTCATGGTTCCTGAGCTTTTAAGATAATATGGAGCAAAAACTAAAAACCTAGGTGACACTCGTGGGTAGGGAAAATGTTGGTAAGTCCAACCTCATTAATTTTGCCAGGGACAGCCTCTTTTGCAAAAGGGCTCTATGTTTCTTCTCCACTAACAGTTGGTAAATACAGTACAGTGTTGATGGGCAGGTTACTGGCCCAATGCTACTGTGAAGCAACTAGCATGTTCCATGAACCTCGGAAGCTGCAAAGTGCCCTCTGCATTGATTCTGAGAGTGGCACTTGGCGAGGGCAGTTGTGGAAGCACACCCATGCCACATCTAGATTTTTAAGTGTTTTACAACCCAAGTAGCCAGTAAAGAAGCTAATGATGCAAAATATCAGGGAGAACTAGAAAACTGCTTCCTCTGTAAGCCATAACGATTAAAGCATCTGGGCCACAATAGAAGATAAGACAATTAAGCACCAAGTTGATGTTGAATTTTATAACATTCTCATGAACAGTACTTGAACTTAGCAATTAACTTTAAAATACCATTAAAGGTGAAATGACCAGCTGTCCAATCATTTGCTGCCTGTGAATTACTCTTGCCCAAGTAATTGGATGCTAACAGTTGAGCCTCTAGGTCGAGTTATTGGTCTTCAAGGAAAATGTAAATTGAAGGTTAAAATAAATAAAGGAGGATGCAATCAACTTCAATGAGAAAAATTATACAGGAAAAATATTTTAATGTCTTTGATAAATAAGTCATATGAGAAAATAGGCTGAGAGGCTAGCTACTGGAAAGAAAAGAGACTCCATAAAAGACAGCAACCAAATGCAGCATAGGAACCTTGTTTGGATCCTAGTTAAAACAAGATATCTGTAAATAAAGAGCGTAGAGTACAAATGTGCATGTTTTAAACAAGTGTTCAATCAGATGACACTAGGAAATCTTTGTTAAGATATAGTGGTGTTTCAAATCTTCATCTAAAAACAACCCAAATAATTATGGATAAAATAGTGTACCATAGATTTCTTCCAACTATGCTAGAAAAAAATAAAGGTACAGGAATGGAAAACTTTTATAACCTTTGGAGCTAGTTAATGGGTACATGAGGGTACATATTACTATTCTACTACTGTGTGTATTTAAATATTCCATAATGAAGGTTTAAGGCTTAAAAGAGGGAACATACAAAAGATAGCTTAGTAAAGTACCTGCCTTGAAAGCCCAAAGATATGTGTGTAACTCCAAAACTCATGTTAATAAGCCAAGTATGATATCATGTGCATGTATTACCAGCAATGCAGAAGTTGAGACAGATGGGTCCTTGTGAGTGACACCCGAGACGTGGTGTATTGTCCTCTCATCTCCAAGGCCACCTTCACATAGAAGGCAAAATAAAAATAAGAGAAAAGAGAATTTCTATGACAAGTTATTCACAAGAGAGAACATGAACAAAACAGAAGAAGAAAGAAGGAAGCAGGGGGCTTGGGAACTGAGCGAAGACAAAGCAAACCACCCCTGTGTCCTTGCTGTGCAAGAAGGCTCGGATTCACCTTTGGGCCCAGCTGAGCCTTTTAAAAGACGAATAATCTCAGTTTGGTCCTACAGCTAATCATTCTCCCTCAGCTTTCTTTGGGAAAACAGTGAATGAAATGGGCTGGATGCAGATGGAGACTATGAGGAGACACAGTATCTGCGGCACCAATTACAGTAAAAATATTTTTGCCAGGATTATATTGTTCAAGCTTCAGTTGTTTATTTTTATGGTGCCTTTCTGTCTAGTCATGAACGCAAATAATACTGTTGTTTTGCCTACAAAAGCAGATGGCTCAAGGACAAAAGACAGGTCCACTCAGAGCTCATTGGTAGATCAGGATATGGGACCCCCAGGATGGGTGTGATTCTATAATGTAAATTATAAATGTATCAGTAGATACAGCCGAGCTCAGCCACACCTCGGTCTCTACACGAATCCTGCCACCCTTCTCTGACATGTCACCCATGTCTGGAAGTTCCTAAGTATGCTGATGCAGACTGCCATAATTTTACATAAAAGCCCTGGTGGGGAACACTGGTCAAGACTTCTTGCTTGTAGGATTTTTCTTTTTTAAGGAGTAAATATTCCCACTGTCAGCTTCTGTGAGGAAGAATAAGTTCCCAGGACAGAACATGAAGACTGCAAAGACAGACAGAGCTGAAAGGAGGATATTAAGCCTTTTCTTGTTCTGGAATGCTAATGTGGCCTCTTAAGGTGTCACGACTCTGGAGGACACCATCATGCACCTTCGGTACAGTCCAGGCCACAGGATCAGAAGTCATCATCAGAGTGTTTCCAATTTACATTTCATGCTGTGTATACCCCTGCAGTCTCCTTCAACACCCATCCAGTTTTGTTTTTGAGTATTAACACAAACACCCTGTGGTCCTACTCACGTGATAAGCTAGCATTCTACTGCCTTTATTGAAGTGTGACCTGGATCTTGTCATTTCGTGTGGAAATTCCAGCAAGGGTCGTGCACTTACTCAAAACAGGAAAAGTTGCTGGTTAAGAACTTCACACAGTGGCCTAAAGCAGAGGCAGCAGGAGCTCTTGTGCAAGCCATAAAATAAAAACTCCTACACCCAAGGACTTGGCAGAACTGACTAGGGCAGAAAATGCATCTGGATTCCCAAAAGCCAGCAAAGATCGTTCCCACTGCTAAGGATGGACTTGGAAGCAAGAAGAAACAGTGCTGACACAAATCTCTTCTCTCAGACTGAGAGGGCACGGCCAGTTAAGAAGGAAAATTTAATTTTAGTCTGGGTTTTTAAAAACTATTTTTTTTTAGTCAGTTTCAACTCTAACAAAAAAAAAAAAAAGCTCAGAAAAGGGGCAGGGTGCTGGGGTGTGGCTCTGCAGGAGAACAAGCACACTAGCACATGCCTGCTATGTGATCAGTCCTAAGCTTGATCCCCAGAGCAAACAAGGGGAAACCACAGCTCAAAAACAATTCAATTGGTTAAATATTTATGTATGTGTACAAATGAATGAGTTGCTAGCAGAGTGTGAATGTAAAGTATCCTTCACAGGCTCCTGTGTTTGAAAATTTGGTTGGTCACAGCTACTTCAAAAGGTTATGGACCCTTTAAGTGGTAAGGCCTAGGTGGAGGAAGTTAGAATGGCCCTTGAGAGTTATACCCTGTCTCCATGTTCCACTCAGGCTTTCTGCTTCCTGTGTGCTGCTGTAGTAGGAACAGCCACATGGCACACTGCTGTGAACAGGAGCTGCTGTGTCTGCTTTCATCATCATGATGGACTGGTCTTCTCAGAAGCCATGAGCTAGAATCAATCCTTCTTTCCTTATGTTCCTGCTGGTAGGTGCTTTGTCACTAACAGTGACTGACACAGTGACAAAGAGAGTATCCCACCAGCTTTCAGTATGGCCACAAGAAAATAGAAAAGGGCTTTTTTTAGACATTAAAATCTGCATTGAGTCTTGATTTCCAGTGAACAACTGCTCTGAATATGATGACTTGATTCAAGCTGGAGAACTATGGTGCCCATAAAATTGACACTAACTAACAAGAATTGAACTCTTCCAAAAGAAATACAAGATCACAGTGGTACATGACTACAATCCCAGTCCCTGAGGGATGGAAGGAGAAGAATTAAGACTCTAAGGCTAGCCTGGGCTTCATAGGCAGGCCCTGTTCAAAACAACAAGAGGCTAAGGTGTAAAGAAAAGTGACCAACCAGAGGGACCTAGCCTAAACCTGACTCCATCTTTTTTACTGGGAGTCCTCTTAGGAATGCATTCACATGCCATTCTGGTGACCAGCTGAGATTCCCAGCCCTGAGAGAGTCTAAGACTGTTGGTAGTCGGCACCAGCCTTCCTCTCAGCAAATGGTGCTCCACATCCTCCTTGTCCCAATAATAGAACTTCTTCCATTGCATCCAGTAACCTAGTGCCTACCAATATCCTTTTCTTTCATCAGGGCAGGCTCAGACAAAGAGAAATTGTCTTTCATCCTTCTACCTCCTGATTAACTGATATTCTACATTTTTCCCTGTCAAAATATTTCTACCATAACTACAGCTCTTCCTCTTTAACTCAAAACAGACACAACCTTTATAAAATTTCTACCATATAAATTTATATAAATCATCCATTGGATAATTTATTAAAAATTTATTGTTTAATTTGTTTATCTAATACCATGTCAGACCCTAATTCTACTTCCCAAAATGTAACACCCTTGGGATTTTTATAACTAATAGTTATTTATTATCTATCACATATATTCTTTTTGCATTCTGTGCCGATATTATACAGATCTAATCAGATTATGTACACTATTTATTTTGTTCCTACATATTTGTACTAGTCTCTTTTCTATTGCTGTGAAGAGACACCATGACCAAGGCAACTCCTATAATATAAAACATTTAACTGGAGGCTTGCTTACAGTTTTAAAGGTTAGTCCATTATCATCATGGTGAGGAGCATGGTGGTACCCACGGCTCTGAAGCAGTAGGTGAGAGTTCTACATCCAGATGCCCAGGCAGCAGGAAAACAATGAGACTGTTATCTGGCATGGGCTTTTGAAATTTTAAATTCAATCTTCCCTGCCTCACCCCACCGTACCCCTGTACCACACTTTCTTCTAAAAGGCCACACCAACTCCAACAAGGCCACATCCTTCTCAAATTCTCAAATAGTACAGTTCCTGATGACTAGGCATTCAAACATATGAGCCTATGGAAGCTGTTCTTATTCAAACCACCATAGTATTATACACAGTAAAGGGAACAGAAAATGCAATCTCTTAAATTCTAAGGCCTTGAAATACAGCCAGTTAGATAAGACTTAACCACACTCAACACAGCACATCAATCAGTGCCATGTGAGTAGTTCAGACAGCAAGTTTTATAGAAGCTTATAAGACAGCAAGAGATATGACTGACACATAGAAAATGTGCTGTGAGCATTTGATTGAATTAAACAGAACCAGGGCGGCATTTAATACTGAAAATGAAGACAAGCACCATGACAGGAACATTTGATCATCGGGGAGTGTGCAGAGAAATGCTGACAGATTGCACATTTGTTTTCCCTGGATTTGTTTACTTTTCTTAAAAAGATACTTAAAAATTAAAGAGTCAAGCAATATCACTGCTACATATGGAGATTCCCATAGGTGATGTACTTCATGATAAACTAAAAATAGTAACACAATACTTACCTCTGACTTTTCAATACAGTATCAGTGCAATTGGTCCATAGTCTATAGTATTTGGTTAATTGGAGCCTCCCTTGCATGTGATTATTTCTTCCCTGGAACTTAACTGGTTTTCTTGCTTATTTCAAATGTAAAAAACAGAATCAGAACACGGTTAATATTGGTTACCAGCTTGACACATTCTACAGTCACCTAGTAGACAATCTCTGGTCACCTCTGTGGGGGGGTTTCTAGAATAGGTTCACTGGGGTGGGAAGACCCACCTTTGAGTGTGGAAAGTGCCATTCCACAGACCAGGGTCCTGAACTGAATAAAAGGAAGAACATGAGCTGAGCACCAGCATTCCTTGTGTAAGACCCCCAGAGAGGGGAGACCCTCACTCAAGTCTCAAGAAGATGCGACTCACCCACGACCACGAGAGACACCAGACTTGTTGCAATAGCAAGATGTTTAATTAATCAAAAGTCAGCGCTGGGTCGAGACTCGTATCCCAAGCAAGGGCAGAGGAGTGTCGACCAAGAGGCTTGGGAGGAAGGGGTATTTAAAGGAGAAAACCGCAAACCAGGGGGGTGAAGGGGCAAATAAAAAAGTGGAACAGTAGTAAATTTTAAACTATACCATAAAAATAGTGAAAAGTTTTCAACCTATTATTCAGTTAGCCATAAACCAAGGTGGGGAGTGGGAAACATCTTACACATGTCATAAACC
>NW_021604644.1:467670-475235 GCF_004785775.1 Grammomys surdaster
ATAAACCAAGGTGGGGAGTGGGAAACATCTTACACATGTCATAAACCGGGGTGGGGAGTGGGAAACATCCTGCACACATTTTTCTCAGGAGTGTGACCTTAACCTAGCCCATTGTGGTCAGTCATTTCCCGGAGTACCTTGACCAACCTATATTTGTAGTTCTGCTATTCTTTGTAGAAGTCAGTCCCTGGAACGGCCTAGATGACTTGCCTTCTGGCTCTTTCTTTAACTCAGTGAATTTCTAGCTTTAATTCAGATGGGGGTCCTGATCTTTTTCTGTAATTTTTGCCTCCTTACACTTGCTCTCTGCTTCTTGACGGTAGACACAATGTAACCAGCTTCCTCCAGCTCCTGTTGCTACAATTTTCCCACCATGATGGAGAATGTACCCTCAAACTAGGATCCAAATAAACTTTTTTAATGGCCTTTGTCATTTATTTTATCACATCATCAAAAAAAAGTAATACAATGAGTATTCTGGAAAATAAATCATGCCACATTTGGGAAGGGGACTTTATAATATTAACATTGACAAGGAGGAGGAGCAACAGGAACCTGTCTCACTCCTGTATGGTGGCATCAATATATGACTCAAGATAGAACGCCTGAAGCATTGCTACCAGTTCAGCATAGTGGAGTGGTTGTCAAGGCAGAATCTATTTATGTTAAAATTGCAGGCACATAAATAGAAGCAAAATATTCATACTAAAGTGGCAAGCACATAAATCAACATTCTAGTTAGTATTATCAGCATCATAACCTGAATGAGGAAATCCAATTCGTTATTGGAATGGAAAAGAAACAAAACACTGGACAAATGGGTGAGGAACAGGATAGCATAAGGGGCAGGCAGCATGGAGCAAGAAAGAGCACACTCGGAAGGGCAGGGCAGGCCCTGGCAGGTCCCAAACCAACTGGATGAGGGGTCTTGATGACTTGAGAGAGATGCTAGGGCTGAGTGACACTGTCCACTATGATTCTAATCACACTCCTGCTGTGGGCTGGATCCGAAGTATTTGGATCCAATTTGGGGGTGAGGCTTCCCCCAAAGTACTGCTTTGGCTCAGCCTGTGAGGTTGCTGAGTTCCCCGAAAGATGGGTTCTTTCTGAAATAAATAAATTGGCCTGTAGTTTCTAGATCTTCATCTTGAACTTGCTACCCTGTGTCTGCTTCTCTGGGCTATAACCAGAGTATCAACCACTGTGAATGTGTGGAGTAGACACATTGTGAGACCCCTGTAATGACAGTAACAATTAATATTTATGGACTTCTTTCCATGTGACAGATGCTGTCCTGACAATGTCCAGCAGTGATGAACTGCTGAGCATGTCCTAACACAGAGCCTGGCAGGGACAGATGCTCAATAATATTTATTAAATACAAACATATACAAGGCAAACCCTTGTCTTGTCATTCTGGAGTAAGTATATGCTCAGGAAAAGAGGAAATCTTTACTCTTGTTCTCTAATTGCAATGATTTGAGTAAAACAGCATAGGCAATTTGGGAGTTTTTTTGGTTTTCATTTTGAAACACAGTCTCACATAGCCCACTCCAATTTCAAACACACTATGTAGCCTATGTACTTGAGAGACTAAATTTTTTGGGTTTAAGATTGCATCTTAGAGAACTTGAACTCAAGCTAACTAACCAGCTGGTATCTCAAACCAGTTTCCAGTTTATCCTACAACAAGACCTGTGTCTAACACTAGTTTCCAAGTTATTCCCCAACAAATCTGCACCTCCAGGTTGCAAGCTGGCCCTTGACACTTCACTTCCTAACAACCACCAATCAGGAGGAAAGCAAAAGTTAAGTTTATGGTTTGGCTCCCAGCACCAGCCAATTATGTTAAAGGCCATAATGGCCCCCCAATCAGATGTGTGCCAGGCTAGATAGCTGCTTCTTGCCTCTTTAAATGCTTGCCTAAAACTGGACTCAGGACCCCTCCCATTATCCTGCATTAGACAGTGGTGTGGCCCATGCTGGAGCTTGAATAGAGCTCCTAATGTGATTACATCAGATTCCACTCCTTGGTGGACTCTTTGAGTTTCATGAATGTTTCCTGGCACAAGATAATCATAAACTTCTGACCCTCCACCTCCCAAGTGCTGGACTTGGCACTCACCACTGCCCATAGCTTATGAGGTACTAGATCAAACCCAAGGTTTTGTGTGCACTAGACACCTACCAATTACACTCCATTCCCAGCCTTTGATTTTTCTTTCTTAAGACAAAGTCTCACTGTACAGCCTTGGCCGGCCTGGAAATCCCTATGTAGAGTCTCCAGGCAGGCATTAATGTACAACAACCCTCCTGCCTCTGTCATGTGTTCCAACATGACTGGCTCAACACTCCCAGTTTTTTCAGGATAGTATCTCAACCTTAGCTTTCTTAACTTCAGCCACATCCTGTATCTTAATTCTAAAATGTGACATAGAAGAAATTAACTCTCAGCCTCCTTATATCTCAGACAAATGTGTGTGGAATTTAAGGAGGCTTTTTTTTAAGGCAAGAAAAATCATAGTATAAAAGAGAAATGGAAAACCCAACAACAAATGTAAATATGGCATCAGAAGCTTCTTGAGATGAGACTGGTGGTACGCGCTGCTTGGCCCAGGGCTCAGGCCACTGAGGTGGGAGAACAAAGGTTTCATGGTATATAGCAAGGCTGAATCCAAGAACAAAGAAAGTCAGTTTCTGACAAATGAAAACCAATCCAAGTTTGAAATAACTACCCAATCCACACTCAAAATGATTAAGAACTGCTCTAATTTTTCTAGGTTTCATTTTCTTTGAGACTCCTTTTGAAATGACGAAAAGTTACAACGGGTTATAATAAATTTGTTTCCACAAAAGTTGAAACATCCAGGCATGTATTCATTTAATAAATGTTGTTCTATGTTTGTTATGCACTTGACACTCTCGAAGGTCACTGACTATATATAGTGTTGAACCTGACCTTCTAGTCTAGAGGAGATACAGCATTCAGGAGAGTGTGGCTCATGCTTCTTATAAAAAGCGACAGTGCACAGGAAGGTCACACCCAGCTGCCTTACCATGTCTGGACTGGGCTGTATGAGCAACAGAAAGATCACTCTGACAATAAATGTTTCACATGGTTCTTTGCGATAACAATGGAAGTTATAATATCTTAAGAGGCAGCTAGGTACTCAGGGCTGCAAATGCTTGAGTGGAAGCCGCAGGCTGGTAGAGGAAACTCTCCACCAAGCTCTCACAGACACTCAGAAGGCAGTGCTGAGCCCACTGTCAAGGCACCAGGAGCTCTACCCTGTTTACTTTAGAGATGCTCTTAGTGATACTGAGATGCCTTTGACATCTCAGACAGATGTTTTCCTATGAAAACTTAGCTGGCCAAGGTTTAAAATACCTTGACCATTCTAGTAGGAGGAGAAAAACAGTCCTTTCCCCGTGTGGTCTGAAAAACTACAAAAACAAAAACAAAATGCTTGAAAGAAAACACCTTTAATGGTTTTACTTTTGTATGCCAGAGCACGGCATGAATAAACCTACAGTAGACTTAGCTTTGCATCCATGGACATCACATGTTACATGATTATGTCATGGTACACATTCACTGTGGAAGATGACACTGAGTTATACAATAAATAAGAACCACTTTATTTCACTGGGTGTGCTCATTGTACTCTCTATATTCTGAAGGTTCTACTTAGAAAATATGCCTGATTTCCTTTTGTTACTTAGTTTGGTTATGATTTTACTAAATAAATTACTACTATGGCTAACAAAATAAGATCCTTTCACACTTCTGGCCACGTAATATTCATCACTAATACTGTGAAGTAAAAATTCATGTTTATCTCCCAAAATTCATACTGAATATTAACCAACAAGGCAATAATATTAAAAGATGAGTTCTTTGTAACTAATTAGTGTTCCTTATAGCAGAAGCCTGGGGAGGTCCTTTGTACTGTCTACCTATAGCTTCTCCTCACAGGATGAATGCTCTGTAGTTCTAGTGCACACATCTCAAATGCTGGAAGTGTGACTCTCAGTGTGATGATATTGCAAGATGGAATCTAGTCAAGTCCTTATTGTTCAGGGGATACAGACTAAGAAAAGATTAAACAGCTCTCTTAGAATCTATGAGATCTTTCAGAAGAGAGTAGCTAAGAGAGCAAGCTTGGCTTCTGAATTGCCCTCTGACTTCCTGAATGACAGTGTGACCCGTCTCCCTGTCAAAGGACTCTTATCATAAACTCTAAAGTCCTGGCCATCTGATTTGATGCTGATTCACTACTGGGGAATCTCCAAAACTATGAAGCAAATAGTTTTTATTTTATTATAAAGTTAACCCACCACAGGCATTCCGTTATAGTAACAAAAGAATAGACTGATACAGAAACTTAAAGAAAAACTTCTGAAGGATAGCATCAAAAGGAAGATAACAGGAAAGAGGGAAAATGATGAGGAAATGTACTAGTAAATATATAAGTGAGCCTAAATAAGCACTTACTATATGCAACATAAGTAAGAATGTGTTAAACTATAAAAAAGCAATTCCAAATTTTATAAAATGATACACTATTCCATAAATGGCAGTAGAGAAACTAATCAGCCACTTCTCAAAATACAAAATGTCTGTTATGAGCTGAATCATAGCCCCCAAATTCATATGTTGGAGTGTCAATCTCCAACATGGCTACATTTGAAGACAAGACCTATAAGAAAGTCTAAGTATGCCCTCTATGAGAGCATACTGGCAGAGACTTGACCCAAGAAAACTGGCATTCTTGTGAAAGGAGGAATTCCAGAGACCTCACACATAAACACAATATCTAACAAGTTATATCTTTAAATTCCATATTCATTGAAGTACAGATATAAAATTAAAATAAAAAAATGATAAAGTATAATGGGAGGTTTTGAATATTTTGGGTAACAGGGGTATTTTTAAACATAGTAACCAAAAATGAGAAAAATCATTGATTTCACACTAATTTTAAAATTTAGCTGAAAGACAAAAACCTCAACCGGGATAGGAAAGGAACTCATGAAGTCTCAGACCTAGATAAGAAGCTATTATTGGAAATTGATGGCTGCTAGGGGAAGGGACAGTAAGTTTTCCTCAGGACTGTGGTTCCCTAAAGGTTACCCAAGCTCCACTAGATGGTCCTATACCTATACATACAAAATCAGCACTCTGTAGACTCGGTGGATTGAGGGCATAGGGCAAGGGAGAGAAAGAAAGAGTATATGAAGTTGGGAAAAGTAGGGGAGGAAGGAGTAGGACATGCATTAATCAATATTCTCTCTCTCTCTCTCTCTCTCTCTCTCTGTGTGTGTGTGTGTGTGTGTGTGTGTGTGTGTGTGTGTGTGTGTAATTCCCAAATATTAAAAAAACTGGCAGAAAAATATAAGAAACACAAAATAAAATAGCACATCTAGGAATCACCGACAGAACGTGAACACATGATTTAAGTGCCTGTACAGATGGATGCAAAGAGAAAAGATGACAGCATGATCCGCCAGTTCACAGGACACTAAACACAAGAAACAGGAGAACAGCTTCCTTGATAGTGAGGACTCCACATGTTATCATTTTGAGGACAAGACAACTAAGATTAAGTTGTTGCATTTTCATTATTTGAGAGAGTGTGTAGACACAATTTGGAATATGTAGATTACATGTCCTTTAGCTTCATTCTTTGTTTACTTCAACCAATCCGAAGGAATAAACTGGCAAGAAAGCCATGAGAGATAGATGTTCGTTAAAGGACTGGGCCAGGGGGAAACAGAGCTAAAGCACTCATTTTGTCTCTTCAAAACCGGTTGATAACACAGGAGGGAGTCTACAATGGAATAATATCTCATCCTCATACTATATTGGTAAGTGGTTATCATTTGTGACTAGCACAAGAAAAACAGTAAATGTACAGATGCTGTGGACATGGCTCTCTCAGTAAGGGTCCTGCTACCCAAGCATGAGTACATGAACTCAGGTCCCTGGCACCCAGGTTAAAGCTGAGCATGGTCACATATATCTGCAACCCTGGCACTTGGACACAGAAACAGCCGAATCCCCAGGGCTTGCTAATCAGCATAGTGGCATAGTTATGATGGTAGTTCTCTCTCTCTCTCTCTCTCTCTCTCTCTCTCTCTCTTTCTCTCTCCCTGCCTTCCCTGAAAGTTCAGATCAGACATGATCTCTCACCTACTGCTCCAATGCCATTCTAGCCTGCCTGCTGCACTATCCACGATAATGATCATGAACTAACTCTTTGAAACTGCAAGCAATCCCCATTTAAATACTTCACTTTTTAAGTGTCTTTGGTCATGGTGTCTCTTCCAGGCAATAAATAGTAACTGAGACAATTAGCAATCCCATGTTCAATATGAGACCCAGTCTCAAAAGATAAGCAGTTGAGCAAGACATTTGGCATCAGTCTCTGACCCAGACAAACATGCTTGTATATGCATACACTCAAGTACATGCATACGAAACCACATGTACACTAGAGAGAAGGAAAAAGAGTAGGTATGATGTAATGTCAACATGACTGAAAACTAAATATACTCGCAAAGTTAAATCTATAGAACAGATTATGTTTTTGCCATCACAGCTGCACAGTCAGAGGTTCCCTATGAAAAACTGAAGCCTCGAAGCTCATTTGTTGATGATGTAATTCTCTACAGTTTTATATATTTCTGTGTTCATCATGTTGGATGGTAATTAGGAAGAAAAAATTACCCTAATTTCTTATATCATCTTCATGCTCAAGTTGCACACAAACTACATAAAAACACATTGCTAATTACAAAGGAGAATGCTGATTTAATACTAATTAAAGTGAATAATGTACATTCACCTATATTCAATGGAAAATGTTTTATCAGTTATTTATGTGTACGCCATTTTATGATCACCACTGGGGTTTCACATGCCTTTGACTTGTGTGTGTGTACATCAGTATGTATGTGTTGAGAGTTTCTTGATCAACACACCCACACAGGTGATATGCAGCAAAGCAGTTCCTACAGCAAGACATTCACTGTCTGCCATCTGCCAAAACTCAACTTGCTCCCTAAATAGGAAGATATGCACAGTGAGGAGAAGATCTATTATAGTTGATGCAAATGTTATCACCTAGTAGAGAAAAACATCAAAAGAATCATCATCATCATCCGTACATTCCAATGTCAAAAGACTCAAAGACTGAACCAAAGAGCATCCACCAGCTGGATCTAGCCACCCCTACACACACATGTGTAGCAGATGTGCAGCTCAGGCTTCATTTGGGTTCCCCAACATTTGGAGCAGGGGCTGTCCCTAAAGCTGTTACATGTCTATAGATCCCTTTACCCTAACTGAGCCACCTTATCTGGCCTTAGTGGGAGAGGATGTGCCAAGCCCTATAAAAACCTGATGTGCCAGGATCAGGGGGGCTCCACCCTCTCAGAGGAGAGGGAAAGGGGTGGGAGAGGGAATTGTGAGGGGGCACCCAGAAGAGAGAGGGGTAGTGAAGTAAATAGAAATAAAGATAGATAGATAGATAGATAGATAGATAGATAGATAGATAGATAGA
>NW_021604644.1:475245-508499 GCF_004785775.1 Grammomys surdaster
AGATAGATAGATAGATAGATAGATAGATAGATAGATAGATAGATAGATAGAGTGGGGGAAATGCCAAAATATATTTAAAGGAGCAAATTGCATTTGAAAACATCTACAACACAAGATGAAAAAGAACCAATGGACTCACTGTCAGAAAAGCTGAAAAAGGAAATGGAGCACCCGAAACCATCTAAAAAAAAGAAAGCAGTTTTGAAATTGGGATAGCATCAGTGAGCTGAGAATGTATTCAGGTGGCTTATTGTGTTCCCAGAGTTCCCGAAAATAAACAGGATTAAAAGAGAACAATAGTTTTTGAAAATACTATAACTGAAATGCTTCCAATTTTGATAAAAAGCATCAGCCTTGCAAATCCAAGAAAGTCAAATAACAGCATGCAGAACACATGAACACAATTACATCAAGGCACACGTGATGAAACTGAATAGTGTGAGTCCAGCCTTTTTACAGTCATTTAATTGTCGGGACATACTCATGGCACAGAGCACACATGGAGGTCAGAGGTCAACCTGAGGAAGTTCTCTCTTTCCCTTATATGGATTCTGTGGATATAAAGTCATCAGTACTGTTGGAAAGCTCCTCCACCCACTGAGCTATCTCTCTACCCCAAAACCATTTGTAAAAGAAATCAGAATACCCTAGAAACTCTTGCAGAGATATGCGTATTTGAAATCATCAAAGCAGGGCTGTTTCTTTTGTGGAATTCCAGATCAAATATAGCAACTTGAGTACCATAGGCAATTCTTCTACAACTGAACTATATCACCAGTCCTTCATGAAGACCAGTGTCTCACCATGTAGCCCAGGCTGGCCTTTCTCCAACTTTCAATCCTCTCACCTCTACCTCTGAATGTCAATCAAACAGGCATGTGTCACCATGCCTGGTTGAAATACAGGATGTTTTTAAGGGCCAGGTCACAGGTCTGAGTATGTGTTCAACTTGATCACAGGTCTTAACATTCCACCTTTGATTGTTCTACTTCACCTATGCCCAAGTGTATCAGAGATAACACACTGCATATGACTTCAGATGACACATTACTGCTACCTGGACAAGTGAAAGCAGCCCCGGCTGAGAAATCAAACCCAGGTGTTTATGTTGTCGCTAAGTGCCTTACAACCCTAAGCATGTTACTGAAGCATCCATAAAATCAGGTTTTCAGCTCTCCCTGCATGAGGCAGGACTGGACCACTTCTTTTACTGGTAGATATGTACATAGGGTGTGTGTGTGTGCTGGTATGTGCATACAGGTACATACGTGTATGCATGTGAAGGCCAGAGTTCAATGGCAGATGCTTTCTTCAATTTCTCCTTCACCTTATTTTTTGAGACAGGGTCTCATATTGACTCTGGAGCTTACCAAGTCAGCTATATCTACCAGCCAGTGAAACAGGTAGGTAGAGTCACCTACCACCCGAAAGGAGAAGAAAAATCAATAATCATGGAAAAATATCTTGTGTCAACTCCCTAAGAGATGATCAGAAAGAGAAAGGACAAGCCTGCAGCCCAGATATCAAATCAGCAGCACAGTAACTAAGCAGGCAGTTCTGTCCTGCCATTCTGGGTAAGAAACAGACACATGCCCACAGGGCCAGTATAGCAAGATCTACTCTGAATCACAAATGAAGGCTGTGGACTAAACCGTCTATGGAAGCTCTCCTTCCTGCTCCAACAGTCTGTGATTTGCATTTTTATTGTAAAAATAAAGATTAAAATGGAAACAGATGAACATTTTTCACACCCAGTCCTGGCTTAATATGAAATGTTTCTGCACACACACAAGAAAAATGTTTAATTGCTTAGCACAAGTCACTGAGATAATGAAATGCCTCTGTCCTCTCTAAATGTGTATGACTATTAACTCAGCTGTACAATACAGGAAACATGATGTTGGAGGATAATCTTGGAAAGGCACATGGACAATATTTTCTAAAATGACATCACTGTTTTTCAAAGTCTCTGAGTGGCTGCTGCATAATATTCTACTCATTTCTCCTTTAGACTGTGGCACATAAGAGAATAAAGAAGATGGAGAATTCTTTCAAAAACTGTCTGTGATGTGCTTATTAGGGGCTCTGACAGATATTCCCAAGGCTATTTTTTGTCTGCCCTCCATCAACCTGTCTGTCCTCTCCTCCACCTGTCTGTCTTCTCCTCCACCGGTCTGTCCTTCCCTCCACCTGTCTGCCCAATCCTCCACCTGTCTGCCTCCCCTCTACCTCTCTGCCCTGTCCTCTATCTGTCTGCCATTTCCTCCAGCTGTCTGCCATCCTCTCCAGCTGTCTGCCATCCTCTCCACCTGTCTACCATCCTCTCCACCTACCTGCCCTCTCCTCCACCTACCTGCCCTCTCCTCCACCTTGCATGGCCATCCTCTCCACCTATCTGCCCTCATGAAATTTTAAGTACATTCCCACTCTACCCTTGAAGACTGGGGTGGCTGTATGAGACAATTCTAATCACTAAAACAAACGGAAGTCATGCAGGTGCTTTGGGGAATTTTTGCTTTGTTACTTATTTGTGAGTGTTTGTGTGTAGATTTGTGAACATATGAATGTTTGTGTATATATACATGTGTGTTTGTATGTGTATATACATAATTGTGTGTATATTTGTATGTACATGTATATATATACACACGTGTGTGTGTGTATGTGTGTGAGTGTGTGTGTGTGTGTGTGTGTGTCCCACAGCACACATGTGTAAGTCAGAGGACAACTTGCAGAAATCAATTGTCTCTTTCCACCATGTTATATTTTGGAGAGCAAACTCATCCCATCAAGATTGTCCCAAATATCATGATGCCCAAAGCCATCTCTCTATCCAAACATTTCTTACAGAGAGAAAGTCAGTCTCTTTTCATGAAAAAAGGCAGAACTACGACCAATGCGCAATCTAAAACCACACTGGCAGCTGATTATCCCCTAAAGCTGCCTTCCACATCACAGGGAAGTGGCCTGTGTTTGTCTGTGTATTGTTTCCCCCCCCCCCCGGGGTCTGCCCCATCATGGGCTGTGTTTCTCATACTCCATAAGAACTCTGGATAATGGCACTGTTGGGATGGCACATGATTTTCAACACTCCCTTGAGTTTCATGTGATCACTAGAGAGATTATCTTTCTCATAAAGAAGTTAGCAGCGGGGAGAGCTCTGGGTGTAAGAGGGGTGGGGGAGGGGAAAAGAGAAACAGGATCAGGTATGGGGGTGGGGGACAGAAGAGAAGCCCAGAGGGCCAGGAGAATGAATGGAAATAAGCAGCCTCAAGGGGTGGGAGGTGGAGGGAACCTCTAGAAAGTACCAGAAACCCAGGAGGTGAAAGACTCTCAGAATTCAATGGGGATGGTGACTTTAGCCAAATGCCCAACACTGGGGAAAGGGAACACAAAGAGTCCACCTTCAGAAGATAGGCAGTAGTGGACGGACTGGATTATTAACACACAGTCAAAATGTCTGACCCAGAATTGTTCTGTCTAAAAGAACTGCAAGGGCAAAAAAGAAGAAAAGGCTATCCAGTGACCAGCGCAATTTGGGATCCATCTCATGGAGGGGCACCAAGGCCTAATACTATTGCTGATGCTATGATGTGCTTACAGATGGGAGCCTTGCATGGCTGTCCTCTGAGAGACCCTACCAGCAGCTGACTGAGACAGAAGCAGATACTTTTACCCAACCATTGAACTGAAGCTGGGGATCCCTATGGTTGAATTAGAGAAAGGGTTGAAAAAGCTGAAGGGGAGGGTGACGCTATAGGAAGACCAGTAGTCTCAACTAACCTGGACCCCTGGGAGCTCCCAGTGACTGAGCCACCAACCAGAAGATACACAGGCCAGTCCGAGGCCCCTGGCACATGTATAGCAGAGGTCTGCCTGCTCTGGCCTCAGTGGAAGATGTGCTTAATCCTCAAGAGACTTGAAGCCCCAGGGAAGGAGGAGGACTAGTGGGGGGAGCACCCTCAGAGGCAAGGGAGAGGAGGAATGGGATAAGGAACTGTGAGAGGGGAACCAAAGGGGAGGTCAACAACTGAAATGTAAGTAAATAAAATAATTTAAAAACAAACTGCACGACTGTTACAAATGTGCAGAGGGTCTATGTCCATCCCATGCGGGCTCCATGGTTGTCAGTTCAACCTCCGTGAGCCCCTGTGAGCCCTGGTCAGTTGATTCTGTGGGTTTTCTTGTGGTGTCCTTGACCCCTTTGGCTCCAACAACCAATCTTCCCTGTCTTCAGTAGGATTCTGATCTGGCAGCTTTTAACTTAACCCTCTCAGGATCCAGCTGTCAGGTAAAGGTATTTAGTCTCAACTACCTACAGTAAGTGTGGTGCAAGTGGAACCATGTCCCCAGACAGAAAACCTGAAAGGTCAAGCAAATTAAGAAACCCCCCAAATCTCATAATCCATAATGGTAGGTGTTTGAATCTACTCCAGACCCAGCTCCTGTCCTGGAGCATGTGACCACAACACCCCACTAAAAGGACCTTGACAACTAGTCACACAGCAAAGAGCCCAGAGTACTCCGTGCTAATGAGGTATCTCGATGGACCCTGAGGGTTTAGCCAATAAGCTCTCCTTCCCACTCCTTCCCAGACATTCCCTCCTGCAAAAAGATACTATCTCTGGTCCACGCTGAGTAAGTTGTATGTATCCATTCTCCACTGTGAATAAACAGTTTGAACAAAAGAATGAGGAGAATAAGAGGATGTGGAGGAGGAGGAAGAGGAGGATGTGGAGAAGGAGGAGGAGGAGGAGGAGAAAGAGGAGAAGGAGGAGGAGGAGGAGGAGGAGGAGGAGGAGGAGGAGGAGGAGGAGGAGGAGGAGGAGGAGGAGGAGGAGGAAAAAGAAGAAGAGGAGGAGAAAGAAGAATTTAGCAAGTTAACAGCAGTGGGGAATCTCTGCCTCTGCCTCTCTGCCTCTCTGCCCCTCTGCCTCTCTGCCTCTCTGCCTCTCTGCCTCTCTGCCTCTCTGCCTCTCTGCCTCTCTGCCTCTCTCTCTGCCTCTCTCTCTGCCTCTCTCTCTGCCTCTCTCTGCCTCTCTCTCTGCCTCTCTCTGCCTCTCTCTCTGCCTCTCTCTCTGCCTCTCTCTGCCTCTCTCTCTGCCTCTCTCTGCCTCTCTCTCTGCCTCTCTCTGCCTCTCTCTCTGCCTCTCTCTGCCTCTCTGCCTCTGCCTCTGCATGCATGTGATTATGCTAAAGATTGAACAGGACCTTGAACACAAAAGACAAGTACTCTACAACAAATGATAGCTCCAACCAGGACATGGAGAGGTTTTGAGTCTATTTTTTTTATTTGAAGTAACATTAAGCTAAAGAACATTGTTTCAGAATTCTTTAGCAAAGAAGACATTATTTATTAAGTAAAAACATGGGGCCTCTTGTCTTTTGGGGACTCAGAAACATAACTCTAAAAAATGACCCAGCCCTGTGCCCTCATGCTGCTTTTATTAAATCCAGCTTCCACAGAATTGACATTGATAATAACAGAAATTGGCATTTATGATCAAATACTTTCTATTTCTTCGTTTTGCTAAAGAGAAAGTAGTGTGTTACAAATAGGCTGAATGACCAGAGCGTACCGACTCCTGTCCTGGCCTTCTGATTTACTGCCCTTTCACCTGGCACAATCCCCTTCCGGATCTGGAGTTCTGCCCACATTCCCATTATTTTTGGCTACAGTCCTATTACATGAAGGTGACTTTGATTTCTGGGATCAAGAAGAAGTCTTTAGGATGGCCAGGCATTGAGGACTGTGAGGCTTTACTGTCTGCCTCTGCAGGTAGCAGCACTCTATGCAAGCTCTTCCTGTATTTAATATCTTATTTCATATTGTTATCTTTAACTCTCAATAGTGACACATAGTAGGGGTTCTAACACAGTTTGACAGACAAAATATGAGGGTGTTTAAAGAACCTGACCAAGTTCCCATTGCTGATAAAGAAGTGGGATTCCTTTAGCTCTCTCTTCTGTCTTCTCAGTTCTCGTTTCTAAGGTTTCCCCTCAAAGGGTTTAACTTGATCTCCAATGTCACCAGATGCAGCTTGGAGGAGCTCCCTGAACAGTGAGCACCTGGCAATAGATTTGACCTCTGAATATTGACCTGAGAGTACCTGATGCTACACCCGCTTTGAAACTGGGGGATATCATTTTGAACAGCCCAGAGTCTTGTTCTAGACCAGGCCTCTTGTCTCTGTGCAGTGTCTCTCAAGCCCTTCTTCCAGATCCTGGTGAGAAGATCTCAGTCCTCCATGGCATGCCAGTATTTCTGGATATCCATAAGACTAAAAACGTATCTAATCAGCTCAATTTATTTCACTGTAACCTTTTAATACTTGCTTTGTAAATTGTGAGTGTGTACATGTGTGTGTATGTATGCTTGCATATGTGTGCACAAGTGCCTACAGAAGCCAAACTGAGTCCTAGAACTTGAATGACAGGCAGTTGTGGGTGCCTGTTGTGAGTGCTAAGAGCAGAACTCGGATTCTCTGAGAGAACACTGAGTGCTTTCAATCACTGAGCCATTTCTCTAGACCCTGATCATAATTTTTTTAATGTGTCATCCTACCAGGGAAAAAAAGCACTACCCACATCTTTTTTAAAAATTAAGGATTAATTGTATGGGAAGATTTTTGTGCAATTTAAAGTAATTCTTTTATAAAACAGAACATTCTGAGCAAAATTTTTTAAATAGCTCCTTTTGAGTACTAGGTCCTGGAAGGTACTATTCTCTGCCCAGGGCAGCAGATTGAGCTTTCGTTATGTGTTAAAAATTACAAGCCCTGCTCCCAGATCCAATTTGATATAAACTAGTTAGTAAGTTTATATCAGCCATGACCATGAGAGAGCTTCATTTTATGATGCATTAGGGCACCACACATAGCATGAGACTTTGCCAAACGCTGAAGTTGTTGGAATTTCCTTTTATTTCTTCTCTCTTTCATGGTACCTGTCCCTAGACATCCTATCACTATCTCGTGTCACCCAGACATGTCCACAGAGACCTGATAAACTATGGTTGCTCTTACTTTCCACCTTGTCTCAATCATAATTGCCTACTGAGAGTCTCGTTTTCCTAGAGACATATGCTCTGTTTCCACCCCAAAAATAACCATAGTTGTTAAATGATCCAATTATGGACGCCTTAGTTATCTGTTCTCCAAGGTAGCAAGTTATCAGCTTGTCTTCCAAACTTGGCATAGAGGTCACTGGTCAGAAGAAAAATAAAGGCACAGTGTCAGGTGACCCCAGAAGCACAGAAGGAGCAAAGATTGGCAAAAGTCCAATTATATGGCAGGTACAGATGGCAGGAATCCAGCACCCAGGGACTCCATTGACAGCTAATTGACAGGAGAAAACAGCCAGGCAGGTGGCTAGCAGCATGGACTCAGCCAACTGAAGGAAGGTCAGGCTCAGGGTCAGAAAACCAAGGGTAGAAGTCTAAGAATCAAGGAATCCCTGAAACTGAGTAACCCAGTGAGAAAGGCTAGATTACTAAACCATTTTCCTCCCTAGTAACTGTAGCCTTTCCCCAGTTAAAAATAGGTTATGAAAATAGGAATCCTAAGGGAGAAAAGGTCGTGGTGGGCTTAAAAGAAAACACTGGGGCAGTATCTGAAGGGCTGCAGTTGCTGGGACCATAGGGACTGGGCACAAGTGTCACCTCTGCATTTTCTACAGAAGGGGAAACATTTATAATACAACAAGAACAGCAATGACTGAATCCTTGCTAAACTCAAACTCAACTCCATCGCAAAAGGGGTGGGACTAGGAGATTAATACCACCTTGCAGCACAAACTTGAACTTGGCATAGAGACTCCCAACCATAAAATTATAACTGCATAAAATTGTAACCACAATTTTGCTACTGTTATGAATTGTAATATGAAATATCAAATATGCAGGATATCTAACATGCGACCCCCAAAGGGATCTTGAATCGCAAGTTGAGAACCATTCTGATGTAGAGCTTATAAATATAGCACACAGAGAATACAGTCATGTGGGAAGAACATACTAAAGAGGAGTGCAGTGTGGGCAAAGGCAAGGAACATGAAAGTACACTCAGTGTACCTAGAGTTGTACATTGTCCATTGTGATAAAAACATAATTTAGAAGAAAAAATTAAATTTGATTATATATATTGTCATATTAAATTTGATTTATATATATTATAATAAATTTGATTGTATATTTGTGTGTGTATATATACACAGATATACACATACAGGTATGTAATATCGGTACATATATTTTTACGTATCTATACATATGCATGCTTTCGTTGCTATATATGTTTACATATTGAATTAGTCATGATGCTCTAAAGGAACAGAATGGATAGAGTGTATATGTTGAGAGAGGGGCAAGAGAGAATCACAGAGACAGAGGCAGAGAGATAGAGAAAGGAAGTTTATTAGAGTACCTTACAGGCTGTTGTCCAGCCAGTTCAACAATGGCTGTCTACTAATAGAAGGTCCTAGAACCCAAGTTGTTCAGTCCATGAGGCTGGATGTTTTGGCTGGTCTTCAGTCTATGCCAAAATCCCAAGGAAGTGGGGTCTAGTGCCAGTGAAGGAATGTACTTGCCATTGAGAGTGAAGGCAGTCCAGCATAGAGCTGGCTTCCTTCTTCCGCGTCCTTTATATAGGCTGCTAGCAGAAAGTGTGGCCCAGATTAAAGGTCGATCTTTCCACCTCAAAAGATTTGAATTAAAGGCAATTCTTCCCACTTCAAATAATTTAATTAAGAAAAGTCCCTAACAGATGTACCCAAATGATTGGGTTTTGGTTAATTCTAGATGTAGTCAAGTTGGAAAACCAAAATATTCATCCCACATATCTGTACATATACACATAGCCTTCCACAATGAAAGATTTCACAAAAGAGCCAATCAACCATGTGTCAAAAGTTGTTCAAAATCTTTCATATACACTGACTTTATAGATTGCTCTTGTCATTCTCAAAAGAGTGCAGTATAACAGCTATTCATATTGTATTGAGTATTATAAGCAATCTTATATGTAAACTCTACAGGAAGACATGCCTAAGGTATACACAAATACTATGCCATTTAAGATCAATATAAGGAACCTGAGCATCCATAAATTTTTATATCTGCAGGGGACTAGAATCAATCTGTGAAGACATCAGAGCCAAATGAACACACACACATACATATACATATAAAATATTTATACATATATATATACATATATATATACACACACACATATATAGATATAGAATCAATGTATGGAAGACATTAGAGGCAAATGAATGTATATATGTGTGTTTGTGTGTGTGTGAATATATGATGACACACACACACATATATATATATATATATATGTAAACAATTTTACAATTTGATCACAATTTAGCAAGTTTACATATGTACACAATCCTGAGGAATGAAACTTTGTCTTCAGGGAATGTATTTAAGGATTCTAATCAGGTAGATAAATCTAATCAGTTGTGCAAAGTTAGTTGTAACAATACAAGCCAGAGAGAGTGCCCGGCATGCAGTAAATGACTGGGCAATGTCCAATGGATGGGGAGGACAGAGGGCATCTTTAGGAGACTTTGAGGGATAGAATCAGCATACTTAGTGACTTGGGTGACACAGAGGAAGAGAGACATTGGCCTTCTTAACATATGTAACTAATTATGAGTGGGAGAGAGAGAGAGAGAGAGAACATTAACTAAGTCAAAAAGAGAAAGAAAAAATTAGTCAATGGCATGATTAGGTTTAAGTTTGTAGGAAGCCCCCTGAAACTAAGTGAGATTATACTAAACAATTAAGAATCTACATAACAATGATATCTGGGTACTTAAGATGCAGTAAATTATCCTAGCAAAATGTCTGCAAAAAAGATAAGAGACACTGTGTGACTCTAGATTTGATACTTCTGTCTTATCTGTAGAATGTTGTCCTTTTGTGGTCATGCAGTCACTACTTAAAATGCATCTGTGCACAAGAAGACCAGACTGCCATTGAAATCAGATATTAACCCTGGACAACACTTATTGGAAATTCATTGATTCTGTTGTGGCCAAAACATTCCATATAAATTACGGCTTTGGCGTCTTTGTATCCTTTTTGGTTGAGATGTAATGTTTCAGGTCACACAACTACATCGAGTAAGTGATCCTGGGAAGAAACTTGCAGTTGACCATGTTCTCCAAAACCTCACTATCTACAATAATAAAACTGAAATCAAATACTGCAGATGTGTTCTGTAAACTTTCAATTGCTATATAACTGTTAACTATTATCAGTAATATCATGCTTCTGGAGTTTGTTGTGTGGTTAATGATTCATGATTTAATCACAAAGTGATTTTCATCTCATAGCAACATCACTCACAAAGCAAGTAGTAAATTAACCTAAAGAATTGTATGACATTATAATAGACAAAGGTTCCCGTTTTGCACCAAAAAAATCATAACTAAATAAATTATACACGTTGAAAATGATATTCCCATATATAGAGAGGGAGTTTGGTATTGACTCCTTAAACAAGTGGTTCTCAATCTGTGGGTCATAACCCCTTTGGGGATCAAACAACCTTTTTCACAGGCGTCACTTAAGGCCATTAGAAAACACAGATATTTACACTACGACCCATAACAGTAGCAAAACTCCAATTATGGACTAGTAGCAAAGTAATTTTATGGTTCAGGGTCACCACAACTTGAGGAACTGTATTAATGTTGCAGTATTCGGAAGGTTGCGAACACCTTAAACAAACATTCTCCATCAATAGGTAGTACTGTATTCATCGTGTAAGATACCTATTAAAGCTCAGAAAATGAAAAGGATGTTAGTGACATTGTTACATTCTTGGAGTGATAAGATCAGAGCATTATTTTAGAATAAAAATCTTGTTACAAAATGATTAAGTAAAGCTAGACAAGATGCAGAGAAGCAGCTGTTACAGACGCTGGCCTTAACAGAAGCAGCTAGCTGTGAGGGAGTACTCAAGCCCTTGCAGTTCTGCAATACTTCACATCCGTAAAGGGGAGTCAGATGGAAAGGAAGGAGGAAAAGATATGGTGAACGTTTAAGCATTTTAAAGCTAAAACACTCTAACTCCTCATTAAAAACCTAATGGTGAATCTAGTAAGTTCCAAAGAAAGTGAGAAATGAAAGAAAAAAAAACCTGTCAGTCATGGAAAGTAAAGTAGATGTGAACGCTCACATTCCATGATCACGAGCAGAAATGAGATTGCTGACAGCGAACTCAACCTTACCGATCTCCTATTTGAGAACAGGAATATGATTGCTTTGTTTGAGAAAGTAAATGTTCTCTGTTATTAGGTGGTTTGTACGAAGAGAAAACAGGATGGAGAATCAGGGACAGAGGAAATCTTCTCCACCCAACAGGAAAGACGTGAAATGATACAGAGGTGATGAAGAATCGGAGCATGCACCACCCTACTGCTCACCGTACTCAGCATTTCCAGGAGCTACGCAGCTATTTCTTTCTACAGAGACCTGCTATGACAGCACATACTGAGTGGGATGGCCATTAGCAGGGAAATGTGGTGCCAGGACGAGAATAAATCCCAGTTGCTTTCATATGTGACCACAGGATAATTTTTAAGTGCAAACATTTCCTTTGATTTGGTGTTATGGCATCTAAGCCCATTTTTAGTAGCTGAAAACCATGGCTATATATTCACTCCCAAACACTTAAAAGAAAAACAGACAGTCATATTTCTCAAGAGAAGCAGGCTTTTCTTGTCTAGACCACAGATCACGTTAAGTGGGGCCATCAAGCAAATGAGCCCAGGATTGAGACAACACACTCTGTCAATGGATTTGCCCCCATTCAAGTTGAAGGCAAACTATCCTAAAATGATGTTATGTGATTCCACGTGAGAACAAAATTTTGGAGCTGAAAAAAGGAAATACTCCTTCCCGTTACAACCAACTACTAGAGGGTTCTGCAGAGAAAATGTACCAAGATCAATTAGTTGCAGAACCGTAGCTCTTATGTTAAAATGATTTAGTAGTTCTACAAATGTCATGACATTAGCATTTTACACAAAGCCATATCAGGAGTATGGCGAACCCCTGCGCTGCCTCTGAAAGTCAGCATTTGGAGGACACTGTTTATGGAGCTACATGGCCACTTTATGTATGAAATGGCAATCTCACTGGGGTAAATGTCACTGGCTAACTGGTTTTATTTTGGGCAGGCCATTAAAGGATTGAGGCTGCCAAGTTCATCTTTCATTTGGACAGATTACAAAATCCATTTACAGCTGGCTGACTCATCTTACAGTGTCTCCAACAAAAAGATAACTTTTTGGAATATTGCCTTAAGAAATTATTTAATTACAATTTTTACAATATGTAAAGTGCTCCTGCCAGGACCTTCTAAAAACTTGCTTACAGTCAGGTAGTAGACAGACATGTCAAAGCAAAACCCTAACAAATGAATTTTCTAGAAAAAAACAAGGAGCGCACTTGTAAGTGCTTATGCTACCAACAGTCCGTTCCCAGTCTAACAGAGCTGTAAATAACCAAACAGCCTTTTCCCATCTTCAACAGACAGAGATGATGTTTGCATTCTCTTGTTATTTAAAAAAAATAGGCCTACAATTAAGCCACAAGATTTTGCTATCCTAAATGATAAATGGCTAGGTGTGGGTGTTTATTAGAACAAGTAGCTAGTGATGTTGTTGGCATGCATATTAAAAATAGAAAGGTTTAAGTGGCTAATATGTACCATAAAGCTTTCAGAAAATGATGCTTTGTAAGAAGAGATTGGTTAGCAACAGGAAGTAAGAATCAGAGTATGTCCCCTCTCTCAGTTCCTGGCCTTGTTTGCATGTAGGCTTATCATTGACTCAGAGTTTATAACATCAGCCCAGCTGTACCAGGATGATATAACAGGAGAAATATTTAATTTGGAATGCGAAGATCCAGGTTGAAACTCCAGACTGAACTAAGAAATTACACATGCTATTCTAAATCTAGGAGACTGGATGCATGGGGTGATCTGAGAGGATGTCCAATCAGATAGAAAAAGCACAAAATCACTTGTGAGTTGCCCTGAATAATGACAGTGGCAGTCAGTCACAGGGAGAACAAAAGCTTCTGTGTGGCCCCTTAGCAGCCACCTCATTGTCTGTTAAAGAAATCTTGTCACAGTGGATTAGGAACAGACTTTTCTGGCCCTTGCCATCTTACATCCATAATAAGGTAACATTACTTGTTGTCTATGGCTCTAACTAATACACTAGAATGGTTACTTTTAAATCCCATATTCTAGTTCCATTTGTGGACTATGGCAATACCTGCTCCTTTGGTATTACATCATAAACTTTAAGGAAACTGAAGTTTATAATCTCATTACAAAGATGAGGGTAAAGAAGTCAGTCACGTATACACGGAGATTCCTAAATGTAGTGCACAGAACTACTCAAGAAGCACAGGAAGGACGCAAACTCAGACACAGACAGATCTGGGGAGACAGTCAGCAATCTGTATTTTTTATTAGCTCTTTTGGAGATTCTGTAGTGTGCATTTTGATTATATTTATGTAGATTAAAACTCCTTTGAGATTTCCTCTTACCCCAGTCAAATGTCTAAGATTAAAGAAAGAAGATAAATGCTGATACAGATGCAGGGATAAAGAAATACCTTTTCATTAGTCGGGGTTTGGGGTGCAAACTGATGTTGTCTCCATGGAAACCACAATGGACAAGCCTCAAAATAAAAAAATATCTACCACATGATCCAGCTATACCACTCTTGGGTATATACAGAGGACTCTGTATCCTACTACAGAGATACCTGCTCATCTGTGTCCATGGCTGGTGTATGCACAATAATCTGGATATGGAAATGACCTAGATGTCCCTCAGTCAACAAATCAATAATAAATATGTAATATATTTTCACAGTAGCCTACATTTTACCAGCATCCACACAGGTGGTTCTAATACACAGAGTCAAAAGACCACACACTGAAAAAAAACCAAGGAATGAGAGATCCTGTTTTGAATCTCACAGCAGGATTTGACTCCATATCCAGCCCTGTGTTTCTGTGGCTGCTTCAGTGTTCTCATCTACAAAAGGAAGATAATAGTAATACCGACAAGTTGGCCAGCTGTAACACTAATAGTCAATACACACTTAGTGTGAAAAGTGTTGTCTGTGTTATAATTAATACCACTGAAACACAGGAAACTGCCCAGGTGCTAACTGGCTCCACAATGTTCCTAGAACTCAGTGGATAGAGAATTCTGGATAAAGAAGAGAGAAACAGAAAGGAAGAAGCTGAGCTAAGTCCATTTGTTTTTAATCAGTGTTGGGGACAAGAAGAAACTCAGAACAAAGGAGAAATAATGCATGAATTAGCAAGGACATAGGGAATAAGCTACTGCTATAGGAGGCCATTACAGGAATTGGCTACTGAGGTGAAGAGTAGATAAACCGCAGGCCTAACAAGTTGGCACTTCTGCCTCATGACTTAAAGCACCATTTATTTGTTCTGTTTGTTTTTGTATTTTCAAGATGCTGGTGACAGAGCCCAGATTTTCACACATACTAGGCAAGTGATCCACACTGAACCACCTCCTCAGTCCTTAAAATGCCAATTATAAAAGGCAGCACCATTAGATCTAGCCCATGAAGAAAAAAAGATATCGATAAGAAAAGACTACTTTATGTAACCATTCTTATTACAAATTAATTATTTATAAGTTAACTCATCACAAAGAACCTTAATTCATCAAGTTAGTTAATATATTTAAGAAAATTTCAGCATATATCCTTGTGGTATGATGCAGCGTCTTTTGGGTATATGTCCGGGAGTGGTATAGCTGGATCTTCAGGTAGAACTATTTCCAATTTTCTGGGGAATCGCCAGATTGATTTCCAGAGTGATTATTCAAGTGTGAAATCTCACCAGCAATGGAGGAGTGTTTCTCTTTCTCCACATCCTTGCCAGCATCTGCTGTCACTTGAGTTTTTGATCTTAGCCATTCTGACCGGTGTATGGTGGAATTTCAGGATCATTTTGATTTACATTTTCCTGATGACTAAGGATGTTGAACATTTCTTTAAGTGCATCTCAGCCACTGGAGATTCCTTCCTCTTTTGACAGCCTTATTCACACTAGCCAGAAATTGGAAGCAGCCCAGATGTCCTTAAACAAAAGAATGGATACAGAAAATGTGGTTCATTTACACAACAGAATACTATTCAGCTATTAAAAACAAGAGCAAATGGATAGAACTAGAAAATAACATCCTGAGTGAAGTAACTGAGACCCAAAAAGAAATGCATGGTATGTACTCACTGATTAGTGGATATTAGCCAAAAGTACAGATTACCTAGGATACAGCCCACAGACCATAAAGAAGTTTAACAAGAAGGAAGACCCAAGTGAAGATGCTTCAATCCCACTTAAAATAGGGAACAAAATAATCACAGGAGACAGAGAGAGGGAAGGACCTGAGTAGGAGAGGGGAAGAAGGGGAGAAAGAGGGCAGGATCAAGTATAGAGAGGGGGACATGAGAGAAGCCCCAAAGGTCAGGATAATGAATGGAAATATGCAACTGCTGAGGAGGGGGGAACCTCTAGAAAGTCCCAGAGATCTTGGATGCGAGAAGTTCTTAGGACTCAATGGGGGTGACCTTAGCCAAAATGCCCAACAGTGGAGAGATGGAACCTGAAGAGAGCACCTCCAGTAGATAGAGCCCCCAGTGGGGCCACCAACTCACCTTCAAAATTTTTGACCCAGAATTGTTTCTGTCTAAAAGAAATGCAGGGACAAAACTGGAGCAGAGACCAAAGGATAAGCCATTTAGTGACAGGCCTAACCTGGATCCATCCCACGGGTGCACACCAAACCCTGACACTGTTACTGATACTATGTTGTGCTTGCAGACAGGAGCCTTGTGTGGTTGTTCTCTGAGAGGCTCTACCAGCAGCTGACTCAGAAAGATGCAGATACTAATAGCAAACCATTGCACTGAGGTCGGGGACCCCTATGGAAGAGTTAAGGGAAGGATTGAAGGAGCTGCAAGGGATGGTAACCCCATAGGAAAACCAACAGTGTCAATTAACCCAGACACCTGGGAGCTTTCAGAGACTGAGCCACCAACCAAAGAAAATACATGGGCTGGTCTGATACCCCAGCACATATGTAGCAGAGGGCTGCCTGGTCTGGCATGAGTGGGAGAGGATGAGCCTAATCCTGTAGAGACTTGATCCCCCTTCCCCTCCCAGAGAAGGGGGATGCCTGAGGGGTGGGAGGGAACACCCTCTCAGAGGCAAAGAGGAGGGGAAAGAGTAAAGAACTCTAGAAGGTAGGACCCTGGAAGGGACAACATTTGGAATGTAAACAAATAAAATAATTAATAAAAAAAAAACATTTCAAGAGCTGACAAGATGGCCCAGTGGGTAAGGAAACTTTGTATCATGCTTGAAGACCTGAGTTCACACCCAAGATCCATAGCATGAAAGAGCATAGACCTTTCCTTGCTTTCTTTCAAATTCATGGCCTATTTTTCATTAATTGTTGTTATATACATATATGTATATACATATATATCCCTAAATACATCATGCTCTGTATAGTTTCTGTGTGTATATTTTCAGGGATATTTGATCTTGGATAACCAATTGAAGTGAGCTTCCATGCAGAAGACTAACTCTTCCACTCTCTGCATTCCTTAGTTGTCTATATTTCTTTGTGTTGGGTTGAGGTCTCCCTGGTTTTCCCCTGTCCACTTCACCAGTGTCTGTTGTGGTTATCCTCGTACATTTCACATTAGGGTAGTCATGCTGATAAGATGTTATGAGTGTAGTTTCTGACATTACAAAGAAACACAATTCTACATCAAACTCCCTGATGGTTTGTCTCTTACAATATTTCCACGCCTCTTACACAATGTTCCCCTAGCCTTAGGTGCAGGAGTGTTTTATAGATACATTCACTGGGACTGGGCTCTACACCTCCACATTTTGATTTGTTGTGGTTTTCTGTAATGGCTTTTGTCTGTTGCAAAGACAAGTCTCATTGCTAAGGGGTGAAGACTACACTTATCTGTGGGTATAAGGACAAATATTTAGAGTGTAATGGGGAATTGTGTTGGTTTAATAAAGTAGTGGTTGTCAGTTCTTCTCCAAAATGTGTAACTTCACTAGCCCTAAGTGTTTGGCTAGGTTTCCAGTAGCAGGCTACGTCTCCTTCTTATTAAGTACATTGAATATCCATTCTGTTAAAATTCTTTGCTTTTACTTTTAGATAAAGTCATCACTCTGAAAATGCAACCCAAGTCATTGTTCTTGTTTAGAGTAAATTATACCAACAGAAGTAAACTAAACATTGTACAATGTCAATAGTCAGCTTGGATAATCTGATTTGACTTCATAGGAACCTGGGTAACTTCATTAAATTCATAGTGTAATAGTTGAACAAAAATATCACAGCTGGGCGGTGGTGGCACACGCCTTTAATCCCAGCACTTAGGAGGCAGAGGCGGGTGGATTTCTGAGTTTGAGAGTTCGTGACTAGCCTGGTCTACAGAGTGAGTTCCAGGACAGCCAGGGCTACTCAGAGAAACCCTGTCTCGAAAAAGACAAAAGACAAAAAAAGAAACCCAAAAAAAATCACAAAGTGCTAACATAGTAAAACCTATCCTGTTTCTCTTTTCAGATGAGTTTACCTGGGTTCCTGTAAGTCAACTAATCCTCCAAGAAATACAAATATATCTAAACCTCAGAATAAAAATAAACTAGAACTATTTGCCATTGGTCATAAAGTACTCTACTGATATAGAATTTTTCTTATTTTTTTCTTTTCTTTTTTGGAATTTTTAAAAATAGTTTCATTAATTCTTTGAGAATTTCATACAATGTACTTTGGTCACATTCACTTCTGATTCTTCCCCCTACTTCCTCCAAAATCTACCTTTACCTTCCTATACCCCAACTTCATGTCTTCTTTTTGTTAGCAACTCATTGGGTCCAATTCGTACTGTTCATACACTGCTGGGTATGGATCCAATACACACACACACACACACACACACACACACACAGATGTGACTCACTGAAGTGTTGGATTGGAGTTACTCTACACATGGAATAATGCTTCTCCTAAAAGCTGTCGGTTACCAAATAAAAAAAACCCAGTGCCAGGTGTAAATACCTCTCCTCAAGGTGTTGGTCAGAGGTGTCCTTGGAGAACATCAAAACAATAAAGGCTATTGTCAGCACTCTTGGTTGTCCATTAGAACTTGAAGGTAACACCCCACTGCTGAAGATGCCACACACGTTGGACACAGGACACTGATAAATCAAGTTGCTACTGATCAGGAAGCAGTGTCCTTGCTGGAGAGCTTTCATAGTACTGGGTGGTGCTATGTAGGCTTCTTGGGTAAAAACTCATCAATGGTCTTTCTCAACTGCAGACACTGTGAACTATGATAATAACCAGTGTGGCAAGATATGCTCATGAACGCAAGAGTGAATGTTATGAGGGTAACCCATTGCTTTTTTTTTATTGGATTCGAGGTTTACTCCACAGGAAAAATGCATGCTTGGCACAGTAAATCTTGCTAAGAACCAGTAACTGGGGAGTTCATAAACCCCAAGGATGAACCCACTACTATTACTCTGGTAAATAAACAGAGTATCAAACTACTCTCTATCTTTGCATCTCTCTGCCCAGAGATTAGTGCTGTTCTCAAACTTCATCGAAGAAGTTTCTTTGTGCAGTGGGCAATGGTTAATGCAGAGACTCACAACTGATCAAAGTATGGAGAATAAATGTCAATGATACTAATCCACAAATGGGGTATTTATATCACACCACTCAAAGACTCAGGGACGATGGGGAAGAGTAGACAGAAAGATTGTAAGAGCCAGAGGCTGGGGAAGACTGGAACCAACAGTGTCTTCTGGACATGATAGGGTCATTATACTCATGAACTCACAATAGCTGTGCTTGTCTGCACAAGACCTGCACAAAGAAGCCAGTTTTCATTTTAGAATGGAGCACAGAGGGGCTAATGATCTCCCATCCCTTACTAAGGAGATTTGGAAAATTCATGGCACTTGGGGAAGGAAGAATGTTTTCTTCAAGGTAACTGAATACATTGAAGGTAATCTCCCTGTTACAAATATCACATGTTCTCACTCATATGTTTATCTTAGAATCAAATCTTTAATTTTGTGTGTTTAATTTTGACTATCTATAGAAGCATGAAACTAGAAAGGGACCCTTGCTGGAAAAGAAAAGAAAGTCCTCACGAAATGGAGGGGTATTAAAGGAAAGATTTTTTTTCAACTTTTCCTTTGTTACCTTGAGAAAACAGCATTAAAGAGCATATGAGGTCCTTCATTTACTTTCTTTGACTTCTGAAATATTGTCTTCAAAATTAATTGCTCATTATAAAACATTTAAAAATGTGAAAGGGAAATTCACATTCCTTCAGAATATGAAAATACCTCCTATCCATAGAGATGGCCATCTTGGAAGATGGAAGAAGCTGTGCTTGTCATGTATGTGGTACACATGTAATGTAGATCACACGATTACGTCATTAGAGAAGCACTAATCTAGCCAAGGAGGAATGTTCACATGGGACATGGAAATGCTCATTGCACTAAAAAAGGTTTACCTCAGAATAAAACATGCTAGAAAAGTGGAGAATTATCTGAACTGATGTTTACATATTACTATGCCATGACACAGAAACTGCTCTGAGACCACCACACCAACAGAAGTGTTGCTCTCTGATGCATAGGAAATGGGCTTTGTTCCCACCAGCACTCACTCCCTGCTCTTGCCAGCTGGGATAAAACTTAAGCTTCACTTCACAAATCTGATCCCGGCTAATGCCCCAAGGGAAGCTATCAGCATGTCTCCTTCAATTGGCTCCTAGGGAACAAGGGAGACATATTTGGCCTATTAAAAACAATGGTTGCATTATCTTCTGAACTGGCCTGATCCTGATCGGGACCTGTGCTTCCGTTTACAATTGCTCAAGTCATCCAGCTCTTTGATTATTTTTCTTCGCTGCATTCAAAACCAATTCAAGCCGTGAGTGGTAAAGAATTAAATCTCGTGCAACAGGAGCATCTTCCATGGTCAGAGCTGCCTCGTGTCCCTCAGTCTATTTTCATGCACACAAAATTAATAGTCAGCCAGAAACTCAAACTTCCAGCAATACAGAATTGGTGGCAAAAGCTAGGGATTTGCCTCAAAATGAGTGAATTGTAATTTGTATTCCAGATGTTACAGTTATTAGTTGTCCAACTTTAGTTTACTACATTAAATCTTTCTAAGCCTCAACCTATTCATCAACAAAGATAATAATCCATATTCCATGAGTACATTGACACAAAGAGCCGTGTGTGTGTGTGTGTGTGTGTGTGTGCTATACTCAGCCAATATTAGTTACTTTATAAACATTCCTTTAAAATGTTTAAATAAATATAATTTAGATGGACTTCAACCTAAAGGGTAGAAAAGGAAAACCCAAGCAACAGTGGGAAAATGTGAAGATAGTTGCAATTATATATAAGTTGGGTTTCCTTTGGTACAAATATGATCATATTAGAAATATTTCATAATTCCACTTGTTTATAAAACCTACAATAGAAGCAGGGAGTAATATAATGGCTGTCAGGTCTGTAAAAAGGAGAAATGGAGAGTTTACTGGATCCAGAATTTCATTTATACAAGATGAATGAATCTGGGGACTTTGTGTACATACATCCTGCCTACAGCTAGCAATGTACTATATAATTGAAATAGTTGCTGGCAGAACAAACTTCATGTTAGCGTTCTTGCACCAACAAAATAACACCGAAAACTTCTGTGGGTGGTGGACATGTTTATCATCTTGACTGTGATGGTGATTTCACAGGTATATAGGTATGATCAATCTTACCAAATTGTAAATATCAATACTGAGATTGCCCGACTACCTAATCTGTTCCTTTTCTTTTTCTTCTTTAATATGTCAGAAATATTCAAGCAAGAATTCACATTCCCTCCATCAGAACCATCTTGACCACAAAGAAAATGAACAGCACTCCTCTATAAGATGAGCAAAGGGTCAAAATCACCATGGAAATCAGCAAGGTCAACCCAATGAAGAGAATCTAAGGAGTCAGAATCTGTGGCCAACTGAGCTACAAGAAGATTCCCTATATCTCTCAACGTGCTTTTTCCAAAAATGCGAGATCCTGCTACAAAACCTAGCCCAAAAAATGTGGTCCTCACCCTCATCAGGGAATCTTCTCTTTGCGACAGAGACTCTACAGGAAATCAGAACGAATCAAAATGCCGAGCAATGGAATCCAGTCCCAACAGACGCAATCTACACAGCAACTCACATACCTAAAGCTCGGCGAGCATCCTGGAAGAGGAAACAGAGAGACTGTAAGAACCAGAGGATCAGGGAGTTTCCTGTGAGATTGTATTTCCTAGGAATGTCAAAGGCCACACTAATAAAGCGTCACCAGCACAGCTGCCTAAACATGAGCTGAACAAGTACAACTACAGACATGCCAAAGTGAACAGGGGAAATCACACGAGGATTCAACCTGCACAAAGAACTAAAGAGTGCTGAGAGTGGGAGGAAAGAATATTCCCCAGGGAAGAACACACCAATTGGTTGTCTAATACTACACTGTCAGCTCTGAAAACATACATGGAGCTTAGCATGGTACAGACTAATCGGGACGTATTTGGAAGTATATGGGGGGGGGGACAAATAATGGGGGAAAATCCATGTATTTGGCAGAGAGAAAGGGGGCTATATGGGAGAATTTGCAGAAAATAAAGGGAAGGGAGAAATGGTAGGTGTGGTAGCTACCCATAGTCTCATAGTTCAGGAGGCAGGCATGGAATCATAGGGCAAGCAGGGTAACTAAGCGATCTGACTCGTGTGCTCTAGGTTCGACTGACGGCCTGCCGCAACACATAAAGTGGAGAGTGATTAAAATATCCAATGTTAAATTTGGGCCCCAACACATGAGTGCATCTCACACACACACACACACACACACACACACACACACACACACATATACACACACATACGCACACACACACACACATACACACACACACACTTGTGTCCACAAATACATACACATAAAAGTATAAATAAATAAATAATAAAAAGGTAGCAAACACATAAAAGATTGGAATACAGTCTCAGCAAGTAAATAGCCCACTGTCTACTAACAAGTAACCCAGAGTGTTACAGAGCTTGGTTGGAAATGAGTGCGGCTGCTTAGTGGATTGGGTTTTTTCCTCTTTTCAAAATAAATGTATGGCTTCATTGAGTAAAGTATTTTAAAAAAATGAGTCCTTGTCTGAATTTTGCTTTCTGAGATAGGGATATTGAACTAGCACTATTGGCTACGGTGTGAAATTCCATCCCTACAATAGAAGCTGCTCTGGGAAACTTTAGCTAAATGTGGACCAGCTGTGTGGTACACCTTGGAGGTGATACCAGACGAAACATGTTGTGGATTGAATGAGCCCCCCCTAAAAGATGAAGTCCTTGGAATGTGTGATCATAATCTTATTTAGAAATCAGGCCCTTGCAGATCATCAACTTGAATGAGAGTTTTTTAGAGTAGGCTCTAATCCAATTTGACTGATGTCCTTATCAAAAAGGAGAAATTTGGGCCCAGAGGCAGACACTGACAGAGGGAGAACATGGAGAGGATACCTCATGCATGCCAAGGACTGCCTGAGCTACTAGACACCAGTGGAAAGTCTGGAAGCAGATCCTGATCAGAGCCCTCAAAAAGAAAAGACCTGAATGCACCCTGAATTCAGACTTCAGATGCTTAAACTGTGACATACTAAATTCTGGTGTTGAAACCAGCCAGCTCGTTGTGTGTTGTTACAGTAATCCTGGGAAACTAAAACAACATCAAAAGAACAGTGCTGGACTTGTATCTTGGTGGAAGAACACTTGCTAAGTATGCAAATGGCCCTGGTTTCAATACAAGAGCAAAAGTAAAAAAGAAAGAACTGGTTTCAACTTGATTTACAGGTCTAAACAAGACCACAAACCCAAGGGTACAAGTAAATTAGGCACTTGAAATATAATGTCAAAAAAGGCACAGACCAGACAGACCTGAGCAGGGAACATTAAAGAACTGGCGAGACAGGACTGCAAAGTAGAGGTTGGTTGATGATCAGCCAGCAAAGGTGCTTTCAAACACAAAGATGTGGCACAGTGGTCCTCAACCTTCCTACTGCTGTGACTCCTTAGTACAGCTCCTCATGGTGTGGTGACCCCCAACCATAAAGTTATTTTTGTGGCTACTTCATAACTGTAATTTTGCTACTGTTATGAATCATAATGTAAATATCTGATATGCGACCCCTGTGAAAGGGTCATACAACCCCCAAAGGGGTCCCGACCCACAGGTTGAGAACTGCTGGTGTGGCAGACACTCAGCACGATCTAGTAGATGAGGAAAATCTTCCTGGAGAATGTGGGGTCTGACTTCACTGTGAAGACCGAAAAAACTTGCAAGATGTGACAGAAGATAGTTGCTTTCATAAGGAACCTGGCAACTTCTCAATACAGGACTGTGTGTGTAACAGGATGTGTCTTAAAGGGTTTTCCATACGTGTGCTTAAACATAACATATCCAAAGTATGGCGCCAGAGCTAAAGAGATGGCTCAGGGATTAAAACCACATACTGCTCTTCAAAGGAGTCCTGTTTGATTCCCAGCACCCATGCCGAGAAGCTCACAAGCTCCACCCATGCCGAGAAGCTCACAAGCTCCTGTAACTCTAACTGTAAGGGATATAACACTCTCTTCTAACTCCCTTGGGCACCTGAACTCACATGCACATACTCACACATGGACACAGACATAGACACAATTAAAAATAAACCTTTTTTACAAGTATGGCGCTTCTGAAGCTGGAGAGCCCACAGAGCAATAATCTGCAGAGGCAGTAGTCGTAGAACAGAACAGTAGTGGCCAGTGGGAGTAACCAGCTGTCGCTCGCATAGCGATCTAAGGGCAATGCATACACCGTGTAGAAACTGACTGTATCTGCTCAGTGCATCTGAGACACCACATCCCTGGAACCATTGAGGATAAGCAGAAAGTGAGAGCTTTACAAGGGCTTGCAAGGGCAAATGGAAGCAGAGCCAGAGAGATAAAATTTTAAATAATAAAGGTCTCAGAGGCTACTGCACATAACCAAGAATGAGTAAATAAAGCAAGAAAAATATACCACCCCGTCCTGTCAGTCGACATTTGGTCCAATCCGAATTTGCATTTATTTTATCATCTTGTGTTAATTTGTCATTATCCATTTCTTGAAAGCAACCTATTTTGGGAGTGATCGCTTCCTACCACAAATGAGGCTGCTTTAATGACTCCAGTGAGTGGCAATCTAACGGAGCCGACGGCGGCTGCTCGCAGGAGCACAGACAGATGCATGCCGACCTCTTTTGTGAGGCAACGCTCTGCTAATTGGGTCTAATGGAGGAGTTGGAGGCATTCTCCTTCTGTTTTCCCAATGATATTAATGTCTTCATGAGGTTAATGAAACCGCTAACACCAGCCAACCGTGAAGTTTCCTGTATAATACAATCCACCGATTTGGGATCTTATACAAACACATGTTATTCTTGTCATGGTTGGGCTTACAATGCATACTACTGGGATTTTTTTTTTTTTTTACTTCTTTTATGTCCTAAAGACTAGAATCAGAGGGCAAAAGATCTGATCTGATTTAGATTCCAAAAATTAAGATTGTCCCAAGATTTGACCAGAAGCTTTATGGTCTCTACCGCCCCCTGCCGGCCAAATGAAGGAGGTATTCAAGACCCCCTTGGGAGTTGGAGTACCAGAAGAGAAAACATGAAGAGCTATTATTTGTTTTTGTCTTGGGGCTTTGTTTAGTCTTGAGACTGTAATATAATTACATAACTTCTCCATTCCCTTTCCTCCCTCCAAACCCTCCCATACACCCTTCCCTGCTTCTGCTTTCTTTCAAACTCATGGGCTGTTGTTTTTTTTTTCATTAATTATGTGTATGTGCGTGCATGCGTGCATGTGTGTGTGTGTGTGTTTCTTGTATACATAAAGACTTCATAATAAGACTGTATAATAAATGATACATGTATGTATGTTTCCAGACCTGACTATTTGATATCACATTACCAATCGGCATGCTCTTCTCTGGTGAAAACTATTCCCTCCCATTCTAGGTTATTCCGTTGCCTGTAGTTCTTTAGAGTTGCAATCTCATGGCTTCCCCCCAGCCGCTTTGGCATATCTACTATTGTCCTTGTTCAGCTCATGTCTAGGCAATCATGTTGGTGAACCTTTAAGGGACATTCCTAGAGACACAATCTCACAGCAAGCTTTCTGATCCTCTGCTTCTTACAATCCCCTTCTTCAGTGAATCTTGAGTGTTACATGTAGGAATTGTTTTGTTGGTATATTCATTGGGACCAGGTTCCATGACTCTGCATTTTGATTGACAGTAGATTTCTGTGATGGTTTCTGTCTCTTGTAATGATAAGTTTCCTTGGTTGAGGGGTGAAGACTACAACAATTACCTGTGGTATAAGGTCAAATATTTACAGTGTAGTTAGGGACATGTTGATTTAATAAAGTCCTGGTTGTATGTTCTCTTCCAGTATCTGTGATTTCATCAGCCCTGGGGAGTTCCCTACGTTTCAGTATCAGGCTTGGTTTCCTTCTTGTTAAGTGAGTGTTAGATCCGATTAGAGAGCTGTTGGTTTCTGCCAAGGTATGTATGTCAGTTCTGACCTTTTGAGTTATTGTGTCTCATGCCACACTGGCCATTACTGTGTTTCATAGGAGTCATAACTGGGTAGGACTTGGAAGCCTCCATTACACCTTCAGGTACCACAAAAGCTAGTCTTCAAAGAGGAAGCTTTCAGGTCGTATGCAGCTTAGGGACCTCTAAACCCTGCATCTAAACTGCACTGTGTCTTTAGCAATACTAACTTACTTTCCACCTCTGGGGGACAACCAAGGACAATAAGAATAATCTGTAATGTTTTGAGAGTCTATTGGACAACCTAACCAACATCTCAAAAAAGGGCTTCTTGCACCTGATGCAGGGGCTAGGGGCTTTTTGTTAGATGGTCTTAGGCTTGAAGAGCTAGTATGTGTTATTTCATTTCTATGTCTTCTTGACTAATAGTTATAGCATCTCTGTTGGGGGGTGTTATTGTTGCTGAAGAAACTTAGCATACAGCCAGCCTATTTAGGAATCCTGGCATGGGAGCGGCAAACCCAAGACAAAGTATAAGTCAGGCTGACTCACAACCACCACCACATTCCCATGGGAGACATGACAGACTGGAAAGCACATGTATTTTAAACATCAGATCAGAAGAGTTTTGATTTTAATTTCCTCTATATTTTATACATAAGTCATATACTGATCTCTTCTATAAGACTGGAATCATATAGACTTCGGAGGATTGTCTAAAGGTTTTAACAATCATGAAAGCATAATAGAACACCATGGTTGTCCAAGTGATGGCAGGTGTTATGTGCGACTAAAGATGGGAAATAGGCAAGACTTGCAGATAATAGCCTCAGTGGTTGCTACATGCAGGTCAACATGAGGCTCACAACTAGAAATCCAGGCTAAACACTACTAGAATGCTCAAATAATAATGTCAACACATCTGAATATCTCTGTCATTTACAAACCATTTTCTGTACATTTTATTTGATGTTCATACAAATGTACCTATCCAAGCATAATATGTAGGAGAATACTGAGCACACAAAATATGAGGATGGTTTTCAACATCATGACCAACTTGTTACTTTCCCCATTGTCCAGTGAGTAAACTAAGGGTCAGAAATGCTAAAGACCTTTTTCAGAATGCCAGTGTACCAGGCAGCAGAACTAAGACTTACACACTGGCCCATCAGATCACATTGATCATTTTTCTCGACCATTATTTTCCAGAAGTAAGCAGGAATGTGTGATATTTTCACTATGAACATACAAGTGCTTGGACTCATATAAAAGTAAGTACACCCTGTACAGAGGCTCACAAGTGGTATTTAACAATATAATAAGTGAGTAAAGTCTTAAGACTAAAAAAAAATTGAAGATAAGTATTTTATTTTCAGATTAATGCTGCCATGGGAAATGTCCAGATTATAACTGAAGAACATTGGGAAAATAGTTATTGTTCAAAAGAATTAGCACCCAAAGGTCGATGAGTAACAAGAGGAAAGGCCAATTGTTCACTGCAACTGGAATGACCTGAAGTGTAAAAAATTATCTCTGCAAATCTAGTTCAGAAATTATGCTCTAGATTAAAATCTGTAAGTCACAAACATTAGGTGGATATTCACAGTCAAAATTACATTACCAAAAAATTACATTACCAAGGAAAAACTGCATATTTTAGACAATTTTACAATTCTCTAGAAATCCCCTAGAGAGAAAGTATTCCTTTCTTATGTAAAATGTTTTAAAAGAAGAAATACAGTAACCACTGTTCCTTAACCCTCCTGAATGCAAAGATCTTCCCAGAACTAGGAGGATGGCACCTCCAGCACTCTCCTCAAGAGTGGTCAGTTCCACAGTGCCCAATACGCAAGGACACACCCCGACATAAATGTAATGCATAAATGTTCATTTAATGAGATGAGAACCCAAGTCAAATTTGTGAGCATCACATAATAACAACCACAGCTTAGCATTATTATGAAAACCATGAAATCGAAATAGAAAGACAGGTGGATACTGTGAAAACAGGGAATGTCCCCCACAGATCATGTAGGGCAGTCACCTGCTGATTAGAACTGAGGGCTCTAATCTCATCTCTGGAGTAATCACTGATAGCACTCCTGCAAAGCTGTAGTACCTCAGACGGTGAGGCTGGCTTGGAGGATGTGGGTCACAGAGCAGACACCCTGCAAGGAAGGGTATCTCTTGTCCCAGCTCTTTCTCTTCTGCTGCTTCCTGACTACCATGAGCCACTCTGCTCTGTCACATCCTACCTGCCATGATTTCCTTCTTCATCCCAGTCCTGAAGCAATGGAGACAGCTGACCAGGGGCCAAAACTGAGCAAAAGTAAACTCCTTTTCTCTTCAGAAGGTCACACCAGATGTTTTATCACAATGGAAAGGCTGACACAGAGGCCTTTCTAAACACGGACTTTCTCATCTTTAAGAATAGCTTAGGTTGCTATCTATCTCTATATCTGCTTTGTATCCAGAATGAACATAAAGAGTGTAGACAAGGAGGGCAATATCCTGTATCTCACAAGCTGCATATAAAATAATTGAAGATGCTATATTTAAAATAAACCTATAGGACAGCTGTCATGGCTCGGCAGACAAAGGCCAGAACTGAGGGACATGAGTTCAATCCCAGAACTACACTGTGAAAGGAGAAAACCAACCTCAAATTGTCCTCTAAATTTACACACACACACACAGACACACACACACACACAATTGTAAAAATATGTAGCGGCATATTTTCCCCACGAGTTGGGAGGAGCTAAGGTGGGAGGAGTAAGGAGAGGAAGAGGAGGAGTAAGGAAAGGAAGAGGAGAAGGAAGAGGAGGGGTGAGGCAGAGCTGTAGGAGCAATGGAGAATCATGTGTGTATCAGGAGCAGTCCTGGGTAACAACTTACATCTAGATTAGTTCATTGGTTAACACTTCTTATTGTGTGGGCATCTTGTTATTGAGCATTACCAAACATATAAAGCCTTTGGTTAATCTTTAAGTATTATTAGAGTCTCATTTCTACAGGGTACTGCGTGGATGGCAGGATGGTCTGGGCTCAGCCCAGCCTTGTGGAGACAGTGTGGGAGATTGACAGAGCCATCTCCCATGCTGATGTCTCATGGGTGGCAGGGCTGGTGTCTCTGGCTGCCTGAGCTGGGGGCCTGAACCGAGCGGTGGTGGCATATTTTCAGGGCTAGGCTAGTCAGGAAAATGGTAGCTGATTAAGAACAAACCAGATTGGGTGCCACCGATTTAAAATATTACCTCTACAAAAATATTTTAAATAAAATTACAATTTATCCTTCCCTTTATAAAGTTAAAAAGTTTGCTGTCAGTATGGCAGCATTTCTTTTACTTTTTTGATTGTAGATATTTTTGTTTCTCCAATTTTTTTTCTCTTAATATGAGACAGGACAATTACAGAGTTTGCCTTAACCTGAAGCTTGCCTGCTTTGCAAAGATTTGCCTTGTCTGTGACCAAAGCATAAAAGGAGACATGCTTGTCACTCAAGAGCACTGGGCAGGAGCATAGCCTGCATCTCAAAAAGCCCATGGGTGACTACAAAAAGACCACAAGATAGGAATGTTAAGTGCCCAGGATCTAAGTGGAATCTCCTATCCAGAGTAAGCTGCTTTTACCATGGGGGGAAAGGAAGAACCCATCTCAACAAGTAGCAGACACCTCTAAGCCCTACCTTCTGCTGACAGGGCTGGAGCCATCTTCTGATCAATCACGGTGTGTTCCCACACACCATGTGCCCTTTCCTTCGGCTTTTGTACCAGCTCTATCCTGCTTCTACTGATGGCTGCTGTGTGTGATTCTTTCTTCTAGCTGCAACAGCAGGTGCCTTGATTAGGAAGTCAATAGAGCTAGCTTCCCCTCTTGCTTGAGCTGTATGGAAAGCAGGAGTTGAGAACATCTCTTTTCAGAGGAGTTCAAAGCAGGACCATGTGCCCTTCCACACCTTAGGTTGGACCACAACTCCCAAAGAAGGTCAGTGCCTTGGGGGAGGCCACGTGGCAGAACAAAGCCTTCTTGCATATCACAAGGATGCTGTGAGAATCCTGACAGCCCAGCCAACTATCTACCAGGCCAGAGGAAATGTCCCCCTCTATCTTTTGATCTAAGTGAACAATTCTACTTCTTCTGGAAGAGGGAGAAGGGTGATGATATGATTTTAGAAATCCTTAAGGGGCAAAAGCAACACAGCAGCAGAGAGAATTCTACAAATCAGACTATAAAGCTGAGATTTCATTGCAAACTGGCTGAGAGCCAAGAGGAAAGTGTGTTGGGGATTCTGTTGCCCATTCGTGGTCTTAGATAAGAATAACACTGGATCTGAAGTTGTATTCAGTGGAGACTGTGTCAGGAACAGTCTTGACAAATCTCTGAAGGTTAGCGTCTGCCCCTGCAGACAGAAGTCTAACATGAGAAGTAAATGTGCTATCCTGTATCCCCTTTTCGTCCTTGCTTATCAAAGGGAACTGATGCTTCTCTTTTTCTGTACAATGTTGATCATCACCTAGAATGAGTGTAATAAGACTTAAAGGAGAAATGAGCCAGACCATGTGATGGGCTGTGAAGATGGGGCCTAGATCTGGAAGACCTGGGTCCCTACATGTCTACAAGCTCCTTAGACCCCAGCTCTCTCTAGCTCCCAGTTTTATTTCCCATTGTTGTTGATTTTTAAGTGGATGCTATATGTGGTGGTTGAATAGGTTTGGCCCTCAAAGTGACACTATTAGGAAGTGGCCACTATTTGTGGCCTTATTAGAGTAGGTATTGTTAGTAATCTGTTAAACTCCACCTCCACAGTCACCTGGCAACAGCCAGGTACACTCCTCCCCACAGTTACCTGGCATCAGGCAGGTAACCCTGCCCACTATAAAAGGGGCTGCTTGGCCCCTCCTCTCTCTCTCTTGGCTCCTCTATCCAGCACCTGCAGGTTGTCCTCTCCCCTCCCCCCTTCCCTTCCCCCTCTCTCCACTTGGTCATGGCCGGCCTCTACCCTCTCTACTCTTCTCTCTGCTCCCGCTCTCCCACTCTCTTAATAAACCTCCCCTTGTGGAACTGTCTAGTCTGCTGTGATCTGCACAAGCTGCGCATGGAAATCCTTTTAGGTATAGCCTTGTTAGAGGAAGTACGTCGTTGTGTGGATGAGCTTTGAGGCTCCTACACTCATCCACCTAGTGAGGAAGAGAGTCTCCTCCTGTCTGCCTGTGGAAGACAGTCCCCTTCTGCTGCCTTCGGATCAATGTAGCACTCTCAGCTCTTCCAGCATCATGTCTGCCTGCATGCTGCCATGCTTTCCATCATGATGATAATGGACTGAACCAATGAAACTGTAAGCCAGCCCCAATGAAGTGTTTGCCTTCATAAGAGTTGCCTTGATCATGATACCTCTTCACAGCAATAAAACCCAAACTAAGACACTATTAGAGCGTCAAACCCCTGGCTGAAAAAGTTTACTTTGATCACTTTTTGATGGGGTATACGTTCTCTACGAGATTAGAATCATCACTCACACCTGGTTCTCCTTTGCATATTTTCTCTAGGGGTGGGGAGGAGGTTAAGACAGGGTTTCTTTGTGTAGCCCTGGCTGTCCTGGAACTCACTCTGCAGACCAGGCTGGCCCCAAACTCAGAAATCTGCCTGCCTCTGCCTCCCAAGTGCTAGGATTAAAGGCATGCACCACCACTGCCTGGCCTTTGCACATTTTCTAATGCCCTGATAATACTTACTTTTGAAATTACAGCATCTCAACAGATCTTCCCAAGTCCTTGAGAGCAGAAAACTCTAAGACATTCTGATGCAGGCAACAGCTTAAATAACCACTTTCCCTCTCTGTGTGGAAGTCTCAGCTTTCACTGCATCTAGAAAAAGAAGAAAGGCATAAAAACAGCCGGGAGGAAGAGGGAAACGGTGTGGTGCTATGAAGTGTCAAGTCATGTTCAAGAAGCGCAAGCCATGGCTAGAACTAGAGGTCAGAGAAAGGAAAACAGAGGTGAAATGCATAGACAAAGGCACTTAGAGAAAGGATTTGTGATTTTACCAAAGACCTCGTGCTGCCGAGATAATTCTCGCCTGAAAACTGGAGGGAGATGGGCGCAGAATACAGAGTTGTAGAAAGCGTTAGCCTGTCAGATTTCTAAATTAAGAACGATTCTAAACGCTACACAAGTAGTTTTCGCATCAGCCAAAACTGTGCTTCCCTGCCTCTTCGGGTGGAACAGATCAAAGGCTGGATGCTGTTTGGGTATGCAAATCATCGGAGAAGCCTGGAAAGAATTGGCAAAATAGCCTTCCTGAACCAAGAGACTTTTGCTTAATTGGTAAGTAGAGGTGTGGATATCTGCTAAGCCTTCTCATTCCGAAATGAAAGGAAGCTCCTAACATTGAAAGTGAGGAGGAGCGGAAGGCAACTGCTTCCTTTGTATTTTTTAAAACTGAAATCTGAATCAACGTTGGAAAATTGCCCCCAAATTGTCCGTAGCTCTCCTTTCCTTTAATAGATTTTATTGAGCATGTACAGCACAGAATTATTTCAGACCAGTATTTAGAGTTTCACAACATCTAGATATAGAAACTTACTCAAAACTTGAAAATAAAGGAGAAGCTGGTGTACAATAAGCCAAACTAACTCACCGAGCCCACTACATGCTGTACCAGGGGCAGAGAAGGAGATGCCCTCCTGGGGAAAGCCTTAAATTTGCTGTCGGTAGGGCGCCCTCTGCTGTTTAAGAAAATATAGAAGCGGTTAAGAGGAGACCTGAAGACTCGCTCCAACAGTGTGACCAAATCTAATCTAGAAATGAATTGGTCCCTCGTAAACCGACAGCTGGGCTTAACAGTCATTTAAAAAAAAAAAAAACAACAAGTACTCCCTCTCCATGGATCAATCTGGAAAGGGCTTCATTCCAAAACAATCCAGAGATATCAATCTCAGTTTTCAGAATTGATTACGGCCCATTCAAGCCACAGGGTAATTACAGTGGCCCTGAAATTAGTCTCTACCCCCCCACACCCCCCCTCCCCCACCCCCGCTTAGGTGTTATGCGCTCCTGTTTGCTCTGGTCATGTGATCTGACGCTTTAGCCTTTGTCTTCTTTCAAACGTGAGAGAAAGGAAGTCCTCCTACCTCAGACATAATAAAGATTTCGAGTTTGCTGCTGAACATACACAGCTCTGGATGCTTGCTTGCTTTCCCCGGAAATCATAAAATATTTAGGGACTCCTGGGGCACGCTCATCATAAAATATTCAGCAGCATCTGTGTCATATTATTTACTGACAGAGTAGACTCAGAAAATATGTGCCTGAATCACAGGCTACCCTGCACCACGTGGACCATTAGGCTGTGACTGGAAGGCGCTAGTTTATGGTCTTTCGAGCTCTCTCTCTCTCTCATTCTCTCTCTCATTCTCTCTCTCATTCTCTCTCTCTCTCTCTCTCTCTCTCTCTCTCTCTCTCTCTCTCT
>NW_021604644.1:508899-511125 GCF_004785775.1 Grammomys surdaster
TCTGCCTGTGGAAGACAGTCCCCTTCTGCTGCCTTCGGATCAATGTAGCACTCTCAGCTCTTCCAGCATCATGTCTGCCTGCATGCTGCCATGCTTTCCATCATGATGATAATGGACTGAACCAATGAAACTGTAAGCCAGCCCCAATGAAGTGTTTGCCTTCATAAGAGTTGCCTTGATCATGATACCTCTTCACAGCAATAAAACCCAAACTAAGACACTATTAGAGCGTCAAACCCCTGGCTGAAAAAGTTTACTTTGATCACTTTTTGATGGGGTATACGTTCTCTACGAGATTAGAATCATCACTCACACCTGGTTCTCCTTTGCATATTTTCTTTAGGGGTGGGGAGGAGGTTGAGACAGGGTTTCTTTGTGTAGCCCTGGCTGTCCTGGAACTCACTCTGCAGACCAGGCTGGCCCCAAACTCAGAAATCTGCCTGCCTCTGCCTCCCAAGTGCTAGGATTAAAGGCATGCACCACCACTGCCTGGCCTTTGCACATTTTCTAATGCCCTGATAATACTTACTTTTGAAATTACAGCATCTCAACAGATCTTCCCAAGTCCTTGAGAGCAGAAAACTCTAAGACAACAGCTTAAATAACCACTTTCCCTCTCTGTGTGGAAGTCTCAGCTTTCACTGCATCTAGAAAAAGAAGAAAGGCATAAAAACAGCCGGGAGGAAGAGGGAAACGGTGTGGTGCTATGAAGTGTCAAGTCATGTTCAAGAAGCGCAAGCCATGGCTAGAACTAGAGGTCAGAGAAAGGAAAACAGAGGTGAAATGCATGGACAAAGGCACTTAGAGAAAGGATTTGTGATTTTACCAAAGACCTCGTGCTGCCGAGATAATTCTCGTCTGAAAACTGGAGGGAGATGGGCGCAGAATACAGAGTTGTAGAAAGTGTTAGCCTGTCAGATTTCTAAATTAAGAACGATTCTAAACGCTACACAAGTAGTTTTCGCATCAGCCAAAACTGTGCTTCCCTGCCTCTTCGGGTGGAACAGATCAAAGGCTGGATGCTGTTTGCGTATGCAAATCATCGGAGAAGCCTGGAAAGAATTGGCAAAATAGCCTTCCTGAACCAAGAGACTTTTGCTTAATTGGTAAGTAGAGGTGTGGATATCTGCTAAGCCTTCTCATTCCAAAATGAAAGGAAGCTCCTAACATTGAAAGTGAGGAGGAGCGGAAGGCAACTGCTTCCTTTGTATTTTTTAAAACTGAAATCTGAATCAACGTTGGAAAATTGCCCCCAAATTGTCCGTAGCTCTCCTTTCCTTTAATAGATTTTATTGAGCATGTACAGCACAGAATTATTTCAGACCAGTATTTAGAGTTTCACAACATCTAGATATAGAAACTTACTCAAAACTTGAAAATAAAGGAGAAGCTGGTGTACAATAAGCCAAACTAACTCACCGAGCCCACTACATGCTGTACCAGGGGCAGAGAAGGAGATGCCCTCCTGGGGAAAGCCTTAAATTTGCTGTCGGTAGGGCGCCCTCTGCTGTTTAAGAAAATATAGAAGCGGTTAAGAGGAGACCTGAAGACTCGCTCCAACAGTGTGACCAAATCTAATCTAGAAATGAATTGGTCCCTCGTAAACCGACAGCTGGGCTTAACAGTCATTTAAAAAAAAAAAAAACAACAAGTACTCCCTCTCCATGGATCAATCTGGAAAGGGCTTCATTCCAAAACAATCCAGAGATATCAATCTCAGTTTTCAGAATTGATTACGGCCCATTCAAGCCACAGGGTAATTACAGTGGCCCTGAAATTAGTCTCTACCCCCCCACACCCCCCCATCCCCCACCCCCGCTTAGGTGTTATGCGCTCCTGTTTGCTCTGGTCATGTGATCTGACGCTTTAGCCTTTGTCTTCTTTCAAACGTGAGAGAAAGGAAGTCCTCCTACCTCAGACATAATAAAGATTTCGAGTTTGCTGCTGAACATACACAGCTCTGGATGCTTGCTTGCTTTCCCCGGAAATCATAAAATATTTAGGGACTCCTGGGGCACGCTCATCATAAAATATTCAGCAGCATCTGTGTCATATTATTTACTGACAGAGTAGACTCAGAAAATATGTGCCTGAATCACAGGCTACCCTGCACCACGTGGACCATTAGGCTGTGACTGGAAGGCGCTAGTTTATGGTCTTTCGAGCTCTCTCTCTCTCTCATTCTCTCTCTCATTCTCTCTCTCATTCTCTCTCTCTCTCTCTCTC
>NW_021604644.1:511225-560819 GCF_004785775.1 Grammomys surdaster
GGGGGGTGGAGAGCACTAAGCGGAGAGGATAGAGACTAATTTCAGGGCCACTGTAGCTTGAATGGGCCGTAATCAATCCTAAAAACTGAGATTGATGTCTCTGGATTGTTTTGGAATGAAGCCCTTTCCAGATTGATATATAAAGCAGAAGCACTTTTTTTTTTTTTATTACTGTTAAACCCAGCTGTTGGCTTATGAGGGACCAATTCATCTCAAGATTAGATTTTGTCAGTACAAAGACTGAATCTTTCTGCTTCCTGTCTATTTCTAACCGTATCTACCTCCTGCCCCTCTCCCTGTGTGTGTGTCTGGGGGGTGGGGGTGGATATCCACTCTTTCTATCTGTCTGTTGTTGAGTGTATGTGTCTGTCTGTCTTTGAGTGTGTGTGTGTGTACAAGTATAAACACAGAAACAATATTTAAGCAAAGGGAGTGGAATCTAATTTCAAATTATATATGTTTGTGTGTGTGTGTGTTGATATGTATTTGTAATACACACACGCAGGTTTCAACTGCTTTGTCACCAAAACTGACAGAATGCCTTAGAAAGATTTTCAGGCAGTTCTTTAGAAAGTGCCTAGTCACCACCTTCTGTGTCAGGTCCTTGTTGGCCTCTGCCACAAGCTGATACAAGCAAGTCTACAGCAGAGTTTTTATATGAGACGGGCTGGGGATAGGGAGACACTAGGTGGCCACCTGGCAATAAGTAGGGAAAGACACTAAATTCCTGGCTAATCTAGTTCCTCAGCTGCCTGGCCATATGACTCTCAGTGCCCACCCTAGAAGCTGCATGCTTATTTTGAAACAGTTCCTCACAGGACATGGCCCAATCCCTTTGAGAATAACCACCTTAGATGCTTGTTAAACAGAGGGGTACACACCTGGTTTGCTCAGGACAGTCACACTTTACACCCGATACCCTGGCTATTCAATCACACCTCTTTCTCTCTTAGAAGTGCCCTACTGTAGGATGTAAATCACTTGCTCACCCCATGCACAACCTCCTCCAGAGTCACTGTGACTTCAACACTCACTGACAATGGTGACAACGACGTCCTCACTGAGGACTTTAGGGCTTCTAGAATCTTCCTAACAACAGTCTCCTCCCCATGGGGAGAGCAACAATACCAACCAACCAGAGCTCCCAGGGTCTAAACCACCAGCCTGGGAGCACATGGGGAGGGACTCAGGGATCCAGCTGTATATGTCGGGGAGGATGGCATTGTGGGGCATAGGTGGAAGAGGAGGTCTTTGGTCCAGTGAAGGCTGGATGCCCCAGTGTGAGGAAATTCGAGAGTGGGAAGGTGGGAGTGGGCAGGTGGAGGGACACACCCTCACAGAAGTAGAAAGGGGGGGATGGGATGGGATAGGGGGTTCTTGGGTGGAGGAAAATGGAGAAAGGGGATAACATCTGAAATGTAAATAAAATATCCAATTTTAAAAAAACAAAAACAGTCTACTCAAGTATTTTGAAATTCCCAGTCTGAATATCACATGGCAGCAGCCAATCTTGGAAGCTGATCTCATGCTGATTGATATCAGAGTCAGTCTCTCATGGGAAGCTGCTTCCATCTCTGACGGCACCACCCCTACCCGTGGGTGAGGCCCAGCTCAAAGCAGCATCTGCACTGCTCCCTACTCTTCTTATTGAGGGGAGAGTCCCACACTCCTCCTTGTGCCTTACACAGGCGGGAGTCTCAGAAGCAAAACCAAACAACTCCCAGAGGCCTTTCTTGCAAAACTCCTCTTCTCGTTTCTTATTGTCCCTATTTGGAATAGCACAAAATGACAGCTGATCAGCCAGACCCAAGTTACAGGTATTTCTTAGGTGCAGCGTGTTAGGGGAGTGTTGTTTTGTTTCTTAGCATCACTCTAACATGTTGAATCAGATTTCATATCAAATCAGCAGTGTGCTGAAAAAGCCAGATGTTAAGCTCTTCAAGAATGTTGTGAATGGATGTTAGGTACAGCTGTTAATCAAGCTTAGATTCTATAAGGTCTGTTAAAGAGCATAACTTATAGCCTTCATGTATTTTACATACATAAAATAATACATAAACAGAATGCATAAGTTTTGTTATAGACAGAGGCAATAATTAGATTTCAGTAATGATTATACAACTGGGTAAATATGCAAAATTCATTAATTATCCAGTGAGATTGTATGAAGAGAAAAAAAATTGTGACATATAAATTGTATCTCAATAAAACTTTAAAATGTATAAGATATCTCTTATGACTTTAGTATTTCCTGTGAAGTTACTTATTTCTCTTGTGGTCTGAGGGTGTGAATACTGTCTAGTGGAAGGCTTCTCTCTGCCCACATAACCTCCTACTGCTGAGAAGTGGGCAGCGCAGAAATAGGTAAATATTACCAAATCAAGGCTTGGAGCACTAACATGGAGATGTTTTGTGTTGTTTTGTTTATGTATGTGAATATTTGCCTGCTTGTCTCTATGTACAACTGTAAGGGTCCATGATTTGCTAAGAATGATACCCCAGATTCAAACAGTATGAGAAAGTGAAGAGCATTTATTCTGCAGAGAACCAGCATATAGGGGTCTACTGTACACATCCGGATGGTAGACAGGTCTTTGCAGGGTCAATTTAAAGCCTGTTAGGGTAGGAGTAGATGATTTTTACCTTTCTTTCCTTTGATAAGTTGACTCTGTCTCCAGGGATACGGATGCCTTTGTGATTGATTAAGGCTCTGGGTTATTGGGGGGACTTTTGCTGATTAGCTATACTTGGCTTGAGCTAGATCGTGGGGGAGCTTTTACAGCTCTTGATTGGGTGCCCATGAGGTTAGCTCAGGTTAGGTGGTGGGGCAGCTTTCTGATTGGCTGATTGTGAGGGGTGGTTTTTCCTGGAATTGACTTGTTTTGGACTTTTCCAGTTCTGGGAAACAGAAAGGTAGACCTGGTGTCCCAAACTGCCAGTTCTCAGCCTGTGATGGAGTCAGCCTGGCTCTGACTAGCTCTGTCCTCTCATAACATTTGCATGCCTGGTACCCACAGAGGCCATAAGAGGGTGTCAAGACCTCTGGAACTGGAGTTATAGATGGTTGTGAGCCACCATAGATGGTTGTGAGCCACCATGTGGGTGCTGGGAACTGAGCCTGAGTCTTATTCAAGAATGGCAAGTACTCTCAGCTGTGGAAGTCATCTCTCCAGCTCTTCATTCTCTGATTCTGGCTGTCTAGACTAGGCAGTGGAGAGGTGTTAATAATGCCTACTAAACTTGAAGGTATCTCAGGCCTCCAGTGTTAACTAGCACAAAACTGAAGAGCTGTTCTTGCAGTACTTGAAAGCTATTATCCATCTCAGAAGAAAGGAGGCTGCCAGGGCCATTCATAACCAAGTGTAGTTACATGAAGGCTCCTTGGTGTTTTCATTTATCAAACTGAAAGCAGAACAACAAAGGCCTATGCTGGAGCTGCACCTACAGTCAAGCTTCTGCTCACATCAGGGTATGCAACCCTGTTGTTGGTGACAGAACCGTAAAAGGTGGCAGTGGATCTAAGAATGTTAATTTCACACAGAGTATTAGATATTTTCAAAGTACTTATACCATGCACCCTTTATATCAGTAAAATTTGTATGGATTGTACATGTACACACAATTGTTGTTAAACACTTACCAGGCACATCTTTGTTAAAAGTTTTCATCTCCAGGCTTCCTTTTTGGATAGGTTAAATAATATTGCCTCTGAGCCTACCTGATGTCTGTAGCTGACTGGAGCAATAGTAAAGTCTTATCTCCCTCTGGAGGGAACCTGGTCTCCAGAATAGGCCCTTCTGCCTTCTGCCATCTCCCAGGGTCCCTCATGTTCTGAGCCCTCTCTAACCCCTGTGAGCTTCTGAGTTTAAGGCTCATCTTGAAGACCCTCTCCATAGGTACAGAAATTCTGAATTGAAGACTTTAAACAACCCAGACCTACTTTAGTGTGCTGACTGAATGCCTCTAAAAATGTTCACCGTGGGACTCCCAGCTCCTCTGACTGTTGTTTACATGGGGAATCCAGCTGTGCAGCTGTGGTCAAGTTAAGGATCTATCCCTGAGGAACGAAGTATGATGGGTTATCTTCATGAAACTGATGTGATCACAAGATCCTTCAGACTGGGAGGTGAGAGACTCAGAGTCAAAAAGAAACAAGGTTAAGACAGAAGTGGAACTAGGGTGGTGTGCTCTAAAGATGGAGGAAGAGGCTGTGAGCCAAGAACGCCATCTCCCTCGAGAAGCTAAGAAGACTGAAACTCACTCTGTTCTGGAATCCCCAGAGAAACACAGCTTTCCTTACACTGAGATTAGCCCCATAAGGCTCATTTCAGATCTCCAGACCTGTAAGATAATTGTGATAATAAATTGTGCTGTGCTAAGTAATGTTTCCACCCATTTGTCACAGAAGCAGTAGGAAATAATCGCCCTTCTAAAAGCCTTCTATCCACATTCTGGTCTCCCTTTATCACCAGTCACATCCTCACCTGAACTTGGTAACCAGGCTCTTACTGTGTTCCTGCTTAGAACTTTGATGTCAGTTGTGTAATGACTGAAAGACCAAGCGGGACTCCAAATTTAGAAAATGCACCACCTCTCCAACTTACCATCACATGTGTAGCATCTCATTTTCATTCTCACACAGAAGAAAATGGGTACCAGGGTTACCCAAACTCCATCCTTCCTCAGGCTATCCCAGTTCCAACTCTTACCTTTTTGCCAAGCCAATTTGGACCTCCATTTCCTTTCCAATATTTCCAGGCCAACAAACTCTCTAGCAAAGCCTTTGGCACTAGATCTCCTAGCTTTGTTTCAAAACTCCATCTCAATATTTCTTGCGATTGTAGCCTTATGGACTGGTAACAAAGAATTAAAATGATCCTTGGTCCATCCCTGGAACCTCTCCCTGTTCCATGAATACTCCCCCTAATCCGTTTCCCTTGGCAACTTCTCAGCTCAGCTACAAAAATGCTGAAGTGTTTAGAGGCCACGAAAATGAAGCATTGTTGGAGTGCAAACTCTTTGTAAGCATGAGCATTAGAGAACTAAGATTCCCACATTTTCCTATATCATAACATAAATGACAGTATGCCTGTTCAGTCCAATAAATCCATTGCTTGACAAGTAGAAAGTTTCTCCCCCTTAAAAGCACAGAGTACTGGAGATGCTGAGTTCCAGGCAGACATGGGAATAACTGTGAAATAAATTAAATGAGATGTGTTTCTCCTAGTACCCCCACCTCTTACCTGCCCCTGGAGTCAATATAAGTTCTTCTACAACCCAACTACAATTAAACTACAGACTGAACTGACTAAACTGTCTGATGTGGTAACCACATGTAGCCACTGGGTGCTTGAAATTTAAAGAGAAAAAAAAGAAGAAGAAAGGCAGATTGTTTTAAAAACAAAATAATTTTATTAATGCTTTGTGCATTAATTAGATGTTTAATTATATCATTAAATACTGGTATGTTGAGCTAGTAAAACATGTATTAAAATAAACTTTACAAAATTTTGTTTTGTTTTAATAGAGCTTTATAGTAAAGTAACTCCTTCAGAGAACACATGGGCTCTCAAAGCTGATAGAAAGTCTTTATTCATTGGTCAGCAGGCTACATGGGGAACTTGCCCAAATCATGTAGCCACTAGCCTTGCCATTCTCAGCTTTCTCTTCATATAAACTAAATCCATATTGGCACAATTCAATTAGAAGAACAGTTAGCAATAAGCAGAGATGCAAAAGCCCAAAAGTAAAGTTAGAACATTAAGGGTTTTCCCAGAACTATGAACTACAATAAATTATGTTCTTGTTTTGGAGGGTGTTGGGATCTCTATGCTGGGCTCTTAGGTCAGAATGACATCTTGGTGCCTCTAGCATTGTGTCACTTGTGCTAAGGTCTCGAGGGGCTTAGCATACTTACAGCTGCTAGAAAAAAAAACTAAAAGGATGGACATGGTTTCAATTGTGGCTCATGTTGTATTTCTACTGGGCACCAGTGTACTGGGCCGTGCTATCAAAGTGATCAGCAACTGAGTATTGAAAGCAGAATATTGGGATCCAACCCAGTTCTACTAAATTAGAACATGTAACCTAACAACATACATAGGTGTCCTCTGCATGTACTAACACTTGAAAAGCTCAGCTCAGGGAATAAATATTTTTGACTAATTGTGACATCATGGTGCTCTGTTGCGTCATCACAGTAGTGTCTGGTACCATCACAATGCTGCACTGAACCGTCACAGTGGTGAAATGTAACATCAAAATCCTCAATTGTTCGATCACAATAACCCACTGAACAGTCCTAAGGCTGCATTGTGTTACTACAAGGCTCTATGTGTTCTCACGATGCTGAACTGGGATATCACAGTGCTTCACTGTTCTGTCACATCATTCTCCACCATCACACAACACCTATGTGACAGCACAATGATCCACTGTAACATCATAATGGCCCACTGGGACACTACAATGATCCATTATGACACCATATTGCTGCATTATGACATCACATTGCTCAATTATGATGTCACATTGCTGCATTATGACATCACAATGTTACATTATGACATCACATTGCTCCACTGTACCATTATAATACTCCATTGTGATGTCACTATGCCACTTTGTGAGATGACAGTGTTTCATTGTGTCCTCGCAATTGTGAACTGTGGCATCACAATGCTTTCTTGTTCCATGAGAGTGCAGCATTGTGACACTACCATGCTATATTGTGTTATAGCTGTGCTTCTTTGTACCCTCACAATTTGTGACATGACCATGCTCCATGTACTATCACATGCCTCACTGAGCCGTAACAATGACTTTTTTGCCATAACACTACTCCATTGTGTCATCTCAAAGTTGTGTTGAAACGTTACATTGCTTCATTGAACCTACATGCTGACTTGTGACATGACAATGCTAAAATGTGCCACTAACACACTTCACTATACCAGCACAATTCTGAATTGTGTCACCACATCACTTTATTGTGTCGTCAAAATGAAGCTTACGCTATCACAATCCTGAAATGTGAGATCACAGTGATTGAAATTGGTCATCCCACTGTTGAACTGTGTCATTATGAAACTTAGCTGTGATATCACAATGCTTCACTGAACCATCACCATGCTTCATTAGGGCCATTGGGATGAGGATTTGTGACATCACAGTGTCCTAGTGTTTCTTAAGGCTCTTTTAGCTAACAGGATGCTCCAAAGTGACACAAAAATGACATGTTGTGACATAATGAAACTTCACAACATCACAAAGGTCTAGTGCACCAACCCAACACTGAACTATGATATGACAGGGCTGCAATGTGGTAGCACAATGCTGAATTGTAGTATCACAGCATTAGTTTGTGACATCATAATGCTGCAATGAGTCAACACAATATTTCCGTTTTTTCCTTGGCAATGTTGAGTTGTGACAACACAATTTGGAATTCTAACATCATAAGGCTGCATCTTGACAGCACTAGGCTCCATTTTGCCATCACAATGCTGGACTATAACCTTACCATGCTGCAGGTGACATATGAGGTTTCATTATGCCATTTCAATACTGAATCGTGCCATTGCAATTCTGAATTGTGACAACAGAATCCATTGTACAAACACAATGTTGTAGTGTAACATCATAATGCTAATTTGTAATCTCATAATGATGATTTCTGACATCACAGTGGCCCACTGTACTATCATAATAACACATTGAGACACCAAAAGGATCTGTTATGTCATCAAACTACTGCACTGTGACATCACAATGCCCTACTGTGAAATCAGCACAGTAGAGCATTGCGATGTCAGCATGCTACTTTGTGACCTTATGATCCTTCATTATATCCTCACAATTGTGAATTATGATGTCACAATGCTTCATTGTTCCATCAGAACATAGCACTGTGACATGACAATGATAGTGAGAGAAGGGTCTATGTGAGGGGTTACTGGGGGCGGGACTGGGGAGGATAGTGGGATATAGAGTGAATAAACAAATGTTTAAAAATAATAATATAATAAAATAAAATGCTATACTGAGTGATAAAATAAAATGCCTGAGCAATGGTTTAGCCAGTAAAGGACCTTGTATTCAAGTTTAACTAGCTGGGTTTGAGTCCAGAAATCCACATGGTAGAAGAAAGACAAAAGTAGCTCCTGCAAGTTGTCTTCTTACCTGTACTGTACACAATGAAATAAATGTAATTCTTTAATGTTATACTGTGTTGGTGTCAACCAATGACGTCTGTTATTATATATCAATGACTGGGTGTGACCATCTTCCCTTCAAAGATTATTACAAAAACAGGCTATACCCAGGGCTAGTGATTTTTAAACTTTAGCATTTGTTGACAAGGCAGAGGGAGCTGGTTAACACATTGCTTCCACGGCCAGTGCCACTCTCAGTAGGCTTATGTTAGGCTCTGGTAATTTGCATTGACCAAGTTGTCAAGTGATTCCAATGCTACTGGAGTCGGGCCCACACTTTGAAAACCACACTGTAGGATAACAGCCTCCAATTATACCTACTTTCAGAACTTCAGAATCATGGAGGAGTTTTTAGATTTGCTTTTGCGTTTTTGTTTGTTTGGTTGGTTGTTGTTGTTGTTGTTGTTTTTAGAAGTACCAGTCCCTGGATCTCACTCAAAATCAATAACATCACAATTTGGTGTGGGCCCCAGAGACATTGGTGTGAGGTAATACTCAGTCCTCAGTAATTCTAGTATGCAATCAGTCTTCACTTTACAGAGTCACAGCTTCTCCTTAAGGGACCTTGTCAAGGTATTAGTAAACAAATATATGTATTAACTTGCAAGTCCTGTGAAAGACCTAGTGCACCTGTACACACCCAATGCTTTTTTCAATGAGATTTCTATTTATGTTCTCTAACTAGGAGAACACCTAGTGAGCTAAACAGATAGGGACATGTGGAGTTGGCCTAGCCTCGCTACCTTGAGACGCATGTATCATGGGTTGTTCATGTTAGTAGACTCCATGGCTCCTGGGACACTCCATGGCTTTTAATTCCTAAGAAACCAACACACTCATTTGGGCAGCGAAGGGTTCAGATCACTTTGTGGTTCTCTGTATGTTCCCCCAGAACTCAAGAAAACATGGAAGCTTGACAGGACAATTTGTCTTAGATGTTAATCTTATATGCCCTCTAAAGTTCACAAACATCACTTTATCCTGGCTGGCGACTACAACGGTAGTAACTGTATTGATCCTGGTGATTGCCATTACATTCTGTTTCTGATAAAGGTATAAAATATCTGGCTTCTCTAAATAAAATTGCCACAGACTCAGTCTTTCTATGGTCCCTCCAGCTGGCCTGGTTTAATTCCCCTCAGTCATATCAAGTAAACTTGGCCTGATATGTAAGCATGGGTACTTACCTAAACACAAATTTAGAACTGCCCATGGAGGTGTTTTTAAGTGAACAAGAAGACATGCAGGATATCATGACTTCTCCCATGCACTGTTCCCCTTCTAAGCTCCTCACACACACAGGAGTCAAGAAGAAATACCAAGGCTTTCTCTTTAGCTAAGTCATTTGAAATGTGTTCCTCCTTGACTCTAAGACAAAAGGCTTGGCTCTAAATGTCTAAATGTCTTTGCTTCTTAAATGTCTGATATGAATCCTCAATTTGTAGATGTATTTTGAGGTTTTTCCTCTTTGGCAGTAGCAGAGGGTAGTAGATCAGTAGGATCAGGATGAGAATAAAGTTACTTCCTAAGAGAAAAGTTCTGTGTGTGCGCTTTATCTCCTTAGGAGTTCCCAACTTTGCAGGCCACCCACAGAATCAGAATAGTGAGAAGAGTCAATGTCAGGTATGTGAGACTTCAGCTACATGTCTAGCTTTCAGCTACCTTGAGTAATGATACTGAAGCATGGAAATGGATCATCTTAACCAAGAACAAATAAAAACAAAGTCCTAGGAAAGAGGCTAATGCAAAATTGAAGTTCACAGAAGTATCTGAGCACTGGTGTGAGAATATACTTCAATAGGGAAAGACAATTGCTATCCAGAGCTAAGGAATAGACACACTTGTGTAAATCAGAAGCAAACAGATTAGAAACATATCCAGGTGTACACAGTTGTCCGCCTGCATCTCTATTTTGTAGCTAACTTACTTGAAAGATCAAAACATTTACAATAATAGCTTCAGTCTCAACTCTGTGAAGTTCCCTGTATACAAGGCTGCTATTACTGCATAAGCAGGCTAGACATTAAGTGTTATAATTTATACACAAAATTTATAGAAGACTGAAAAAAATCTTATATCATCAGATATTATTTATATAACTCTGTTATAATAGTGTTAGAATTAATATTCCAAGAGGGCCTAGTTTCTTGGCTATCTTTTGTTCTAAATGATTTCTACTTACGAATTAAATTCACTACACAGAGCACTAGTAGTGCATACTTGATCTGTCGTTCCTCAATATGGATATGAACACATAAAAGCTGAGTCATTCTCTTATTCCCTTGATATACTGTCCAGAACTGTGTGTAGAAACATGTTCTCTCTTGAGAAACCTCCATGAACAATTCTATATTCTTGCTCTACTGAAAGAGGAGCAGAAACACTTATTTGATTAAGACTGGAATCAAAACACACAATCACACATAATATCTGGCTGAGTATAGATATTATGAGTCTAGCAAAACTGTGACTCAAAAATTGAAGAGTTGTGGAACCTGGCAGAATACTGTTAAAGACTCTTGTCACTTAGCAAAGGGCAAATGTGAAGAAGACATGAACGTGACAATTATTGAAGAAACAAAAGAAGCCCCTGTCCATATGCCAATATGGTATGCAGCTGTGCTCACATCTGTCTTTCTGAAGTAGTATAAATTAAGTCTCCAATTTGCTTTCATTAGTTAACAGTATACTTTTATTGTATAGATATCTACTAAAACATAGAACTATCATACATTTTCTAATATTCCTTGAAGATTGAAAAATAAAATCTTTGTGTGTTCATCTGTGTCTGTGTATTTCTCATGCTCTATTTTTTATAATTTATTTTTTCTCAAATCGTAATTCATTCACACAGGGCTTATAAACACAGAAAGGCAGGATGTGGGGAAGGGAATGACACTGGAGTGTGGGTGTTCAGGGGTAATACAGATATCTTCAGAACCGAGTATCAGCTGGGAGAAGGTTCAGGGGACAAGTCACTATGACTCTGCCTATGACTCGCTTGTCCTTATCTAAGTTGGTATTGTCTGCCAAGGCTACCTATTTACAAGGTCTATGACTACTCAGGCTTGTAGATTTCCACAAAAGGTACCTGTTTATATTAGCTTATAGCCATCATGCTCTTTTTTTCTTGTGTGTTTATGTGTTACTTGTTTTGTTTTCTTCTTATTTAGTTGGCTTTTTTTTATTTGCCTGTTTGTGTCTTAAGAGAGAGAAAAAGAGATGGCAGGAAGTAATAATTGTAGAGAAATGGAGGAGATCTGGAAGGAGATGAGGGAGAAGAAACTATGATCTGAATATATTTTATGAAACAAATTTATTTTCAATTTTTAAAAAATGTCCTAAACATCACTAATCATCCAAGAAGTTCATGTCCAAACCACAATGAAGCATCATCTCAGACAATGATATGTGATAATAAAAGATAGTTCCTATGCCCTTGCTGTGGCCATGGCACAGTACAAAGACTGCTTAATATATTTTAAGTAGAGCTACCTTCTGATTTATCAATCTCGTGTCTACATACATATCAAAAGGAACTGAGACCAAGATCTTGACAAGATGTCTGTGTTCTCATGTTCTTTGTAGTATTATTCATACTCGACAAGATATAAAAGCACCTGCTGAAGGCAATGTAAAATTTAAGAAGTACAAGGTGTGTGTTCATGATTCTCTGTTACAAAAAAGATCCTCCCATTTGTGGCAGTGTATATGGAATCAGGTATATTCACATTATTTCGGTACTTTTCAGTGAAATAAGCCAGACCCAAAAGGTAAAACTACTAGATGGAATCTAAAATAGTCAAACTCAAAAGCAGAACACTTGTTGCCAAAGTCTAGAGTCATGATGAATTGTGGGAGGTGTCAGTTAAAGAGAAAAAGCTTCAGGTAGATAAAAAAAAAAGAAAAAAATGAATTTCTACTCAAGAGCATGCTCCCTGTGCTAGTGAGACTGCATTTTATTCTTGAAATTTAAGAAGAGTGTAAATCATATGTTAATCTACTCTTAACACAAAAATGAGTAGATAAATAAAATAATATTAATAATAATAAAGAGAATGGGAGGAGCTTTTGGGAGGTGGTGGGTACGTTTATTACTTCCATGGTGGTGATGAATTTGTGGGTGCATATTTATCCCCCAAATCACAAGGGTGTGTATTTAAAATTTGTAAAGTTCAATGAAGGAATATAAGAGAAAAATACCACTTTCACTCACATGCAGATTGTGTGTGTGTGTGTGTGTGTGTGTGTGTGTGTGTGTGTGTGTTTATATGTAGAAAGAAAGTCATGAGAGAGGAAATGAAAATCTTTATGGGTGAAAAGAGAGCCATCAAATATATATTACAGAATAGCACAAGAAGTGCGGCAGAAAGAAGATCAGCCAGAATGGGGCAACAACTGGAGGAGGAGAATGAGAACAAGGTGAAAGCATCACAATAAAACCTATTACTTTGTCTGCTACTTCTCAAAATTAATTAAAAATAAAAGTAGGAGTAGAATGCTTTCATCACAGAATATATTTTGGTCATGTTCCCTCCCAACTAACTTCAAAACAGCTGTAGAGAACTAACTTCTCTTCCTCATGATCATCTCCTGGGAGAGGGTATCATGGATTCCCGATGAGTTCACAATTACCAGGCCTCTCCTCCACTGCATTTCTCTTATTTTCATTGTGGCTCTGACCACTGTGTATCATGTGAGTGGTAATGAAGAAGCAATGAAGCAACTCATCGGGGTAGCCAGAGTCAGACAGAAAATAGAAGCCTGGGTGGAGATCACAGTGTAGCAGGTGTGCCCAGATTTCAGATGTCATCCAGAGAAGAGAATCAAGGGAATGCTGAGAGCATTCACTCTGCATAAGTTAAAAGCAGCCAAGAGAGCCTGCCTGTGCTCTGGCCTACTCCCTCCCACACCATGCAATTTGTGTAACCATTTCATACATTTGCTTTACTTGCCTAGATGATAAAAGGATATGCTCTTTCTAGTCTCCTCTTCTGTGTCTGTAATATAATTTTAGCTCTATCAGCATCATTTGACCAGTGTCTGAACTCAAGAGTTTCTTTTGCACTTTGAGCTTTTAAAGAACCATTTTCTAGGGTCTGATAAGACCATCTGAAGTCAATTATTCTGTTGGGGAAAAGTATTTTGCTCAAAGTTTCAGTTTATTATTTAGCCTTCCACCAACTATAGCGTAGCATGTTGCAAAGAGAAAATGTCATGTTGGGGTGAGGCAGCTACCATATCAGGGGCTCCTCAAAGAGCAGGAAGTATTCTAGAAGCCACGCATCTATCCTGACATATGTAACCCTTACAGCTCTGAAACGCAGTCAACCGCTCATTACAAAATTCAGAGAACTAATGCACAAAACGCCTAAGTTAAATTGTTTGAGATGATATAAGAGTAAACCAATACAAAAACAAAGGTCATCTGCCACTATAGTCCATTTCCTTTCATGTTGTAGTGACTCTTGGGAATCAATCAACTGTACAGCAAAGACAATCACAGTGCAGAAAAAATAGAAAACATGGTGTTACAGAGGTGTGTGCCTGTCCATTTTTACTGCCACATATAACTTTGCAAAATATACACATGTATCCGTATATATTGTGATGCCTTCTTTGTTGAGTTTTCCAACATTCTCCAGTTATCTGCATTGACTGAGCCTGTTAACGTTGAAATTGCTAACTCAAACATTACTCAGCTTCTTTCTAGACAATACCAGATAATTTACCTGAATGGTTAATTCAGCTCCTAGCCCTGCCATAAGTGGAGAGCCCTATCCACTCACACTTGTGTTGCTATATATTATCTTTTTAAATTTTTTGTTATTTTAATGAAGGAAGTAAATCTTATTATTGCTTCAGTCATTTACACTCCCCACATAAAAAGTCACAACAGGTAAGATTTGTTGGTTAAACCTCTTATTCACACAATTAATCTGTATATAATATTAATACAACATATTATATATATTGACTTATATATTATATATGCACATTTTCTTCTTTCAACTTTAATAAGTTAATTTTTAATTATGTTAGATTATATTTGATGTTCAATCAGAAAGTCTTAGTCTCTTAATAGGGAGAGTTTACCCATTTTTATTTACTCTTGTATCTTTATTAGATATCCCCTAGTGTTTTAGAAGCACTGACCGAATAGTTACAGTAGGTACATTTATATTTTCTACCTATAAAATTAAAATGACTATCATTAGAGTACACCAAGTTTAACCATACTTAGTGTAATTTATAAACTATTACTTTCCCGATGATCTAGACTTCCATTCTTAGTTTTTTTCAACTGCTATTATTTTTGCCTTAATTATTTTCAGAAAGGCTATTTTGACTTTTTCATCAGTCTGGATGATCTGGCTGGCTATTCTCTATGTTCCACTCTGCACTATTAGACTTCTTCCTGATCCCACAAAGGGAGCAGGGAAGCAAGAAGCTGATTAATGAAGCTGGCTTCATTCTTGCTGAAGAAGAACGGTCATCTCTGGGGAATTCGCAGGGTCTGCACAAGGGTGGAGGTCCTTAGCAAAGGGAACTCTTGACGATTTGAGGAAATGCTTGTCCTACAGCTGTTCCAGCATAGAAATCATTAAAAATGATCCTGACAGGAACGGGTATAAAAGCATAATCAAAAAATGAGGAACATAATAGGTGTTCTTTTCTTGGGAATATAGTTCACATGCAGTCATTGCAAAAATGGCATATGATCTTATCAGCCTATGGATGTCAATGAGCTATTTTTTCCCCAAATATCAGCGTTCAGTCCTGATTCAAATGATTTTACACACTGAATCCCTGACAATTATGGTTGGTTTCTTTGACTATCACAAAAAGCTTAATTTTTTATTCCATCTATTTGTAGCTGGTGAACGTCTTCTAATATTGTTAGAGGAGGAAAATGCTTTCTGAGTTCCTGATCATTATCTTTTCTGGTTAACCACACCTCATGTGAAATAACTTACTGGGAGTATAAGTTCCTTGTCGTAGCCCTTCCCTAACCCTTATCTTATTCAATTGTCTTCTGACAGACAAAGATGCAGGGAAATGAGCATTTGCGTGGTTCATGCTTGTGTGTGTAGAGGCCAAAGGCCAGCCTCAGATACCTTCCCCAGACACTCTCCTCCATGGTTTTAGAAAAAAAGTACTCTCACAGGCCTAGAGCTCACAGGTTCAGCTAGACTGGTTATCTAACAATCCCCAGGGATCACTGTCTCTGATTCCCTGGTACTAGGATTGCAGATACAAACCTACATCCCTGCAACTGCATTTAGTCTTAGGTTATATGTCAGGATGGGGGGTTCAAATTCAGCTCCTCCCATTTGTGCAAACACTTGACTAATTGAGCCATCTCCCTAGATCCAGGTAAGAATGTTTGAGTCAATTAGTTATTGATATTATTATCATTATTACTGTTATTATTATTAATTTTCTGAATACTCAAAACTTTTTCTTCCACTCAAAACCTTTGTTGTTGCATAGTTTACATATAGATTTCTTTTCAATTCTGTTTGAAATACAAGAGCCCATTTTTCTACAAAGAAAGATATCTACTCAGCTCAGAACATTTAGTCATTTATGTTCTATTTGATATGCTTTCTAGAACACATACCTGCAAATTCCCAGCTTCATGTATCAGTATGTTTGCTAATTCTTTCCTCTTCTGTTTCTCTCCTCTCTCTCTTCCCCTGTGCCTCCAAATCCTGTAAGCATTCCTAAATTCTCTATTTTGATTGCCAGTGGTAGTTACTTCTGCTCTAACTGCCTTGAAGATAGCACAAAATTTAGGCCACTCCCTCTGGATCACCTAGATTCAGATTCTGGGAGCTGCTCTTCACCAACTCCATAACCACTGGTGACATCTAAGCATTGCTATGCCTTGATGTCCTCGTGTGTAAAGTTGATAACAGCAATTCCCATCACACGTAGACAGAAGAACAATTAACCGAACCCCTCAGAGTTCCCAGGGGCTCAACCACCAACCAAAGAGCATGCATGGGTGGGTCCATGGCTCCAGCCACATATGTAGCAGAGGATTGCCTCATTTGTCATCAGTGGGAGAGTAGGCTCTGGTCCTATGGAGGCTTGATGCCCCAGAGAAGGCAGATGCTGGAGGGGTGAGGTGTGAGTGAGTGAATGAGTGAGTGAGTGAGTGAGTGAGTGAGTGAGTGACTGACTGACTGACTGACTGACTGAGTGACTGAGTGACTGAGTGACTGAGTGACTTAGTGGATAGGGTAGCACCCTCTTAGAGACAAAAGGAAGGAGAATGGGGTGGGGGATTCGTGTAGGGAAGCCTGGGAAGGATGATAACATTTGAAATGTAAACAAAATGATGATGATGATGATGATGGAGGAGTAGGAGGAGGAAGAAGAGGGGAAAGGGAAGGGGAAGGGGAAGGGGAACGGGAACGGGAAGGGGACCGGGACGGGGACGGGGACGGGGACGGGGATGGAGACGGGGACGGGGACGGGGACGGGGACGGGGACGGAGACGGAGATGAAGAAGAATCCAATGAGTTACTAAGAGCATCAAAGGCCCAGAGCTGTCACTCGAACATGCTCAAGAACACTGGTTGCCCCTGTGCTTGTTTCCAGAGATGTGTTTTTCTTTTAAGTCACCACAGCCAAACTTGCCTTCCTTGCTTCCCCTGTCCCCAGATGTCTAGTGTTAAGTTTGGAGCTTTTAAGGTGCAGAAAGATTTCTAAAGTATTTGCCAAAAAGCAGGTAAGTGGGTTTCTCTTGCACTTGTTACTTGGGTATTGGATGTCTCTTGTTTTGATCCACAACTGGAGACATCATCTCCACCCTGGATCTTAAGAGTCAGAGCTATAAGCCTGATATAAAGGGCTCTTGGTTTACTATTTCTGGGTCCCCATTGTTCTGAACATGCTGAGTTAATACTACACCTCCAAACATGTAAGGCAGCAAGCATATGACTTTCTCTATTGTCCACTAGCCATATTGTCTTACATGGTGGAAATGACACCAAGTGATGATAATGATGAAGACGGCGATAGTGATGTGTGGGACCATGAAAAGGATAGCTTGGTTTCTGATAGAGCACTGGCTAGAAATGGCCTGAGACCTTGCAAGGGACGGCATACATTTCACCACACTCCCAGACTCCAGGCTCCTGACACACAGTCTAAGACCTCCATTGATCAGCACCTTTCAGTCACGTAGGGCAACGCCCCTACCAGCTCCTCCACAGGTAGAGGGTGTGACTAAAGACCTCGGCCTCAAGAGATTTCCTTATTAATGAGATACCTGAAGGCCAGAGGGCGTAGCCAATTAAGCATTCTTTCCCAGATCCTCCTCCCTCCTCCCTCCCTATTTAACTCAGGTCTGCCCTGAGTTTTGGGGGAGTACAGCCAGAGTCATCCACTTTCTGCCGTGACAATAAACCCTTTAAAACCATGGATTTCCTTGTGTCTTTGGGGCCCACTGTGTGGAACCATGGAAAAGGCCTTAGACTATCAAGCTGACATTTAATCTCTCACTGAGGACTTTTCTACGGTCCAGCCATGGAGACTCTGCCAACTCAAGCAAGCTAGCCGAGCGAGTCCTGGTAACAAGAGTCTCAACCCACAGGGCACTGTCAGGGCTTCCCTCCCCCTCGTTTCTCTCAGCTGTGGGCCGGTCCAGCCCGTATGCCCCCCAGTCTCTGTTCTTTCACAGCTCTTAGTGGTATCTGGGGGCCCAAAGATGGAGACCACCAGCCTCCGGGTCAGCTGTCAGCCCAGAGACCCTCTCTCAGAAGCCCTGCCCCTGAGGGACCTCAGACTGAGGTCTCCCCATGCCTGAGCAGAACCCTGCAGTGTCCACCCAGGCCTCGTGAAGTGAACTCAGTCGATTTCCCCGCACTTCTGCTCCCTGGAGTGGCGGGATCCATAACTCTGCCCAACAGGACCTGCCCCCACGCATGAGCTAACTGCCCCACAAGGATGGTGATGATAGTGGTGATGATGCTGATGGTGATGGTGATGACTACAATGAACTATTACCATGTCTTGAGGATTGCTATGGTCTGAATACTGCTGTATCCCTAGACCTCATAGTGAAGCCTCTATTAAAAAGATTTTTCAGCACTGTGACAAACCGTAAAGAAACAGCTTAAAGCCAGAAGATTTATTTACCACACAGTTTAGAAGTTTTACTTCATGGTCATTCATAGCATTGTTTCTGGCCTATGTGGTGTGTCTTAGTAGGGGTTCCACTGTTGCGAAGAGAAACCATGCCCTCAGCAACTCTTATAAAAGAGAGTATTTAATTGGGGCTGGTTTATAGATTCAGAGACCTAGTCTATTTCTGTCATGGTGGGATGCATAGCAGCACACAGTGCTAGAGTGGTAGCTGAGTGTTCTACATCAGTACTTGGAGCAGTACTGGATACATACACACACAGACACAGACACACACAGAGATACACACACACACAGACACACACACAGACACACACACCACACAACCACTAGTAAAAGAACTTGCTACGGCCTTAACAAAAATCGCTCTCAGACCTTGCATCTCTGTGACAGTACGTATGGGAAGAAGAATCGTGGCACTTCTTTGACTTTTATTTCTCAAGGTCAGTTTCACAAGACCTGGAAACATGATCATCAGAAAGGAAGATGAGAGAGATTATTTAACCTGCCTTCCATAGATAAGCCTGTCTGCAGTCTTACTGGGAACTGTAATGTCTTTTAGGATTGTCTTCTGTACTCCCATGGTCATTTCCCTACAAACTCAGGAAAGATTGTGTCAGAGGGCTCTGGATCTGATGCTATTTTTAAACATCGAAATTCTCCAAAATTAGGCCCAATTAGGAGGTCTGTGAGAGCCAGTGAAGTACAAGGTAATACAGGCTGTCTCGCCCTTCATTTCCTCATGCATGCTTCACAGATTAAAGAATCATAACCAGGCAAATCATAAAAATTAAGGTAGACAAATTGGCTATAGGCATGCAGTCACGATTTCTAAACTACTCCACACATGAAGCTGAGGTTAATCAGGAGAGTTATAGGAAAACAAATTCCTTCCTTAATGAAAAGAAATGATCACTAAAAGTGTGTCATCAAAGGTGACACAGAGGACTTACGGTCATTCATTCATGTTGTAAATCATGTGGATAAAATCATATATATTCACGTGTTTTCTACTTGAGCCATAGAATCTAAAGTCAGCTTTTCCTCTCATACATGAATACATACACCCCCTCAGGTGTCTTCTTCTGGAGAAAATGTTAATTGAATAAAAAGAATACTAAAAGATCAGCCTCTAATCTGAGTTGTAAATTAATAGCATAGACTGTTAAAGGATGCATCTAATTCATTAGTGAGTTAAATGCAGCAAACTAAAATGAACATATTTCATTTCTTCCTAGACATTTGATAAAATATTGGTCCTTAGGCAGGCTCAGAGAAAGAATATTTTCTTTAAAATTGTGACACAATTCTGTAATAACAAAAGCACACTATTTAATTCCCTGGGGTCATAAAATACACCCTTTATGCTCTTACTATTCACAATTCTGCACTTGCAACTATAAGTTACTAAAAATATTAAAAGAATTACAACAGCTGTTCAGAGCTGAAACCCTATGCCCAGAAACTGCTGTTGGACTGGAAAGCACCCGTCATCGCTGAGTCAGGCATCTGTGTGCTTTTCTGCCAGGGAGCAGCCATTGCTTTGTGCCAGATTTAGCAGGTGCTCTATTCTTGTTCCAAAGTAGAGAAAGAGTCTCTCTAAAAATATCTATCTTCCTTGTTCACCCAGGCGCCACATTATTCTGGGAATGAATGCGTTTTTTGTGACAGTAGGGTACGTGTGTTTGTCTTTGCACCGTTTCATGTTCAAAAGGAAAAAAGAGATTTGTTTAAGCTGTGGTGGGGTGGAAAATGTAAGTCATGATCTGAGACACTGTACTCCACAGATGCTGGAGGAATGAGGGAACAGCAAAGCAGCTCAGACTCTTCCCCAGGAGTTAGACTAACACTCCTCAGAGCCCAGGGACCTGGGTCACCTGGCATTTCTTGGTGTGTCTATTTTTTTCTAGACACTCCTTATCTCAGTATCAGACAGTAGGAATTTGTCACAAATTTACATTGAATACTGGATATTTAGCTGGGGGATAAGTGTAATTAAAGATTTTTTAAAATTAGATTCTGAAGTAATGAATACCCATGTTGGTTTTTTATGCATTTTTATTCTGGTTGACTGCCCTACACAACCTGCTCTCTTTCCTCCCCTTCACCATCTTCTCTGCTGCACCCTGTTAGCTCTCTACCCTCTCCCTCTTTATCCCATTGTCTTCCTTCCATCTCTCTCTCTTAGAAACCTCCTTTCCAGTTTCATAGCCCCCTTCTAGTTTCCTAATATTTTTCCACAGCTACTCCACCTGGTTACACAATCTTACAATTATAGGCTAGAATCTGCAAATAAGAGAGAACAAGAAGTATTTGTCTTTGAAATAATGTTCTCCAGTTTCACCCACTTGCCAGCATATTTCCTAATTTTGTTTTTTCTCTGTGGCTGAATAAAATCCCATCATGTATATGTACTATGTTTCACTATCCATTCGTCATTTGATAACACATAGTCTAGTTTCCTGATTGTTGTGAAAAGAGTTTCAATAAGCATGATTGAGCAGGTGTACCTGTGGTAGGCTGGAAAGTCCTTCAGGCATAGGCCCAGAAGTGCTATCTGGGTTAGATTAGACTTCCATTTTTAGCTTTTGAAAATCTTCTGTGCTAATTTCCATAGTAGTTGCCACACTAAGTCACATGTCCACAGATTACAGGTTCCTTCCTTTCTACTTTGTGGAACAGTTTGAAAAGTGTTGGTCCTAGGTCTTCCTTGACAGTTTCGTACAATTCCGTATTAAATCTATCTGTTCCTAAATTTTTATGTAAACTGTATGTAAAAGTGTAGGGACACTTTTAATTTCTGCTTTAGTTTCCTCACTTGTTATGGGGATAGCCATCTGATGGCAATTATTTACTTTCAAAACTCAGAATCCATCTTTCTATGCATTTCTAGCGTGCAGGGTTGCCAACAGCAGACAGATCTGATGTTATTTTGCCATCTCTGTCTCTGTATGGTATTTTGCAATTTTCCCTTATAAATTTTAATATTTTTTTATTCTTTCTATTTTTGACATCTGTGGGACTGCATAAGGGTATCTTGGTTCATGGTTGGGCATGGGCCTGGAACCCCGAGACTCCAAGGGAGAAACGGCAGGTGTTCCGCCACGTCCTCAGAACCCAGGGTCCTGACACACAGTCTAGTCTCCATAGACCTACATTGTTCAGTCACGTAGACCATTACAGCCCCTCCCAAAGTGCACAGGTAGAGGGTGTGACTACAGGCCTCAGGCCCTAGAGAGATTTACATACTAATGAAGGCCAGAGGGTGGAGCCAATTAAACATTCTTCCCCAGACCATCCCCTTTTCTCCCTCCCTATTTAACTCAGGTCTGCCACAGGGGGGTACATCCAGACCCATCTACCATCCTCCATAAACCCTTTTGGAACCAAGGACTTTCTCGTGTCATTGGGGCCTGTTTCCAGCCTCTGGAACTCCTGACCTTTCTCCTGTTTGTGGACACCACTGCAGCTTTATTACCCACAACATCTTCACTATGATATTTTGGGAAGAGATTATTCTCTAGTTGTATCTATTTGGAGTGTTAGGTTCCTCCTGTATTTCTTTTTCCAAATTTAGAAACAGCTTGGCTATAATTTCAGTGAAAAGTACATATAAATCATTATGGTCTGTCTCAGCTCTTTCTTACAACCCATGAATTCTTGGGTTTGGTCTCTTGAGTGTACCTAGACTTCTTGGAGCTTTTCCTGATGTTCACTGACTTTTTTTGTACGTGTGTATCTATGTGTATTATTGTCTTGACCATGTCAATATCCCTGATACTCTTCTTTCTGCTTGGTCTTGGCTGATGATATTTTCTGTTCTGTTTTTCATTGGGTCATTCATTTCCAGAATTTCTGCTTGGTTATCTTTGGGGTGAGTGTGTCTATTTCCATGATGAATTTTGCCTTCCTACTTTTGCATTTTTAATTTTTCATTCACTTTGGTAACCTTCAGGTCTATGTCTTTCACTGATTTGGCAAGTTTCTCTTGTGCATCTTGGATTATATGAATCCTATAGTTGGTCTTTGAATCTTTTTTCACTTTGTATTTATTTGTTTGTTTATTATGCACTTCTGTCTGTGTATTGCACCAGTACATGCATGTGAAAGTCAGAGATCAGCTTGAGGGAGTTAATTCTCTTTCGTTCATGTGAGTTTCAGAGCTTGAACCTACATCCTCAGGCTTACTGAACATGCCTTAACCCACTGAGCCATCCCACCCACTGGTCTTAAACCCTTTAAAAGCTAGTCTTTTGCTGTAACCTTACTTGTCACATCATCTTTGTCTTCTGGTGTTGTGAAGCTCTCAGTTTGTGGAGCTGTCATAGTGGAGTGCTGACTCTTGTGTTGTCTTTCTTTGCTCAAATGTTTCTTGCAAATGTTGGATGAAGAGTGTCCTCTGGTTTGTAGCTCCCATCCTTTTCCCATGGTTTTTTGCTTGTTTGCTTTGTTTTATGTGAGCCCTTCAAGTGGATTTCTTTGCTTGGATTTATATTCAGGGGGAAAGTTGACTATAATAAACAAAAACTATGAAGAATGTCTCAGTGTTAGCTGGAGGAAAGAGACTCATGTGTCTGTGAGGTTTTTAGGCAGGTACCCTAGGGTCCTCAGGGTCCATAGGATTCTGTCTCAGGTGGTAGAGTTCTACTGGTCAGTGTCACTTACTCTGAGATCTCTAAGACTGCAGTTCACAGGCAATCCCAACTCAGCAGAAGTCCTGTCTCTTCAAGTCTTCTGAGCAGACTGCTTTCAGTGTCAATGCTCAGACCTCCAGTCTTGTTCTTGGCTTTCTCACTACCAACTGCACCACTGCTGTGAGTCTGAGTAGCCCTACTGGCTCCCCCCCAGGAGACAGGAGTGCCCATATGGCTGTCATTTGACAGTAGGTTTGCAAGCAAAACTTTCTTTGCCAACACAGTCCCTCAGCTTCTGGCCTACCATCCATTACCTTTTGAGCATCCTTCTATAGGATCCACCTCCCTGCCATTAGTCAAGCTATTTCTTCCACTATAGAAGAACTCCTCATCATTTTACAACAGTGTGTCACACTTAAATCTCAACTCAAAAGTTACCTCTGTAGTATGAACTTTCCCTGGGGAGATAAACATCTACTAACTCCACATAGGGCACAAATAACAGACCAAAAAAATCATTCTACACACACTCCGCTTGCTGAAGAAATAAGTTTAGTTAAGGTGAAAGCAGCAAAGGCAACTTACAAGTGGCTACACCACTGAAGAAAACATCTCTCATAGCTATAAATGCACAAGAAGGAACAGAGCCCCATGAGCACTTTCACCCTCCATGGCAGAAAATGAATGATCCCAATTGTGTGTAGGTGTTCTATGGGTAAACATAGCTGCTAAGCATTCAAGATGGCAACAGCCATGTCATACCCAAAGAGCAGCATTCCACACAAGATCATCGAGGGCAAGGAGATCCTCACATATACCAGCTTTTGTTGTATGAACCTTAACACCCCCAACTTATTTCTGATTGGCTAATAAAGATGCCTATAGCTTGGACTGTGCACAAGAGAGGGGTCAGAGCAAAGGTTCCTAGGCTTGGGGCTCTCAGGCAAGGACCACATGGAAAGAGAACAAGGAGGAAAAACAAGGAAGCCACCATGGGGTAGGTGGATCATGAGCACATGGCCATGAGAGCTGGTCTGTTGGAGGAGGAGCAGCCCACGCAGAATGTGGCAAGTGATATCTCAGGGTTATTGACAGAGAAGTAAGCAAAATAGCATAGAGGGTTGCTATCTGCCCAACTCTAAAGCTTTAAGGCTCATTATAATTATAAAGGCTTTTGTGTCTTTTATTTGGAAACTATGTGATCTAAGTAGGGTTAAAAACCCCCAGAATAATGTTTACTACAACATGATTATAGACACAGCTATTGCAGGTAGCCATTAGGACATTCTTTCTTTAGTAAACAAGGACTCATTGTTTACCCAGACAGCTCTGTCAACCATTCCTTAAGATAGCTTCGCAAGCATGTTTTCTCAAGATAGGAGGAAATGGATTCGACTGAAACACATAAGAGTACAGGAAGCATAACTCAATATAAAAATTATACCCCTTTTACCTCTGTTTATTTCTGTAGCTCCCAAGCAGAAACTATTGAATGAGCATGGAGCAAGAAAGTAGCTGGACTGCACTCGGTGCACATGACACTAGTGACTCTTTAGCACATACATTTTTCTATCCTTTGCCCTCACAGCATCAGTTCACCTTATTCTCTACAGTGAGAACACAATGCATATGGCAAAGTTCAGAGACAGGTTTCACAGCCTATCCTCCAAAGCCCAAGGCAGGTCTTTGTTCATCCCATTCCTTCAGGAAATCTGTTCAGCCCTTTGACTCTCTATCTTTTCCCATCACGCATCTTTCAAAAGCAAACTTTATTTAAGAGCACACACCATACTTGGATGAGATAGTCCAAATGCTGATCTTCTTTGAAAGCATAGGAAATAATTTTGTCAGAGAACCAATGCCTGCACATTCTGTCTCAGGCTTCATTCTGCTCTAACCGTGCAACAATAGCCTCTTCAAGGAAAAGATGTAGCTGTGTAGAAAACATCCTTGATAAGTCATCTTTGTATTTTATCATTGTACAGAGGAGAAAATCAAACACTGTCCTGATCCAAGTTCTCAAATGGTAATACTAAAAGAACTCAGGATGAGCTACATAAAACAAAGTAGTGACCCAATTTTCCTCCAGTGTAATGGAAAGCTATGAGAAGGCTTTAAGCAGGCCAGGGCTGGGTTAAGAGCCTCTCAAGCTGTAAAGTGGAGAGAAGCACAAAGTAGAAGTAGAGAAGGATTGTGATCCATGCAAGGATGACTCAGACCATGTCTGTCTTTACTAAGAGAGTGTTGAGAAATAACTGTTAAAACTATAAAGGTAGATAATTTTAAAACATAGTTAAATACATCATCGTTATATAATTTAGCCTTGAAGAATGATCCTAAGAGTAGAGATGGGCGATTGTAAGAGGAGAAACATTAACATTTCTATACTCCTTGTGTTTGAGAAAACTGGAGAATATCCATTGGATCTAAAAGAGCAGCTAAGCTTATCCTCCTGGGCTTGGAAGTTTGTCTAATGTCCCTATAACGATGGATGGGGCTCAGGGGAGTTCCTCATGTATTGGATAAGTGGCTGGCCATATGTCAAGTTTTTCCCTGAATAATACCAAGCTGACAAGGCAATTCAGAATCTATCCAAGATTTTCAACGCACACTCACTACCTGTCACTCTGAAAATACAGGGATCAACTATCTTTAAGGATTTGTGGCTGTGAAACATCCTTCCATCATCCATGTTAACTGCCCATATTTTTCTATGGCCATGAAGCTAATCACTTAATATCCTTCTACTGTGTATGTTAACAAAACAAAATTTGACTTAACTTATGTAGGGAATTTTTTACAGAGGTTAGGAAAATAATATTTGTTAATTCTCAAGCTCAAAGGACTTTTATTTAATACTCATTGTCTTATTTCTTCAATTGAGTCCACAAGGCAGTTGAGGCTACCTCATTTCATAGAAACAGAACTAAAACTCAGAAAAGATATAGTCCTACTGACAATGAGTAGCAGGACCAAGATTTAATTATAAAGCTTATTTTTTATGGAAGCCAACTAAATACTTGGCTTTAATGTCTTTCAAAGAATGGGAGACCTTAAAGTATTTTAAATGTATGTTCACATAGGTGGGGGTCAGAAGCTTGCTATGTAATCCAGGTTGGCCTTAAATTTATGATCCTCCTATACTGGAATGATAGGTATATATCAGGCCTGATTATCCCTCTATATCTTTTCCAGATTCTACTGAAATCAAGCCCTGTAGTGGTTTGAAAATGCTTGTCCCATGGGAAGTGGTGCTGTTAAGAGGTGTGGCCTTGTGAAGGGAGTGTCTCATTGCGTAGGTGGGTTTGAGGGCTTCTAGTGCTCAAGCTCTTCCCAGTGAAGAGTAGACCCTCCTCCTGGATGCCTGCAGAAGAGAGAGTCTCCATGTAAATGTCTTCCGATCAAAATGGAGAACTCTCAGCTCCTCCTCCAGCACCATGATTACCTGGATGCCGCCATGCTTTCTGCCATGATGATAATGAACTGAACCTGTGAAACTGTAAGCCAGCCCCAATTAAATGTTGTCCTTTATAAAAGTCGCCTTGGTCATGGTGTCTCTTCACAGCAATAAAACCCTAAGCCAGAAGACCCATACACAGTGGATTTACCTAAGGTATCAGTTCTATGTATTTAAAATATTTTTTAAAGTCAAAGTAAGTGAAAGAGATGGAAAAATAAGAACATAGAAAAAGCCGGGCAGTAGTGGCGCACACCTTTAATCCCAGCGCTCGGGAGGCAAAGGCAGGCGGATTTCTGAGTTTGAGGCTAGCCTGGTCTACAGAGTGAGTTCCAAGACAGGCAGAGCTACAAAGAGAAACCCTGTCTCAAAAAAAAAAACAAAACAAAACAAAAAAAGAAAACAAAAAAAACAAACAAAAAAAGAACATAGAAAAGGGAGGGTGAAGAGAAGAGGGGAGAAATTTAGTGGAAAATTTTAAATGTAGCAGAAAATGTTTGTTCTTACATCATGAGAAAACAATTTGATAGAAATTTCTAAAGCATCAGATCTATGGACCATCTTAGTATACACCTGTGTACTCTAATCCAGTCAGGGAACTGACTAGAAAAATCTTCTTCTCTTCTGAGAAACTAATAAACATTCCACAACCCTTAGTCCTGGTCTCCTCCAAAGCAGTCCCTGCATCCCCGCCCTTGCCCTCTAGTTTAGCATCACTGAACAGGACCACTCCCTCCTCTGCTTCCCACTGACCTGTACTTGGGCCTCTGAAGTATGTACTATGAACGTGTGAGTGCACATTTCTCTCCTCTGCTGAATCATAAGCCCTAAAACAGCCCCATGTCCTATTAATCCTTAATCCATGAAATACTTAGAAATGGTGCCCAAATGTTCATTTTAAGAGATTTATTGACAAGATAAATATTATTCAAATACATATCCTTGCCATCCAAGAGAAGAAAAAAAATACCTCATAATCAGATTGTTGTTTTCATTGGATATTTGTATGGTTATTTCAAATACTTTGATCTAACTATTTACTGTTTCTACTACAATCAGGGACTTAGTGGCTCGAATTTAGAGGTTTCAATGGCTATTCTCTGTTATCAACTCGACTATATCTAGAATGAACTACAATCCAGACATGGAGGGCACCCCTGTGACCCGTATCTTGAGGCTAGAAAACACAAGCTTTCAATCTAGATCTTGAGCTGGGATGACACACACCTTTAATACAGATCTTGAGGCACACCTTTAATCTGGGCCACACCTTCTGCTGGAGGCCTACATAGGAACAATGGAAGAAGGAAGGCTTCTTCTCAATCTGCTTACGCTTTGCCAGCACATCCGTTAGAGTCCACTTCTTCAGGATTCCAGCTTATACAAAAAACCAGCTGAAGCCCCCAGCCTCATGGGACTACACAACTACTAGATTCTTGTACTTTCCCATTCACAGCTGGTTATTGCTGGGTTAGTGGAACTGCAGCCTGTAAGACATTCCAGTGAATTCCCTATGTATAAATATAGATTCATTCCATAGATTCTGTGACTCTAGAGAACTCTAATACAGAGGTCATTCAGTGAAGCTCCTCGTTGAATGAGTGAAGAGGCAAAGGTGAAATAGTTTTCTGAGGGCACCCGGTTTACGCATAATGGTATCTCTCTTGCCAACCTTATGGTCTTTTCACATTCTCAGGCGACACAAAAAAACCCAAGTGTTCTTAAAATTATTTGGGAGGGGGGAAAAGTGAATTAGCTGCTCGTATGCAAAGCAGACTTCATTATTTCCTGACCAGAGTCAGATTCTACTCTTCCTAGTGAACTACTGTACCCTTCTTGAATAAAATTACCATGAGTTCCAGAAAATGCTTCTAATTACTTAATGAGTGACAGGAAGAATTACAGAGAGTTAAATTGCCATTGTGTCATCTGGGGAGAACTTCTTCCATTTCATTCTTTCTGTGGGAGAGTAGGGATGGTTATTAGTTGTTACAACAAGCTCAGGGGTATTATGGAGCAGAATGCAAAATATGCTTGCTTTCTTCTTAGATTCCAAGTGGCACTGTAAAGAGATGCCTCACTTCTGAGGAGAAGGATGCAGTTCATACATCCTTCCTCAGGAGACCAAGATTCTCTGTGCTCAGGGACACTTCAGTAGGACACTTTGACATGCAGTAAAATAATGTATGCCTTAGATTACTTAATGAGAACACATAGAAAATGCCAGAAAATATGCTAGTACTTACTTCTGCCCAAGGTCTGATGGAAGTTAGTTCCTGCAAAATAATTAGAAAATCATTCTTTAAACATGAAATATGAAACAGTGAGGTGGCTTAGCAGGTATAAGTGCTTGCTGCCAATGCTGACAACCTATTTCAGTCCCTGAAACCCATGTGGTAGAAGAAACTCTGAAATTTGTCTTTTGATAGCCACATGTGTGCCACAGCACGTGCATGTACATACATACACACACTCATTACTTAATCAATTAAACTTAAAATACAATAGAGGTCTTAGTTATGCTTTCTATTGCTGTGATAAAACACCATGATCAAAAGCAACTTGGGAAAGAAAGGCTTTACTTCACCTTACAATTCATTCTCCATCACAGAGGGAAGTCTCAGCAGAAATCTGGAGGCAGACATTGAAACAGAAGCCATGGAGGAATGCTGCTTATTGGCTTGCTCCTCAGAGCTTGCTCAGTCTGCTGTCTTGCAGGATCAGAATTACCTACCCATGGTTAACACCACCCACACTGGGCTGGGCCCTCTCACACGTATTACTAAGCAAGAAAAGGCTCTACAGACTTGCCAATCTCATGGAGACATTTCTCACGTAAGAGTCCCTCTTCTCAACTGACTATAGTTTTTGTTGTTGACATCAAAGTACCTAACACAATATAAATATAAAATATTTATAACATTTTGTACTTATCTAATTAAAATCCCATCTCATCCAAGTTTCGCTTATTTGTCTAAAGACTATTGTTACAGTACTTGTTATTGGGCAGTCACCATTCTAAACAGTACCTTACTAAGCTCTAGTCATGGTCAGCTGGCTTTATAAATAAATGACTTAAAAGTTAATGAATTCTCTCTGGTGTTAACATCATTTACTGGTAGATTCCAAAATCTGTTCCTTTGTGTCTTTTCTACTGTCATCAGAATAACAAAGGATCAGTCTCAACTTCTCCATCAGCAAGGTTCACATACATGAACCCAACTAAGGATCAAATACACACACACACACACACACACACACACACACACACACACACACATCCAGCAAAGGTACCAAAAGGTATCTGAATATGTTCATCTCTTGTCATACTGTATTGGGTATTCTAAGCAATATAGAAAAGCATGCACATAGGTTATATACAAATATTCCATTTTATATAGGAGCATATACTTTCAAAGGGCAGCCCAAGGCACTAATGAACGGTTGTTTCAATTCAGTTCAATGAATACCTCATGTTCCTGAAGAAATTGAAGATGCCAGACAAACAGGGGACCAGTTGTGATCAGTTATATCCAAGTATGTATTTTTTAAAATATAATTTTATGACGCTTTTAACATTGTGTATATGTGTCTGTGTGTCTGTGTGTGTATGTATGTGTATGTATGTGTGTGTATGTGTGTGTGTGTTTTTGTGAGAGGGAGAGAGAAAGGGAGAGAGAGAGGGGGAGAGAGGGGGGGGAAAGGAGGGAGAGAGAGAGGGAGGGAGGGAGGGAGGGAGGGAGGGAGGGAGGGAGAGAGAGAGAGAGAGAGAGAGAAAGAGAGAGAGAGAGAGAGAGAGAGAAAACAGTTGTCAGGAATTGGCTCTCTCCTTCCATCATGTAGGTCCCAGGTATGTTAGTCAAGTCGTCAGGCTTGGTGGCAAACACCCTTGCTTTGAGTTCCCTGGTCTTCCCTACTACCACACTCACTCACACTCACTCAGATCTCTTAAAGTTTTACTAGAGCATCCTGGGCTTTGGCTTTCAGCTCCCTTCCCAGGGCCTCAGAGCTTGAGCCCTATAGGTAGAATGGCAAGTCAGCTTGCTCCTTCTGACTCCTTACTAATCTCTAATCCTTTCTGGACCCTTAGTTCCTCCACTGCACCTCATGATGAGCCTTCAGCAGACAGCCTCCTCGTGCTAACCAGATGGCTCTGGATTCCAGCAACTCTGGGTCCCTGTCCTTTGGGCCTCTGTTTCTACATCATTCAGGCCCATTGCCACTCTCTCCTCTGAGTCCATGTCCCAAGCCTGAGGACAGACACTAGGCCCTGTCTCATTCTACCAAATTAGGCCATGAATACTATTAATGTATGTACACACACACACACTGTGTAAAAATTAAAGCAATGCTAGATTAATAAATAAGTAGTATTATAACAAACTGTAGATCTATAGGAAAAATCTAAATTTTCTGTTAAGAAATGAAGACATGTATAGGTAATCCCTACCTAAGAGAGAAGGAGAGAATCATGAATCCAACGTGGGAGGTAGAGCAGGAATAACTGGAGAGGAAAAAAGCCTCCTCCTTTTCCTTCAGAAAAGTTTGAAGTATCCAATTTTCTCTTTTAAATGTATATACATTTCTTGAAAACAAGATAGATCTTTTGTCAGTTTTCTGACCTGGGTAACTTCTCTGAAACTTAGAGTCATGTCTTTGAGATACAAATATAACAGGAGAGTTAGCTCAGATCGCCCAGTCCCTAGGCAAGGAACAGAGCCAGGCTGTGGGAGATCATTGCTCCAAGCTCTGAAACGCCCTCATCACAAAGACACAGACCTGTTTTCCCTTCTGCTAACAATGGCCAACCCATCACCAAGTGCAGCTGGAATTAACCACATGTGGCAAAGGGAGCAGTCCAATCTCCTACATGAGAAAAAATCCTTTTTGCATTGATGACACAACTTTTTCTTTTTCTGTCCTCCTCCAGGCAACGGCTGAGATTGCCTGTTTAGAGAATTTTTTTTGTTTGAAACTGTAATAAAATTGCCTTCAATTCTCTTTGAATGAATTCCTTTATTTACAAGACTGAGAACCTCAAAGGTGACCCCAGTTTCGCCCAGTCACATGTGATGATTCTGGGAGACTCCCTCAAATTTCTGGTAACACTTATGTGACACCCAGTTTCTTCCATAAGTCCCATAAAGAGCCTCCTGTCTAACAGCTCATGTGTGTCCTGCTTCTTGGACCTGTTCCTGACTCACAGTAACTGGCTTCCTTGCTTTCTCTTCAGGATCTCTATAATCCTATAACACACCTTCTAAACTGACCTCCCGTTCCCTATGATTTTTGTTCTGACAGTTCCCAAGACAAAGATCCTGGAAGCCACTACCCTGTATTGTTTAGTAGCTATTTGTATGGAACCCGAGAACCCCAATTTATACTCACTTGAAATGAGAGAGAACGCCTCCATCACTCTCAATGTCCCCACTTTGACCATACCACATATTTATTTAGTAAGAAAACCAGCTTCAGTTCTAACTTCTGTGGAGATGACTTCTTGGGTTAGAAGAGGATTTATTTATTTATTTATTTATTTAGCACCTTTTTTTTTTTACTTTTTATTGGTTCTTTGTGAATTTTACATCATGTACCCCAGTCCCACTCATCTCCCCATCCCCTTAGATCTGCCCTTTGCCCTTACAACCTCTCCCCCCCCAAGATAAAAAAAACACACAAACAAAAACAAAGCATAGAAAACACCTCTTCATGGAATCTATAGTGTGTCACAGTGTGTCCCACAGTGTAGCCCTCTGTCCACACATCTTCACTTGCAAATGTTTACTCCAATGAGTCTAGCTAGGAATCTCTGGCTTCTGTGACACCATCAATATTGGATCCTCATTAGGACTACTCCCTGTCATCCTGTCGTTGCCCTGTGTCATGGAGATCCTGTAGCTTTGGAACAGCAGGACTGACCCTTTCACTTGTCCCAGACATTTGCAGATGATATAGATTTGGGGGTGGGCCAAGTTAGAGCCTTGAGTAGTAGTTGAACTGGTCACCAGCTCCCCCTTATTCACACAATCAGAATGAGCTCTCTAGCACTGCTCTGGCTCAGCCACCCAGCGCCACCATCAGCAGAAGACAGGATCAGCTCTTCTGCTCTCATGCCCTTGGGGCTGGCTCACCCTCACCCATGCCTTCAGAGACAGCTTCACTGTGCTGCCCAGGTGAGGTAGAGGGCCTGCTCTCCCAAGTGCTACAGCCAGTGGGGGAAGGGGAGCTCAGCTAGCTCTCCTGCTCTCACCCCTTCAGAGCCAGCTCTCCCAGCTGCTGCTTGGTAGGGGTGGTAATCACCCCTGCACTCACGCCACCACACAACAGCTGAATGGGGGAGGGCAGCAACTCTTCCTCATTCATGTCCTGGGGGCTGGCTCACCTGCACCCCCTTGATCAGAGCCAGCCCTACAGTGCTGCCCACGTGAGGTATAGGTTCCACTCTCCTGAGTGCTGCAGTTGTTAAGGAGCAGGGCCAGCTCACCTGTTCTCATGACCCCCAAGATTTAGCTTTTCCAAGTGCCTCAGGTGGCCAAGAGCGAGGGGACAGAGGGCATCTCCTCCCAACCCCAACCCATCCAGGCCACCTCACAGCAGAGGGGTGGCAGGGACAGCTCTCCCTCTCTCCTGTCCTTGGGGACCAGCTTACCCGAGCCCCTTCCACCAGGGCCATCTCCACTGTGCTGCCTAGGCAAGGCACACGGCCTGCTCTCCTGAGTGCTGCCAGAGTGAGTGACCGGGTCAGCTCTCCAGAGCACCACATCCAGTGAGGGGCAGGACTAGTTCTTCACAGCCCTCGGACATCCACATGGTTCCAGATGACCTCTCTGATGTCTCCATGTTCTCTAGTGGTAATATGTGCCACAGGCATTGACACTGAGCCCTGCCACTGCATAGCCATGGATTCAGACATGGCCCTCAGCAGCAGCCTGAGCTGAGATCTCACCATGGCCCCAGGTGGCAAGGCTGCCCACTCACAACAGGCTCCTCCTCTCCACCCCGAGTCTCCAGATCCATCTCTCTTCATAGTGTTCAAGCTGCTCCGCTTCTCCCTCTCCCATCTATCCAACACACACACACACACACACACACACACACACACACACACACTGCAGGCTCCTCACATGGCTGACGAGCTCCTGGGTGATGTGAGAGGATTTATTTTTAATTGTATTTTCCTAGTAAAAAAATTTAAAAACTGGGTATGTTTCTTTTCAATTTTTATAGTTTTGTTATTTTCAATGCCCAGAACATACACACAAACATTTTGCTTCCACTTTACAGGTACTCTAAGCTTATCCCTGCTGGAGAAGACTGATTGTTTCCCAACCTCTTGCAAGTAAAGTGCTCACTCAGGAAGACATAAGTCAGTCACAACTAATGGTGTGGATATGAACCTGTGATGAGTTCATCTCCAAATATACACACGTGCAGCTGACAAACCAGACAGCCTCCCATCTCAGGCTTGAAAGACAAACTAGGTCCTTTCTTCTTATGAGTAAATCTCTCAAGGATTGTGCTAGGCTCCACCTGTAACCTTAACTACAAATGGTTCTATACTGCGTGTTCCAGGAAAGGGCAACCATGCCTGTGTTTCAAAGGTTGCTATGACCACCAGCTGTTGTGGCTACCTTATAACCACCTTGCAATTGTGCCTTTGTTGCAAAAGGTTGTTATGATCAATTTATTATGCTTATGTTCTGCTTTTATAACTGGATCTATGTAATCTCCCCCATTTGGAAACCCCCTACCCCTGAGCTATAATAACCGTATCTTGCCTAGGTCCAATGCTGATCTTTTGAAACCTGTCTAAGGGGAGGCAGCCTATGTACATGAATAAAAAGGCTTACTGTAATTAATTGTTTACTTCAATTAATTTGGGCATGTTTACCTCAATTAATTTGGTCTGTGGTCCTTCCCCTCCCATTGAGATTTGTAGCTGGTCTTTGCTACTTTGTGGGTTCTTTTTTCTCACCCTTTCATCCCACCAGTTTCTCCTCCTAACACTAGGTAGGAGAGAAAGGAGGAGAGAGGAGAGGAAAATCCCTGGATCTAATTTCTTTCCTTTTGCTTCTTCTTTGACCACAGCTACTAACAAACCACAACCAACCTCCCTAAATGATCAACAACCAGTACATCTTGCCTTTTGAGCCCCTCATGTTTATGTACCATCTGAAAAGTTCCCAGAATTCTAAACATCACACAGTCGAAGAAATTATCTACCATGCTCCTGCTAGAGCATGAGGCAAATCATGGTCAGTGTGCAGTATACTGTCAGAAGCAGCCTCACATTCCTACCCCTGGAAGCAAAACAAAAGCACATCACTACAGGGATTAACACAGTTAAGAGCTGAAAGAAAACAAACAAACAGTACAGGGTCTCTTGGGGAAGGAACTCCTGCCCCTGCCATTATCACTTTGACAGATATAATGTGTGACTGGAAAAAGCCATTTCCATAAATGTTTCATTCTCCTTCCTCCAGGCACAGAATCACCGAAACATGAGTCATGGCCTGCTTGGCCGTCCAGGATCCTTCTCCAAGTGCATCCTTTCTCATTCGCCTTTGCAGGCGTGCCTCCAATGGCAGAGCTCACTGCCAAAAAATACCCATGGCTTCTGCATGGACTGATCAATCCCAGCCTGAGAGTTCAACCAGCTATTGATTTACTTTTTCTCATAGCCACAATAAGCAGGGTTCTCTTTTCTGTTAGGTAGTAAATGTGGAGAAACCCTACTTCCTCTTCCACATTTAATGCACACATACACCTGTGCTTGCTTACAGATAAGGCTCTGCATCCATTGTGCAACATTTAAACTCATGTGTGTCTGTGTGTATGTGTATGGGTGTCTGTCTTTGTGTGTGTGTGTATATATATACACATACATGTACATATATGTATATATATGTGCATATACATGTATAACTGGCTATAAACACACACATATATGTATCTATAGATATATAAGTATGCTCTACTTTCCTCGTTTCTGAGTGAGAATTAACATAATTGTTCATGACAACAGCACAGCACTGTTACAGGGAGATGGTAGGACCCCATATGGCTCCGGTTAGCCTTCCATACCTCACTTAGATCTCCTCACCCTTAAACAGCTGTCTTTGTTAGGATTTTATTACTGTAAAGGGATGCCATGACCATGGCAACTCTTATAAAGAAAAATATTTAATTGGGGCTGTCTTGCAGTTCAAAGATTTAGTCCATTATTGTCATGGCAGGAAAGATAGTAACACACAAACAGACATGGTGCTGAAGAGGTATCGAAAGTTCTACATCTAGATCCACAGACCTCAGCAAGAGACTTTTCCACTGGGCCTACCTTGAGCATCTGAGACCTCAAAGCCCATCCACAGTGACACACTTCCTCCAACAAAGCCACACCTATTCCTACAAGGCCATATTTCCTAATGGTGCCACTTCCTATGCTCCATGACTCTATGGGAGCCATTCCTGTTGAAACCATCACACTCCACTCCCTGGCCCCCATAGGCTTTCAACCTATGCATTCAATCCAACTTCAAAGTCATCTAGAACTGTCTCAATCCCATTTAAAAGTCTAAAGTCTTTTCCGAGACCTATACAATCTTTTAATTGTAATTCTTATAAAACCAAAATAAAAAAGATCACATACTTCCCACATACAATGGCACAGGACATATACTATCATTCCAAAAAGAAGGAAAGGGAGCATAATGAGGAAATACTAGGCCAAAACAAGACCAAAATCCACCTGGGAAAATTCCAAACTTGGCATCCCTGTGTCTAATGTTAAAGTGGTCTTCAGATCTCCAAATCCTATCTGCTTTGTTGACTATGACATACTTCTTTCTTATGGACTGGTTTCACTCCCTGTTAGCATCTCTTCTCAGCAGGTACCCCACAGCTCTAACATCTCCAACATTTTGGAATCTCCAAGGTAACTCAGGCTTCCCCTTCACAGCTTCACACAGTGGCCTCTCTAGGCCTCCATGCAGGGACACTCCTGACATATGCCTAGCCTCGGTGGCTTTCCTTAGTCACAGAGGAAGATTCTATAACCTTTTCTTGTATCCTTAACCCCAATGCCAGAACCATATGGCCAAAGCTGCCAAGTTCTGCTGCTGCTTTCTGGGGCTGGAATGTGGCCCCTCATTCAATTACTTTTTCATCACCTGGACTTGATGGTTTCCTTCACTGCCCATGCTTGACTGTCCTGAAACTTGATCTGTACACCAGGCTTGCCTCAAACTCAGAGATCTGCCTGCCTCCACCTCCTTAGTACTGGGATTAAGGGCATGTAAAACCACACAGCTGTAGGCTATTTAATTTCTTTTCACAAATTGGAAGTTTAGCTTGATGGAATCTTGCCCTGAGGTCACCACTCCATTTATTCTATTTAGCATGAGGGTTTGTTTTTTAATATGTTTATATCCTTGAACACAGGACATATCTCCATTCTTCAATGGAGACCTTTTTCTCCTCTGTCTATACATTTTGCATTTTTATTTGCTCAGTTTTCTCCCTTTCATTATAGATTTGCATCGAAGTGAACACTAACAACCATATGACAGACTTGATAAGAGGCTGTTTTGAAATTTCCTCTGCCAGCTTGATTAATCCAAAACTCTTCAATTCAACCTCAAGTAGATTTTTCAGACAGGGGCAAAAAGCAGCCATATTCTTAGCCAAATTATCACAAGAACAGTCTCTAGACCACATACAAATATTCTTCTCTTCTGAAACCTCTTGAGCCAGGTTTCCATAATTCAACACACCCTTGGTACTACTGTCTTCCATGCTATTAATATAGCTCATTAAGCCCCACTTAAAACATTCAACTGCTTTTCTTTTTTTCCAGTGTTTATAAATTTCATTTTACATTTTCCCTCCTTTTATTTTATATCCCTTCACAGTTTCCCCTCCTTCCTCTCTTTCCAGTCTCTCTCAACTGTTTTTCTATTCCAAAGTTTCAAAGTCCACATTCCTTCAAACAAAAGCATGGTCAGGCCCATCACAGCAATATCTCATTTCTTGGTATCAACTTCTGTCTTAGGGTTTTATTACTGTAAAGAGATACCATGACCATGGCAACTCTTATAAAGAAAAATATTTATTTGGGGCTGGCTTACAGTTCAGAGGTTTAGTTCATTATCATCATGGCAGAAAGCATAGTGGCATGCAGGTAGACATACCGCTGGATTGGTACCTGAGAGTTCTACATCTGGATCTTCAGGCAGTGGGGGAGACTGCCCACTGGGTCTAGCTTGAGCATTTAAGACCTCAAAGTCCACCCTCAATGACACATCTCCAACAAAGAACTCTCCTAATAGTGCCACTTCCTATGGGACAAGCATTCAAACTCATGAGACTATGGGGGCCATTCCTAGCCAAACCAACACAATAGCCCTACTTTATTACATAGAACAATCCACCAAAGCTACTTTGTTTGCTGAAATGTCCTCACAAAATGCTTCCATGATTCTTAGGAAGTAGAGATAACTGAGTGGTGGTGGTGGGGGGGGAGCAGGTCATCTACAATGAAACCCCCTATACAAGATAAAGCAAGTTGTATTCACCCTGAGGGGATGGCACTCCCAAGCATTCTGATTCTTCTCCTAGAGCTCCATCCCAGCTCTACCAACGGAATCTTTATCAACCCAGTTGCCCATCCAGATCAAAACCTTTCTCTTCTCCACTACTTTTACTTCACTACCTTTACTTCCTAACTACGTCTCAATTGTGACTCCTCATCCCCAACCCTACTACCAGTATGTTGATCCAAGTCACCACTGTGTCTCCACTGTGCTGAAGCTCTCAGCTGGGCACCCAGACCAGAACATAGCCATTCCCCAAGAACTTTTCAGGCTAGCAAGTTTTTAGACCTTACTCAAAAACCTCTGGGGCAGGTCCCAGAAATCTGTGTCTGACAGGCTCCATGAGAGTTCTGATGCCTGCAAATTTCAGAATTGCTCTCTTAGTAAAATAGAATTCTGCTACCATGCTTCCTTGTTGCTCAGCTTGCTTTATTATAGCATGAATATTCCGTGTATAAGAATTGCTTATGTCAGTTCCCAGCTTACTATCCCTTTCTCCTTTAAGATCCTATCTACTCAAAATAGCATCTGAGTTCTTTCTAGTCAATGGCTTTTTTACTATTACAGCTCCTCCTCTGCTTGTCCTATGAATGAAGTTGGCAAGGGACATCTGGAAGATGTCTATCCAAGTGCATATGGTCACCTCATTTGCAGAAGCCATTGTAAACAAAGATGTCAAACAAAGTGTTCTGAGTTCCTTAACTGGGACTTAAAACAGTGAAGATGGAAGCTGTTTCACATACACACTGAATGGCTACATGGACTGCTGAGGTGCCACTCGCAGGCCTTATTACATTAATGGAGTCCATGACTTCTGAGTTTTGGAATGCAGAATATGGGTTCCAGATTGCCCTTACAGGGACAAAGCTTACAGGCAACAGGCACTCTATATATGGAGGACACCTAGCATCAATAAGTCTATTCAATTCACAAATGTTTGCTAGAGTCCTCTACGTGACAGAGAGGAAGTATAGGTCTTATATAACTGAGAACTACTACAACATATAGGAGGAAGTAGCAACAGCCTCAGTAACGTGTCAACAGCAGAAATTGCTGGTTGCTTAGTAAGTAATTACCTCTGTGCCTCTGCTTCCTCATTCGTAACATGGGGAGTGGTAACAAGGATATTTATCTTTCCACTATATAGCAAATAGGACGTGTGATTATAAATACAGAATATTAAACATAACTTAGTGTTGGGCTGTGTATCTGCCTCTAGCTGGGGTACCTGAGCGCCCACTCAGGAGAGGAAGAACACAGTCCATGATAGAGGTCCCAGCCTATGTTTTCCTCAGAAACAAATAGCTGTGTCTGGAATGGATGCTGTGGTTCCAGGCTTCCTGAGTACCCAGATGCAGATACCGTTGGGGAACTCAGGGAGTTGGGAACTGGGGTCCAAGCATCAGCATGTTCCCTTAGCACCAGGCAAGAAGGAGAGAACTGAGACCTGAACAGAGGTGAATCCAGTTTGGTTCCTAGTGAATGCTGAGAGTACTGAGGGGCTAGAAGACAGAAGGCCTTCTCTGGGAGATTTAGGTGTGGCTTTATAAAGGCCTCCCCTGCCTCAATCCTTGATGAAGGAGATTGCCCTTGCTTGTCCAAACTGCTTTATTTGATGGCGTATGTGAATGCATACACCTTATTCAGAGTGAGCCAGGGATTAAATACCTACTGGGAGAAGGAATACCCAGGAAGAGAAGCTCATTGGCTAAAGACTCAAGACCTATTTAGATACTTTATTAGCATGGAGAACTCCAGGTTTTTATGCTACATGACCAATTGTCACCATCCTCTCAATGAAGTTCATGGTTATATATTATTCTCAATTCTGAGATTTCCTGGGGTTTGGGCTTGATCAACCTTACCAGTTCTTCTGTCTGGTGGCACATCTTTGCATACAGTAATCATCTCACGATTAACCACCATTATTATCAATAGTCTAAGGTCCTCCCAGCACTACAGAGTGTATATATGGGGGAGGGAATCATCTAAATGGGACTGAATATAGTGGAAAAAATCTATAACAAGATTCAAACTTCTGTGTCCACTAAGCCTGTGCACTTGTTTCTATTCCACATAGAGGTTCATTGGAATTCCTGACTTATGAACTTAACCAGGTTTCAAAGAATTTGTTTGAAAACTTTGGGAAGATGACAGGTATCTTAGTTAGAGTTTCTATTATTGCAATGAAACATCATGACCAAAAGCAAGGTGTAAATGAAAGGGTTTATTTGACTTAGACTTTGATGGCACAGTTCGTCATCATAGTGGGTCAAGACAGGACCTCAAGGACAAGAACCTGGAGGCATGTGCTCATGCAGAGACTATGAAGGGGCACTGCTTATTGGCTTGTTCTGCCTGCTTTTTTTTTTTAGAACCTAGGACCACCAGCCCAGGGATAGCATCATGAAAAATGGCTGGGCCCTCTCCCATCAATAAGTAATCAAGAAAATGCCTACAGGCTTGCCTATACCCTGATCTTATGTAGACATTTTCTCAATTAAGGTTTCCTCTATTCTAGTTTGTGTGTCAAGTTGACATAAGAGTAGCCAACACAAGTAAAGTTTTCCCAAATTTTTATACAACTTCCCCTAAGTACCCCAGCAGTTGAAATGGAGACAAAGGAAGGCACAGTCTTTAGTGAAAGCCAGTCACAGAATGAGACTTTCTACAGAGTTGATATATCAAGTACCTCGTTTCCTGTCTATGGTCATCAGTTTTTGATAACTCCTTCAACTGATGGGTTTTATTGTTAATAGCCAACAAAACCAGAAGCATTTCAATAAGAGAAAAACACTGTATCTGTTATTTTTCCTCATTGCTGTGCAAAACACCTGACAAATGCAGCTGAAGGAAGAATGGCCTTATTTCAACAGGTGGCTTGAGAGTACAGTGTATCATGAAAGGGACAGTACAGTGGCATCATGAAGCAGCTGGTCACACTGGATCCACAGTCAGTAAACAGAGAGATTATTAAAAGTAGAGTGAGCTACAAAAACTCAGGGCCCACCCCTTTGGCCCATTTCCTCCAGCAAGGTTCCACCTCCTCTCAAAAAAATGGTACCACCAGATGAGGTCCAAGTTTTTAAACACATGAGCCTATGAAGAACATTTCACATTCAAGTATCAGTAGATCTGTTCAGTATTTAAGTCTCTCTAAAGCAGTGATTCTCAATCTAGGGTTGTGACCCCTTTAGAGTCCAACAAGCCTTTCATAGGGGGTGCCTAATATCATCAGAAATATTAGATATTTGTATTACAATTCATAACAGTGGTGAAATTACAGTTATGAAGTATCAACAACCATAAAAAGATAATTTAATGGTTGGGGGTCACCACAGCATGCAGAACTATATTAAAGGGTCGTAGCATTAGGAAGGCTGAGAACCACTGCTGAAGTCGGACAAAAGTACCTAATTTGACAAGGTGCACAGCACAACTGAAATCAAATAAAATCATTCCTGTTATCTTCTAATAGTATGTCTTGAGAAAAAAATCCTCCATAATAATTAATCACAGTGGGAATTCTTTCCCAAAGGAATCTAACTTTCACTCTACTCATTTTAGGGTGTGTGTTTCATGTTGAAATCTATAATTTTGTGACTGAGAAACCTCTAAGTCATGGAAATAGAGCTAAGGAGAGTGATTGACATAAATGAGTTATCTGAAAGAGAATTCATTGTTGTTTCCGTCCATATTGTGGGAGCTGTAACAAAATCCATGACCTAGGAGCGGGTATACTCCTGGTCTCAGGAACTGCTTAGGGGTCTTCCTGTGTGATCACTGCATATTCATTATGAATTTCCATCTAACCCTAATTGGGTCAAATTACACATTTGGCTTCCTTAGTTCAATTTGAATTGACATAAACAGAAATCTTCCTTAGTTATAGCTTTGAACAAAGGGCCTTCTTTTGCACTGTCCATGGTCACAACTAACATTTGTTAGATACTGCGTCTGCTTTACAAATCATGTTAAATACTTCTGTGGATTCTCCCTTTGAATCTTTTCAACAAAGCTAGAAGATTTGTATTAATACTAGCACCACAGAATGACGGAGGTGCTGTTTGGAGAGTTTTAACTTGGCCAAAGACTAGCTGATGGTCAGAGTGAGACGAAATAGCATGGTTCACTGGGCCCCAGATTTGAACCTTTGTGATGCCATGTTTGTAAGGCCAATGATGACTTACTGTAGCACCACAAAATGGGGCAAGGATATATTGATAGAAAGAAGTTTTAAATCCTCTCTCTCTCTCTCTCTCTCTCTCTCTCTCTCTCTCTCTCTCTCTCTCTCTCTCTCTCTCGCTGTTGTGTCTTGGAGAAAAAAAACCTAGAAATTTTTTCACTTCAATTGTCCTAAACTAAACATTAGAAATTTAAAGTCTGATTCTCAAATGACGTCCCACGCTGTGCCCACAGAAGTCACTCCTGCACTCCTTCCTGACCAGGATACTATCAATGCTCAGCATCAAATACACAAGGACTTCCTTGCAGAGCAACCTCATTCCAGTTCTTTGCATCTCTCAGCAGCAGCCTGTCTCCCACTCCCTTTGTACTTATGCCTCTTGTCTTACTGACGTGAATAACTTCATCAGATGCAAAAACAGTCAAATGCAATTCTTTCCCACATATCTTAGTGGCAGCAGAAGAAAGCCAACATCCTTTGGTCAAGTTGAATTAGCACAGCCCTTCAGTAGTTGAATGCTCATCAAACAGTAGTTTTGATAACAAATGATCCCACTTGCAGCCTGTCGTTAATCCATCATCAGGATTGAATTTTCCACGTTCAGGCAGAGCCTCCGCATAGTGACTTATGGGGCTGCCCTCTGATTTTCTAATCTGAGAGCAGAATTGCCATACATTCTGAAGGCATCCTCATAGAAGCAAACAGCTCTATTAAAACCAGAAACACTGACACAGTTATTCTGAGCCAATAGGGCCATTATGTACACAAAACAAGATGAATGGTCCTGCATATGAGGCCATGCTTCCGATGAGGATGAAAAAGACACCTGATTTACTGCAGATGCAAGAGGCATTGTCATTCTGTGATATAGAGCCACTTGTCTTCACTGCAGACGATGAGGGAGCGATTCTATCGTGTTAGCTCGGCTTTTTTACTTTTATCATAATAATTATTATTGACAGATTCATTTGGGGTAAGAAATGGTCTTTCAGAAAACACTAGGGATTGTAATAGAGCCCAGGGCGTGGGAGCAGATGTGCATTATAAAGCAATATGTGGCATAATGAGAAAAAGCATTCTTCCCTACCCTATTAATTGTGGACACTGTCTAGTAATCAAAAACTGCTGACCCCTCCAACCTCCAGCTAGAAGATGTCCATGCGCTGTAATGTACCATGGCCTACATACAAGCTCAAACGATTGTACTGCTGAGAACTTGCATGCCGATAATTCACTTGAACATAACCTGTCCACCATTGCATTGTCTGGATATAAGTTATCGGTAATATATAAACACTTAGCCCAGGTGAAGGTTCACCCAGTGATATGATGCAATTGATAAACAGCTACGACAGCATTTTAATCAACAACTGTGAGGATGACTTTTAAAATATGGAAAATGCTTGCATCATGGGATTACATGATCGCAGAATGCAAAACTGTCAGAACTTTAAAGATACATAATAATGCAGTAGGGGGTGGGAGCAAGAAGGCATAGGCAAGCTGTTGTGCTGACAGGGAGAATGACAGGCCATTTATTTTTTAATGTCCTCATATGTTCTTGTGGTATTCTTATAATGAAAATTATTTTTTAATCAATCCCACCACCTCATGTGAAAAATCTACCTCTCACTGTAGAATCCATAGACTAAAATAAACTCTGCGTGTGATAAATGCTGAAACATGTTTTTTTTTCCAAGTTCAAAAATAGTGTTGGAATCTGCTAAGGAGTAGGCTCACATTATTCAATGTCAGATACATTTACACTCACATGTATTAGTAATTCCTTTGGTTGGCTGTTCCTTGCTGTTGCCATGGCAACCATTTCCACTGCTATTAGTACCTCTAGGGCCCAGGATTGTTCACTTATTTTTAGGCCATTTCTCTTCTAACAAAGCAATTAATGCTGTGCCATGTCTGTACCGGGAGCTCTCGTGAACTGCGCTGCCTTTGCAGATGCTGAGCCTGCACTTTCCTTCCGTCTGCCTTGAAGGTGCTCCTGTTTATGTCCTGGCAGCTCACTTCGGGAAATGAATTTTTTACTGCTTCTAACTGTAACATATTTGGATTTAAAGTTTCAGTTTTTTCCCCCACATATACTGCTTTTCTGTCTTCATCGTCAATGGAAGCACACTTTTATTAGTGGTCACTTGGGACTGTTGTCATAGAAAAGAATCAAAATGTCTGAGGGGAAGATTCTCGAGGCCTTTGGGGCAATCAATGCAGGTGTGACATGCTTATACAGTCTGAACCTGCTTGTCTCCAATTCCAAGATGGTCACAAAACCTCAAATATCCCTCTGCCTTTTCTGATATTTGGAGTCATCTAATGGTCCTTCATAATTGAATATTGAGGTTAGTGACTACTTTTTATATGTCAAGTTAACCTTTAAATAGTAATGCCTTATATGGTTAGTTTTAATATGAGGTAGAATTATGCTTATGTTGGTATCTATATGAAAAAATATAAATTTGTGAAATTTTTTATTCAGTAATACCAGGTCCTCTGCAAGAGCAGGACCCACTTCAACCCCTAAACTTGCTCTTATAAAATCCTTTCTCCTAGGACCCATAGAAATAAATGGCTCAGTGGATAAGAGCTGCTATACAGGCCTGAGGGTCTGAGTTCAAATTCCCAGAATTCACATAAAAAACCGGACTTGGCTATCCATGTGTCTGGAAACTCAGCTCTGTAAAAGACGGAGATAGGAGAATTGCTGGAGCTTGCTGCCCATCATCCTTGCTCGAGGTTCAGAGATAGCTACTGTCTCAAGACAATAAGGTAGATAGATAGTAATGGAGTAGGGCTCTGGACTCCCATGTATGTGCATGGGAACACGGACCCACAAATATACATGTGCATATACCACACACACACACACACACACACAAGCAACAAGCAAAGAAATCAACAAAAACCCCTCTCCCATCATAGTGACACTAATTTGCTCATGAGTGCAGAACTCTTATCCACTGGTTTTGTTTGGTTGGTTGGTCAGAGTCTCACCATGTAACTCCAGCAGGCCTAGAACTCACTACATAGAGCCAGACTGCCTCAGACTCACAGAGGTCTGCCTCCCTCTACTCCGACCTCCCGAGTGTGAAGTGAGCACTACCAGGCTCAGCTCTCTTAACCTTATCACCTCTTTAAAAAAAAAAATCTCTCCTTTCAGCAAAGCCTTTCTGCCTTTCCAAATATTCAACACTTTAGATTCTGCTATCAAATCAATTTTTAAAAAATCTAGTAGACCATGATGGCATATGCCTACAATCACAGCACTTTTTTCCATCTGAGATAGGAAGTATATGCATTCAAGACCAGCCTGAACCACAGAGAAACAGGCTGTCATGAAAAGAACCAAATAAATAAATCAATAAAACAAAAGCCAAATTTAATACACATTGACTTTCTAAGAAGAAGCTACGGTGAGAAAATGTCATAACTGTAGACTACCACAGTCACTTTTACCCAACAGTCACTTACTGGACCCTGGCCATGCGAGCATGCATGCATGTGTGCGTGTGTGTGTGCTCACTCACTCACAACTAATAATTACACTCAGGATGGGTGTACCCAACACTTAGCAGTGTGTGTGTGTGTGTGTGTGTGTGTGTGTGTGTGTGTGTGTGTGTGTTGGAACATGATGGTGAATGTCCATAGCAACTAGAATTGTCTAGCATTATGGGACTATTTTTTATAATAGTTTTAAGAATTCCAAACTGAAGTTTATTATTAAGAGATAAGAGAGCAGCAGTTTTCTAGCCTGGTAGATAGCCTAAGAACAGCATATGGCAGGGTGGGAGGGGGAATTTCAAAGGACATTTGTTCCATCCTTTAAGGCATACTTGGAAAATGCACTAAAGATGGCATTTTAAAATCTCTCTCTTTTTTTTTAATAGCTGCCTAGTATTAGCCTTCCCTCTGCCAATGCGTACACACGGGAAACAAAACCAGCAGCCCATCAAAACACCAGCTGTCAGAAGAGACCAACTCACGGCAACCCCAGCTAACTCAGGCATAGACATGCCTTCACTCGGGCACCATGCCCTTGGTATGCCTTCCTCCTATGGCCAACACTTCAGTGGCACCAGCCACTTCTCCTCACCCTGCATCCCTTTTCATGCAGTCCTTTAGTGTATTCAGAACTTTTCCATTTTGATTCTTCAGACTCCAGCCTCATCAGTGTGGGACATATATAGCTCCGCTCCCCATTCGTATGAAAATTAACTTGACTAACTCGTTCCCTGCAAAGGAACTTGCCCTCACTCCCATGTCCCTGCTCTGACAAGACTACAGCATACATGTCATCTCCAAATGCCTTGTTAGATGCCTGATTCATCAGAGGATTACTAGTTCATATTGTTTCCGTGGTTCAGGTAATTGAATCATGCTAACTGATTTTATCCCATTTCTCCAGAAGACTGAACAAAAAAGAAATGAGATTAAATCACAAATGAGAGGAAATTGAGAGACAAAAGAGAAAATTTTGAGCATGTGTGCTGGTTTGAATAAGAATGGCCTCCCCAGGTTCATATTTTTGAATGCTTAGTCTCTGGGGACTGAAACTGTTTGCAAGGATTCAAGGATTAAAAGGTGTGGCCTTGTTGGGGTAAGTGTGGCCTTATTGGAGGAAGCATGTTACTGAGGGTGGGCTCACACCTGTCCCCTACTCCCACCTATGTATCATCGTGTACTTCTCAGTTTCTCCAGCACCAAGCCTGTCTGCCACCATGCTTGCCACCAGGATGATAATGGACTCGCCTCTAAAACTATAAGCCAGCCCCTCCCCCGCAAAAAAATGAAAGAAACTCTTTCTTAAGAGTGGTTTCTCTTCACAGCAATAGAATGATGACTGAAACAGCATGCAAGTCAACTCTTCCAACAGTTTCTACGAAGGCTGCAGGATACCAATCATCAGACTTCTTCAAAAAGAAGTTGCTTCTCCTTAGAGACCCATCTCCTTCAAAGTAGTGATCATATATTAATGACCTCTTGATTTTTTTCTCACAGAAATTTTATGACTAGAAAGTGTGTCAGCGGGATATTCTGCTGTCTTCCCGTTATCTATCCTTTCCTCTTCCTGTGTAACAGACTGTCTCCATGCTGCAAGAATTCCACATAGAAACTAGTCAATATATGTAAGTAGTGGTAACTATCAAAAGCGTCTAAGGACTTGTCAGGATTCAAATATGGCACATGCATACACATGTGTGCGCTCACACACACACACACTTTAAACAGGCATGCAATGTGTTTCTATCATATTCACCCTCCACTCCCACCACTATCCCCTCTCAGATCCATCTATACCCACACCATTCTAACTTCACGTCTTTTTTTAAAATTTAACGACCGCTCAAGTCCAATTTGTGCTGTCTGTATACCCACAGATATTGTGCTATCCACTGCCCTCCCCCAGAACCCATCTCAAGAGTCCTCAGCTAGGAGTGGGAACTAGTGAGCTTCTCCCCTCTCCATGCTGAAATATCAACTGCAGTGATCCTGTACAGGTCTTGTGCAGGCAACCACAGCTGCTGAGAGTTCATGAGTACGGCAGTCCTGTCATGATCAGAAGACATTTCTCCTTGACCCTCCCTGTTCTCTAGCTCTTAAAATATTTCTATCCCCTCTTTTGTGATGGTCCCGGAGTCTTGCCTTGGGTAGAGGGAAGACTGTAATATAGTTATCCTTACTTACTACCTCACAAACTACCAAAAGGTACTATGCGGATTGCTGGCAGGAGAGAGTCATCAGATGTGAACTCAATGAACTACAATAATGACCAGTGTGGCAAGCTATCCCTGTGGGTGAAGTAATAGCATCAAGGGGTTAAGCATCCACTTTCAGCTTGGATTTTAGCCTTATTGCGCGGGAGAAAATACATGCCTAGGACTGAGCTCAAAATGAGCCTACTGCCATCATTCTGCTAAATGCATATAGTATCCAACTATCCTAAAATTCCATCTCCATCAAGAAGTTTCTCTGTGCCCAGGACAGTAGTTAACAGTGGGACTCTCGGCTGGGCAAAGTGCAGGGATGATGGAAATGTCTGTGGAGTACTCTGCTACAAGTGGGACATCTCTTAGCTTTTCTCTACCTAAAATGCTCTCCTGGTTCCCTTCCTCAGCCATTGGTCTTATCACAAACGCCACCTGTTCAGGGATCCTGCCCTGTAAGAAAGCAGTTATTCAGTCATCCAGCTGAATCGCTCCCTGTTTTAATTCTTTGCAGGGCACGTGTTCTTATCTGCCATTTTCACTGTGAGTTTATTCTGTTTTCATTCAGGAAAAGATAAAACCCTTGGGAGCAGGGAGCGTGTTGCCCTCTTTGTTGCTATGTGCCCAGGTATTCAAAAACTGCTTTCTGTAAAGGAGGCATTCAGTAAATGTTTGTTATATGAATGAAACACTTCCTGGGTCCTGTCTTTATCGTTAGGAATCACCATCCTTTAGACATCAGTACAAGAGATTTTCTCTATCATTATCCACAACAAGTAGCTATATTTAATTTCTTTGCTCACTTTTTTTGTGTCTACTACTTAACAAAAAGTCCTTGAAAGTGGCAATTATGAGACGGAGAGTGAGTGACTAGAATGTTCCAGAAAGTCACTTGTCATGAGTGAATGAATAAAGCAAACAATTAATAAATTAATGGATGAAGTCATAGACATTAAGAGGACTGTTTTGCCCTGTTACCACATCTTCACTGTTTATAGAGTCAGTGAAAGATGCAAATTGAATCCCCTAGTAGCAAAAACATATAGAACAGGCTTGGGAAGCCTACAACGTATAGGAGCTGCTTCTGTGATTCTCCCTTTCCACCTTAACTGGTCCAATAGTCAGGGAGAGTCCACCTGCACCTGAATCAATGCAGAATAACACCCAAAGGAGTATATTCTTAGAACATCAAAATAAAGATAAAAGGACTTGGGAGTGGGGTTTATAACCCTCACTCTATAGTGAAAATGAAACACCTACTAAATATTCTAATATATTAAAAGGCAGTAAATTATAGAGTGGATTCTCATAACAGGCTCATTTACTGTGGAACCAATAATAAAATAATTGCACTAGTATTTGTAGAGCTAACACTGTGAAGAATTTGCTTGGCTCCAGAAACTCTGCGGAGCATGTTACATGAGACATGTTACCATTACTCCTATTTTACTGATAATGTGAGTCTAAGAAACACAAGTCTATATGGTTATATTATTACTATTTGACAACTTAGCACATATATATACTGAATTTTGGTCTTTTTCTCACATTACCCTTTACTCCCTTCCCTTTCCACTGAAGTCTTTTATTCTATCTACGTGTGTGTGTGTGTGTGTGTGTGTGTGTGTGTGTGTGTGT
>NW_021604644.1:560829-573084 GCF_004785775.1 Grammomys surdaster
GAGAGAGAGAGAGAGAGAGAGAGAGAGAGAGAGAGAGAGAGAGAGAGCCACCAAATTTAACTATGGTTGCTAGCAGATTGTGAGTTGGGAGTTACTGGAACATGGGCAACTCATCAGTGGCCACAGTACTGAAGAAGAGTACTTCCCATTCCCCTCTTAGCTGCCAATAGTCCCTCAGGGAGGGGTTGGGGTGCTCATAAGACCCTCTTCTGTGCAGGATGAAATGGTGATTGTCTCAATCGTGTGTAGTTCTTATGCAGGTAACCACAGCTGTTGTGAGATTGTGGGTACAATGGCCATGGCATGTCCAGAAGACACTATTTCTTAGTCCTCCTCCTTAGCTCCTGGCTCTTACATTCTTTCTGCCTCCTCTTCCTAATCTCCCCTGAGCCTTGGAAGGGCTAAGCAGGACAGCCACTTAGTCTCTGCACTCTGACCAGCTGTGAGCCTCTACATTAAACACTGTCATAGCCAAAAGAAGCTTCTCTGAAGAAAGTTGAAGCCAGTAAAAATCTATGACTCTAAACATAAACTTAGAAGACAGTTTTACACCATCTTCATTTAGCAAAACAAATGCCCAATGCTTCTCATAGGGTCTTCCCCAGGGCCTGTAAACTTACCAGCACAGGCTTTTGGCTAGGTTTACAAAACCAGGCATAAGTTTCCTCATGTAGAGCAGGCCACAGATTCTATCAGAGAGCTATTGGCTGCCCCAATAACTAGCTGCAGCACTACTGTTACTTCGGTGAGCATATCTTGCCAGGCTGGCCATTACTGTGGCAGTGGCATTCACAGTTGGGTGTGACCGTTAATGATTTTTCTATATCAGAAGTGTGCACAGCTATGGAAACTAACACTATGAAAGGGAGAAAACTTCCAGCTCAGGATCCAAATTTATGTCCCGAAGCTCAAATACATGGTGGCTTCAGCAATAGTCTAACAATCTACTTCTAATGGGCAATCAAGAACAATGTCAATATCTTATAATGTTGGGGGCCTCTGGGACTTCCTTCATGAACTATTCACAAAGAGTTTTCCAACATATGATACTAGAATTTTCACTTAATAACTTTTGGCTTCTTAAGTTTGCATTACTTACCTATGAAGGGTGCTACCGTTCAATTTTTTTCTATAATTTCTTTATACCAAACAGTAGTTTTCATACATCTTTTTATACAATCTTAGCTTTTGCCAACCCTTCCTTCCACACTCTCTCCTACTCTCCAGTTCCTGCTTAAACTTTTCCAACCCCAGTATTTTTTAAACAATGTTTTTATTTGTTCTTTGAGAATTCCATATGATATTTTTTGATCCTATTCATACCCCTACCCAAACTCCTCTTTGATCTCTCCTATCTCTATACCCACCCAACTTTCTGTATTAAACATACACATTCACACACACTCACACACACACACACACACATACATACACACACACCGACACACACATACATGTACACATGTACACGCACACACACACACATACACACACACAAACTTCTAGGCATGGAGCCTGCCTGGAGTATAGTCAATATGCCAGGTGTTACTCCAGTGAAGGAAGTGACTTTCCCTCGACCAGCAGCAATCAAATGCCAATATCCCTTTGACTAGGAATGGGACTCTATGCCCATCTTCCCCCCTCCATGCTGGAACTGTGTCCAGCTTGAACATGTACAGGCCTTGTGTACACATTCACAGTCTCTTTGAGTTCATACAACCCCAGTATTTCCCACCTCTACGTTCCTATCCCATGTGTTTTGCTATTACTTTGCCTCTTTAAGGTCTCTTTCTCCAAAGCCCTTTCTAGTTTCCTGACCTCTACAGTCACTTCAAATTAAACACATAAACATAAAAATTCAAAGCTAGCATCCAACCATGAGTGCAATTACTAAGTACAAGGTTATATGGTTATTAGATGGAAGTTGCAAAATACAAACACTATTCAGATTCCTGAGCCCATATGTTCACCCTCCTACATGTATTGACACATCCAACATGGCCTATTCTCTACTAGGATACTTAAATGTTTTATGGTTATTCTGGGACTTTTACTACCAAGTCGCTCCCTAAGTGTAAGCAAAGGGCTTGTTTTATTATATTCTGTGGTGGTTTCATTATCAAATGTCCTCCATAGGCACTCACAGATGGTGGCACAGTTATGGAAGTGCAGCCTTGTTGGAGGAAATGGCTCAATTCAAGCATGCTTTGAGGCTTTATAGACTGGCCATACCTCCTCTTTACTCTCCACTTCCTGACTGAGGAGGCAACTGAGTGAGGAGCTACTTCACACTTCAGGCGCCATGATTTCCCCATCATGATGAGCTGTATTCTGTTGGGAGCTGACTCCTAGCTGAAAGCGACTATCATCTTTGCAGCCATCTCCCATCATATATTTGCAGGTTGATACTTTTCTACCCTGACAGGAGACTTGTTTTTCTAGTATCATGTTTTTGCAAACAGCCCACAAAAGCTGAGCACACTCTGATAAACATCTTGTTTTTCTCAGACATATCCTGGACTTATCGTTTAGTGCCCTCAGCTGCAAGGCACTTGTGGTTAAATATCTCCAGCTGCACTCCCCTGCTTGTGCTTATATACGCATAATTGACTTTCAATAAATGAGACTTGATCAGACACCCTGTCTTGTCTCCATTCTTTGCATCTCCTGCCTTTCCATCCCCATTTTCTCCCTTGTACACCCTATTGACTGACCCTTGAGCTGGGTCAGTATTCCTCTTACACCATAAGCCAAAATAAAACTTTCCTCCCTTAAGTTTCTTCTTTTCAGGCATTTGGTCACAGCAAAAAGAGAGGTGACTAACAGATGTGCTGAGTCCTTGGGCATTGATTTTCCTTCCCCTTTCAACAGGTTCTAGGTAAATCTGGGAATAGATGTTGAGGCTGGGGCTCCCTGTCCCTCTAAGGCAGGTGGTCTATAGCGGGAGTTCCCAGTGTAGTTTCTCTGATATGTTCCCTTCTCTGTAACTGAGCTCTGGCAGCAAGATAAGCATATTCCAAAGTTCCTTGGATAAGAAAAGTATATACCTGCTTGAAGTAGAAGGTTAAAATGATTCCACCAATGGACAGAAACAAGAAAAGAGTGGCATTCCCTTTGATACATTCACTAACCTTATAAAAAGTATTTAATTACTCTACTCCCAATCTTTTATATGTTATTCCAGAATACTTTAGTGAAAACATATTTCTTAAATTGCATCTTGTAGATTCTAAATTAAGAAGACTAATAAACAAATGAATGCATTTCTTAATCATTTCAATCTGCAGCTCAGAGAAAGAGCCTAAGTGTGCCTTTTTGCTTGGACAATACTTCCCTATATCAGACAATATTGCATTTATATGTAATGCTTTGTCATTTGGTCATTTACAACCATGGAGGCAAGAATGACAATGATAATAGGCTAAAACATGAACTCATGCTAACTTTTCTCTACCAAAAGAAAACTGACTAGACACGGTAGCACACGCCTGTTCCTCAGTACTAGAGGGAGGGCACAAAGCAGGAAGATCATGAGTTCAAGACCAGCTTGGCCTACTTATTAAGACTCTGTCTCAAAGTAGTAAAGGGCTCAGGGTGCAGCTCAATAATAGATAGCTTGCTCACAAAGTGCAAAGCCCTGGTTTAGGACTCTAAGGCTGCACACTTTAAATCTGTATGCACACACATGTATACAATACCATAAATCTTTACTTTGGGTCCAAGTTGCTGAGGAATTTAAAATAACCTGAGAGATTTCTAGTAGAATTGGCTAAAGAAAGTCACCAAGGTTGAGTCACAGTTACCAGTTGTGTTTCCAGGCATCTATCAGGATTTTTTTAACATCAAAGAAAAAGCATGTGAATAACGAGTACACTGAAAAGCGAGAAACGATGCTTCTGATCCCGAAACCACTGAAATCTTCACGAACTGTAGCAGCCAACTTCTGAATGAAGACCCTATGACTTTAAGAAAACAAAGATCCTGACATCGTAGAAACACAGCTAGTCACAATTGTCAAAATAACTCATGGCTCGTTGGCTTAGTGTACAGTGCTTGTGTGCAAAAAGAACTATCAGGGCTCTGTGGTTCCCAGCTTCTCACTGCTGTCAGAGGCCAATTTCCTTATCAGTCCAGCAGGAATGTGTAATTAAAGACAATAGCCTGAGCAGCTGTATTGGTAAAACAAGTCATTTGTCTCCCCTTCCCCCATCCCGTCTGCTCACAGAGCATCAGCTCCAAGGTTCCCTCAAAAGGCAGAGCAAGAGGAACTGCAGATCCACTTCCCACTGTGGATTGCAAAGGTCAAAGGAACGATGCAAATGATTTAGAGTTAGGCATTCAAAAGTTCCTGAGATGGGGATGTTTAGGGGATAACAAAGAGTCCTGAGACAGTGATGCTCTAAAGCAGTAGGCTCTGCAAGGGCAAAGCCCAGCTTAGAATGTTTTCCAACTTGTGTAGTCTGCGTCATCCACAGAGCTGATTTCTACCTATGAATATATCACTGAACATGAAATCTGGAAAGAGTTGGGAAGAGGCATAGCAGGATGCTATGACATAGAATTTCTACTACACGCACACGAGCAAGAATAATCTCATGAGCACAGGGGATAGCAAAGAATAGTAAACTATGAAACTGTGGTTTTGAATATTTATTGCCTCTGTAATACAATGTAATTTATTAAAATTTTATATCATTTAATTTTCAGTAATAGCTAGGTTTAATTACCACTTCGCAGATTTCCTGAAAGCAATCATCTCTCACACTGGCTCTAGGCCACCACCGTCTGTACTACACGCCGCCTGCCACGTCACTACAAGTAACAAATGGCATCCTGGTCATTAACAGTGAACGAGCATGGATAACAACATTCATCTCAGCGGCAGAATTTGTTCAGTTCTTTAGTAACTCTCCTCAGAACTACCTTTGCAGAATGATCTCACTGAAGCCAGTAAAAGACTCATTTAGAAAACACTCATGTATTTCTACCAAAACAATAAAATCCCAGTTTCTTTTCATAATAAATGTTGAAAATATATTTTACAACCTTCTCTTCACATATGTGTAGCCAGATGCTAATAGGAAATATGGTCCAAAGCACTGAGACAATAAATTCAGAGTGGAGTAAAGGGAATACTGGGGGAAAAAATGATCTAAAAATAAACCATCACATATGCACATGCTTAAAACAACCATTACCCAGGCTCCGATTTCTAGAACAATGGAGGTGGTGTCATGCTTATCCCTGTCATCCTTAAAACGACTGAAAACTCTGGCAACTATCTTGAAAGAAACTAAACTGAAAAGCAGAGAGACAGAGAGAAGCCAGAGAATGAGAGCTGGCTGGTTGCTTTTTCACCCCATAGATCTCAGACTGAGAAGTGAAGAAGCAGCTAACAACCATAAACCAGTGAACACAGACCAGACTCTGCTCCAATGTGCACTCTCTCTCAGTGGAAGACCTGGTGATGGTAAGTCTGCCCAGCATGTAAAATGCAACATGTCAACATCCTAGCCACACTCTGATCTAGCCTGTTGTTGTTTGCCTATTCAGATTCAGTTTTGTATTCTTCCATAGTAGAGGGGTGTGTGTGTGTGTGTGTGTGTGTGTGTGTGTGTACATGTATATAAAGATTCATGTAATTCAGAGACTGAGGTTGGAATGTATTCCTCAATTGCTTCTCTGTTGTTTTATTTAAGACAGGGTCCCTCACTGAACCTCAATGTCTTAGCTAGACTGGTTGACCAGTAAGATCCCAGGATCCACCTGCCTCCAGCATGGCGATCACAGGCACACGCAGTCATGCCCAGTTTTTATGAGTACTGAGGAACCAAACTCAGGGCCTTATGCTTATAAAGCAAATACTTCCCCCGACTGAGCCATGTAGTAGAAACTCTTCTTAACCTTTTAAAAATTAAAATAATTTTAACTGTCCCTTAAAAACATAAAAATTTTACATTTTAATGGAGTTATGTTTTAGGAACTGTGGCAGGGATGGACATGAAAACATAAAAGCCATCAGTTCCTCTGAAGTATCCTGAGAACACTGAAACCTGCCAGGCAGCCCCTGCTTTTTATTACAATGAAGCCTTCCTTTGGGGTCTAACAGCACACTGAGGTATTAGAAAATGCCACCACATCGGTCTGGAGAACAGCTCTGTAAAATTTGTATTTCCTGAATTCAGGAGTTCACAGACTGTCATGTGGAAAGTCTGAGAAGCTAGGGCCTGGGATGCCTGCCCCTGAATATATCTTCTAAGGTGCTGAGTGGACAGATGGTAAGACAAATTGTGCCTAGTGGGGAGGTCACACTGTCAGAAGGGTGAAGGTCATGGCAACATGGTCCTACACTGCAGTATGAAAGAAGCTCCCTGAGAAAATGTCCAGATACAGTATCTCTGAGATAGAAAGGAAGTCAGGCTTCTGACCTGGGGCAAAATAGGCTCCTGGAGGCAGAGAGGAAGGATGTCAACTGAGTGAAGAAAGGACAGGCAGGTAAGGGCAGGGTTTGTGTGGTCCTCCTCCGATGCACCCAATTGCTAGCAGGTCACCTCTTTCCAAATAAAACCCATCACAAACTCAGACTAGATGGGATTGGCTAAAATGTTACATCTGAGCAGCGAGTGCTGTGCACCCTTGAAAATCTCTAAAAATTCCTCAACCTAGACCCGTGAAGAGGAAAAAATGTATGCATTCTTTAATCATAAGTTAGGCTCTCAGATACTATAGAAATAGGCAAAATGCAATTATTAATCTGTCCAATGATTGCCTGAGGTCGATTAACCTCAGGAGAACACCAGACAAGGTATTAATGAGGCCATGGCCAAGGGCTGATGGTTGTGAAGGCTCTTTACAGTGTTTCAAGTCTTTACTTGATCCCTCAGTGCAGCAAGACAAGAAGACAAAGGGAGGGCAAGTCGCCCCGGGAAGGAGCAGCATCTCTTTCATATTAGGGCATTTTATTCGGACAGTTATTAGGACAAGGCTGACATTTAATAAGCATTTCAGCCGCATGCTGTCTGTTTCATACTGTGTGATTTGATGTACTTCTCCTTTGACTGGCACACTGAACAGATGGACATTTCCTGTTTGCATTTATGATTCTCCTGCAGATTCAGGAATGACCAGGTGCATCAGGGAACCACACAGACAGACCCCGCCCTTACCTGCTGGTTCTCTCCTCACTCCGCTGACATCCACCCTCTCTGCCTGCAGGAGCCCAGTTGCTTCAGGTCAGGAAACACTTGAATTTCTTTCCATCTCAAAGAGACTGTATCTGGACATCTTCTCAGGGAGCTCCTTTCGCTCTGCAACATAGGACTCTGTCTCCCTGGTCTTCACGCTTCCCTGCAGTGTGATTCCCCCAGGTACGCACAGTTATTTCTTAGAAGACTTTCCTGTTATTGCTTGAGAAAATAAACAGGATGAACTGGCACCACATGTGTCTGTTCCACACTAGAGTTCTCTGAGTTCATCTGGGTGGAGACAGGTCCGGAGATGGAGAAGACAACACAACTTCACAAAGGAGTTCTTAGGCACAGAGGTTGAACAGAAGCCAAGTGACAGCAAGACAGGAAGGTAAGGGCAGTGTCTATGTGCTTTCCTGAATCTCTCGTTCCTTGTCCCACTGAAGAACAATACCATTGGGAAGACAGCATGCTGATTTTGAATGCAAACACCTCTTTGGGATGCTGTTAAAGAGGAAATCATATTGAATTACTAAATGAGGTCACTCAAGTGAAAACCAACTAGAGGTGAAATATATCTTGTGAACATAAGGGGAAAGGTATGCTTAAATAGTACTTGAAAATGCTCAAAATCCTCATAGGATATGCTATAAGCAAAAGGCATAGGAATATTCCCACACAAGGTAAAACCTGGGAGATGCTCATAAAAAGATTTCATAGGTGTTCTATGTAGTGACACATCTGTGTCTCACGACCCCCAAAAGACTGAACTTTTGGCAGACCTCACAATAAAGATGTCAATATGCTGTGAGATCACTGAAGACTATGAACTTAACTTACTGTTAACTCGGTGTGTTAGTGTGACCTGCTATGAAGAAAACAATGTAACCAGCCTTACTATGCCTTGTCGTTCTCACGAAATCAATTTTTACAACTAAGCTAATACATAGCTTTAATCCTATGTACTTTGCATCTGACCTAGAACACTGTGTGTATGCCATGCGTGCCTGTCTCTGTGTGTGCATGCATACCTATCCCTGTGTGTCTGTCTTGTAATCATTTGCTGTAGGCAGCAAGCAGGTTAAAAGCACCCTTAAACAATGCATATCCTGCCAGGCAGTAGTGGCACACGCCTTTAATCCCAGCACTTGGGAGGCAGAGGCAGGCAGATTTCTGAGTTCGAGGCCAGCCTGGTCTACAGAGTGAGTTCTAGGACAGCCAGGGCTACACAGAGAAATCCTGTCTAGAAAAACAAAAAAAAAATCCCATAAATGTTGGAAACAACATGTAGCTAGTGCTTGATATATGGATATTTGTGGGCTGTTTACTATTTTGGGTCAGATGAATCAAGAAAGCAACCTCCTCCCTTGAAACCTGCTAAGGATTCCTGTAAAAAAGCCCTCATTTTTTCCTCTGCCATGCTTTCTGTGCTGATCAACAGAGCAAAGGCCTTTGCTAGGAACACACACAGGACCAAACACACACAACAGATAGGAACAACGCATATATATCAGCCACATACACACATGATAGACAGATCACAGACAAGCCAGTAACCACTAATTCCAAACACACAGAAGGCATAGGGAAAGAGATGGAAAATTCAAATTGGGCTCACACTTAGTCAAATGAACATTAAGGGATGTTTTCACCCCTTATTGAGGCACCAATGCATCTCTGAGGTTATCTATGACATGCTAACTGACTGATCTGACATGGTTCTGAAGGTGCACCTTTCTTCTCTTTGCCTTTCCTCTTCTGAAAACAAATTTTGTGAGGTAGCAGTATGGCAAAGACAGCTAAAAGAGCATGTCATCAAGCTTGATGACCTGTGTTCAGTCCTGGAACCAACATGGTGGAAGAAAAACAACTGGTTTCTGCAAGTTATCCTCTGACCTCTACATACTTGCAATACCATGAACATGCCTGTTCTCTCTCTCTCTCTCTCTCTCTCTCTCTCTCTCTCTCTCTCTCTCTCTCCCTCACACACACACACACACACACACACACACATACACACACACACACACCTATCAATCCATCAGTCAATTAAAATAAATAAATTTGAAGAAAGTTCCCAAGGGATGGTTAATTCTTGTTGATTATTAAATTGGACTTTAAAATATATTAAGAAGACTTAGTAAGACATCTTATTCCCATAACTATTCATCCTTATGTACCTCTGATCTGAAAGTCTACCTGTCAGGATGGTGGCAATAGGAGATGGAGTTTGGGGAGATTATCAGGTCCTAAGAATGAAACCATCATGAATAGAGTTAGTACCCTTGAGTGTGAGAGAGATTTTCTGGCTACTGCAATTCATGGACACAGTGAACAGATACCTACTGATAGGCCAGAACATCAGCCCTCTCCAAAACTCAGATCTAAAGATGTCGCCATCTTTAACTTCACAACTATAGGAAATAAGTTTGCCTTAATTATAAACCATTCGGTTTATGGCATTTTGCTATAGCAGCCCAGATGTTGTTAATTGTTATGTCTTATCGCTAAAACATATAAGTAATATTTAACCACATAAAATTTAAATTTTCCCCATGAGTAAACTGAAGACTTATTAATCTTTTTCAAGAGGGATAAAAATAGTGTCATGTACATAATGTCCCCATTCCATCAAGCATTCCCCAGAGAAAAATAAGCATTCTTGAGTTTAGGAAGAACAATGTGATCCAAGAATTGGTTACTACAGCTCAGTCTCAAACTCTGTTGCTGCTTTGAAAACCTGCTTCTCTGGTAAGCAAAAAGTAACTGACAACGCTAAGCCCAAACAAAACTGTAAGAACTCAGTGACAACCAGTAGGTTTTATTTCTGCAGAGCTGGAATTGACATCAAAATAGATGTCATTTGTGTTGCAGCTCACAATGTCACCAACTATTTATCACCTTCCCTGCAAAAGATATAATCCTCATTTTCCCAAATCCTTGCAGGCAGAGCTTATCTGCCTAACCATCATCGGGGTTGGCCGCTGACTTAACTTACCCATTTCTGCCACACAAAACAGAAGCCTATTTAAAAAAAAGCAATGTGTTCTTGGTAGGATATGTCTTCAGCTTGGATTCCAAAATGAAGAATCATGGAAAAGATCCTAACAGATCAGAGCCTCAAGCAACCCACCAGCAACAGGAGAGGAGGCTGAATCCATCCACGGAGGGTCGTGGGGTTGCTATAGATCACATATCATTCTATGAATTTTTATGAAACATAATGCCTGAAATAAAGTCTTGAAATGCATCCAGAAAGTAAAAGCCCAGAGTCTGTGACCCCCCGACCCCACCCCAGCTGACATCCCAGAGTTCTTTGCTAGATCATTTCCCAGAGATAAAGTACACAGCATCACAGAATCACTTACCCACATTGTCAGAGGAGACGGCATCAAGCCTGTGGATTCCACAGGACTGACACTTAGTAGAACCATTTTCAGAGCTGACCACCTTCCAGTTCTCCAGTGCCCGAAACTTATTTTAGAAAATGAACCCATTTTTTTTATTTCCTATCTTCTTCACCTTAACATTATCTAGATATCAAGAATCCTGGGATTCTTCCATTTTTTCAGGCAATCTTCAATTAAAGCGTGATTTCTTTATATACTGTCATAAATGTGATGAAGATGCCTGTGAGTGTAGCAGTATTAATGTGGATCTGATCATTTGTCTTTTCCAAGAGCTTATCAGTGTGAAGAGATATTATCAAAGGCCCTCAGGCCTTCAGAACCTAGTGTTATTAAAAGTCAATACTGACACCATGAATGACACATGGGCATTCTTCTGAGAAGAAAACCAGATCTGTAGTTTCATAAATGGATTTTAAATAAAGAGCAAACTAATTTGTTCAGTGTAAAAGGAAGCTTTTCAGGGCAGGACAGTAAAACACAGTCATCTGAGCAGACTCCCCTTACATCTTTTCTCACTTAAAAGGAAAACACTGGTCAAGTGTCTCTCACCTTTCCAGTCACATCAGTGGTTTTTAACTATCTTAGATGACGTTTCACCCAGATTGTTTTTGGAAAGAACAGGAAATCTATAAGCTTGCAAGTCTTCTAAATTCTATATGAAGCAGAAACAGGATTTATAAATGTGGTATTAGAATAAATGAGTGCAGGTTGTTATTTTCTAAAGCACATCAAGATTCAGTGCTATGAGCAGTCACTGAATGTGTATGCCATTCCATCTGTAGATGAAGGAGAGATACAGACTGGAAAATATCCCAAGGTAGGTTTAGATAAGATGATCGGATGGCCACAGGCAACGTTTTATTATTGTTTTAATAATACTTTGTTGTTCTTTTGTTTCTTTCTTTCTTTGAGACAGGGTTTCTCTGTGTAGCCCTGGCTGTCTTGGAACTCACTCTGTAGACCAGGTTAGCCTCAAACTCAGAGACCCTTCGTCTCTGCCTCCAGAGTGCTAGTATTAAAGGCATGTACCTCCACTGCCCAGCAGAGTAATATTTTTAAACAATAATCAATAAATATTGACATTAGTGTCCTCATTATAAGTTAATTTTGATGGCATAGTTATATTATTAACATCAAAGAACTACAAAGCTGGTAATAAGTAATAAGACCAAATCTAGGCAGAAAGACAACATGACAGATGTAATTCTGGAACTTATCATCCTGAAGACAACTTGATGACCCTGGAAAATGAAGACAACAAAAGAGAGGCCAGGAAAGTGAGCACCAACATCACTCCTCAGGGGCTTAAGGAATAAATATTTGAGTAAAAGACTGCCCAAGGCACCCTGGTAAATACTCAATATTTTTGGCAAAATGCCACGCAAAGAATATGGATGAGCTAAAAGCAGACTGGCCTTCACAAGGGCTAAAGCCAGACTTGAATAATCTCAGTGTCTGAGAGGATTAAGCTGATCTGTCCAGATGAGTTATTTGGACACTAAAGGGAATCTTGCCCAGAAAAAAGAAACAATGTCCAAATCTTCAGATTATCCCTAAAATTCTTCATGAACAACACCTGACACTCAATGAAGAAGAAAGACAAAGGGGAGGATAAGGAGGAAGAGGAGGAGGAGGAGGAGGAGGAGGAGGAGGAGGAG
>NW_021604644.1:573184-575503 GCF_004785775.1 Grammomys surdaster
GATGAGGAGGAGGAGGAGGAGGAGGAGGAGGAGGAGGAGGAAGAGGAAGAGGAAGAGGAAGAGGAAGAGGAGAAATATCTGCCTAGAATCAATAAAAACAAATCCCAAAGGGGTTTGGATACTGAGTTATCAATGGCAGGTAAGGAAACTACTATTACCTCTCAGTCAACTAAACAGAAGGCAGAGAATTGATTTGGAAATCGGGAGATAAGTTAAGTAGAAAGTCTCAATCCAAAGGAGAACAGATGGCCAGGTGAAAATGAAAAATGAGTTAATAAAAAGATTAGATGAGATATAACCTAACAACAGATAATTCCTGAAGGAAAACATCAGAAGGAAACACATGAGGACTGAAGAATACAGACTCAGAAAAGGTGAAAGCACATGCAGAGGCCATGATAAAGTAGCTCAGAAAAAAAAGAGAGCAGGATAAAGCAGAAACAAGATGTGAAGAAATAATACCACAAGGTTTTCCAAAAAAAAAAAAAAAAAAAACCAAAACACCAAAGACGGTACAACAAACTCTTAAAAGAACAATTAAAAGGCAACCAATACTTAAGCATGTCACAATCAAGCTGCTGAGTAACAATGACAAAGGAAATGATAAAATCAGTCAGAAGATACAGTCAGGGCTCCCTATTCAAGTGTTTCATACGCCCAGGTGTGACTACTCTGTTCTAAGCACAAGATACATTGTAACAATACACTATATGTCGCTGACATATATCAGCAGTATTAAGAACTTAGGCATGACTGATGCATACAGGAGATGTACAGAAGATGTACAGAGGTTATGTGCAGTTGCTACAGAGATAAAATATTGTCTTGAACAACTGCAGATCCTGCTATCTGTAGGGATCCTGGAACCAATCTCCACACACTGCAAGAGACGGTTACATTAACTTTAGAAAAATGGCAATAAAACACCAGCCGACTTCTCAATGGGAGCAAAACAGTAAATCAAAGAAGTATCTTCAAAGGACTAAAATAAAGTAACCCCCAACAACGAATCCTGTATCCGCCAAAAAATGTCCTTCAAATTTTAAGGTCCTTCAAATTTTACTTTTACTATCAAAATAATAAGAACATTCCTGATCAGCAGAAATAATGCTGGTGTAAGTACAGCTATGAAAGAGAATCCCTCAAGGAGGAAAATAATTTCAGAAAGAGACACTAAGATGCTGCATAGACTGAATACAGAGGAGTGGGAAGGAGACAGCAGGGTGCATCCTCTAGTGGCCCAAGCCTGAGACCCCAGCTACTCTGGGGATAGACGCAAGAGGGTCTTAAATTCAAGGTCACCTTGAACAACCTAGTGAGACATTTTCTTAAAATAAAGATGACTAGGGACTTAACTCATTTAGTACAACGCTTGCCTACTATGCACAAAGCCCTGGGTTCAGTCCCAGCACTCCATACACTGGGCATGGCTGTGTATGCCTATAATTTCCAGCACTCAGATGTTGGTAGCAGGAGAACAGGCAATATAGTGAGTTTCAGTTTGAGTTGAGAGTGAGCAGAAGATCCCATCTCAAAATGGAAGGTGGTTATAAAAACATAACTATCTCAATACCACAGAATATGTACTTTAAACAAGTGAGGCTGAGAGTAAGTAGATGGAAACAGTAACATTTACCACATCAACACTAACCAAGAAAAGCTGACAAATCTTCACGATAAGACAATGCAATCATTAGGTCTGGAAGTATGGCTAAAAACAAAGATGGAAATTTTATCAGATAGCAGTGGAAATACTTGAAAAGAAAATACGATGTAGAGTTTATGTCAATCTAAGGACACTATCTCAAAATACATAAAGAGGAAAATGCTGGAAATGAGAGAATAAATAAAGAACCCCTCATCGTGTTTGGACATTGTTGACATCTCTTCCTGAATAACAGAAAATGCGAAGAAAACATCTGGAAGGATTTGAACAAGTAAACTATTTAATGAACATATAGAGAACAGAGCACCCAACTAATGCTAAATATCCTCTCCCTTTTCTCTCCCTCTCCTCTCTCCTTTGTCTCCTTCCTCTTTCTCTCTCCTTCCCCTCCCCCTCCTCTTTACATCACTATATACACTTCTTCAGTGGTGCAGCACAGTTATGACATTAGCAAGAATAGAATTTGCATGTGCTTAACTGTGTAACCTTTGACAGATTACACATCAGTCCAGTGTTTATGGTGCTTCAGAAACCTGAAACCTTGAGCCAGACCAAGGACTCGTTGCAATGAATATATACATGTAAAGCTGTTAGGACACAGATAGATAGATAGATAGATAGATAGATAGATAGATAGATAGATAGATAGATAG
>NW_021604644.1:575513-588575 GCF_004785775.1 Grammomys surdaster
TAGATAGATAGATAGATAGATAGATAGATAGATAGATAGATAGATAGGAAGGAAGGAAACAGAGGGGGACACACTGCAATTTCCTGGGAAAGGTGGAGGAAAGAACAGTGAAGGCAGTGAGGAGAAAGGCTGTGGTGGGCCAGGGAACATGAAGTTGCTGGTTAGGGCTGACAGGGTGGTGTGTGCAGCAGCCTGGAGCTTTGACTCCAAACACATTGCCCAGATGCACAATCACCCTGGTTCTGAGCAATAACAGGATTCCAAACTGAAGATGCCCCTGGAGGCCATTTTGGTATCCATGATCCACTGCCCCCAGCCATGTTGTAGTCCAGGGTTCATGTTAGTATCCAAGGTATGGGCTGCCAATAGAGGCCAGGTGGATGTCCATAGTCAGGGCTACCTCAGAAGGCTGTATTTGCATCCATGATCCAGGTTGTCAACAGAAGCCACGTTGATGTGAGTGACCTGTACTGTCACAGAGGGTCACACTGGGATCCGTGATCCTGCTGCAGCTGAAGGGCCGTGTTGATGTCTGTGAGCCAGGCTTCACTGACTAGTTGCCTCAAAGGCTGTGATGGTGTGCTGGGGAGGAGAGCCATGTTGATGTCCATGGTCTATACTGCCCCTGGAGACTATGGAGAAGTCTGTGGCACATGCTGACACCAGAGGCCATGTGGAAGTCCATTATCCATGTTCCTGCTGACTGTCAGGGGCAAGGATGCTACTTTTGTAGTGGTATCAGTGACTGTAGACTCACAGTTGAAAAAGACATAAGAGGACTTTTGTGACACTCCCTGCTTCAAACCTTGGCAAAAAATAGTAACAGTCTAGACTGAAAGCCATTGAAGAGAACTCTTAAACTGTGTAATAAGGATGCTGAAGTGCAGCTCTCTACCACTGATGGCTTCTGGTAGGGATGCAGGTGGAGAAGGACTCCATTTTCTTTATGGGGCTGGCCACTGGGAGTTTGACCGTGCTCTAGTGAGTAGATGGGCAACACAAATTGACTTGTGGTCTTTCTCCTGTCATCTCCTCCTCCTCTTCCTCCTCCTCCTCCTCCTCCTTCTCATCCATCACCATCTTGGGGGGGGATCAGAAGGATGGAGGTGTATCTGGGAGGACTGGGAAGTAAGTTCAATAGAGATAATCAATAAAAAATATTACACTGGAAAAAACAAATTACACATCCTTTCTATGCAGATTTTGAATATTGATTTTGTTTTCTTTTTTGGGATATGCTCTTAGTATGTACCCTTGGTTGGCCTGGAAATCCATAGGTAGCAGCAGGCTAGCATCAAACTCAGAGATCTGCCCCTGCCTTTGCTGTGATTACACCATCACACTCAGCCTCAATTCCTGATCTGACAGATACTGCAACTGCTTAGTACAGTGCCTGCATTGAGTGAACGCTTCCAAAGGAGAGCAGTGAGTTCACTAAATTACAGCATGGTGGCCAGCTGGCCGGCTTAAAACTGCCACAAGCAAATCCTTATCTACCCATGCACATTTTCCTAACTTCTTCTCCATAAAAATCCTGCAAGGAAAATTGATGATGGATGGAAAGGGATCTGTGATCGATTGTACCAAAGTTTCCCTTGGAATAAGGGAATCTACTGACATTTCCACAGGCAGTATGAAACTGTGCATTTTCCTAAACCCTTCTCCACATAGGTGTCCTTCTTCAGTGTTTTTTGCCAATCAGGCAGAAGACAGTTACAGATCGGTGTATCTACCTCTGAGTCTGCTAGTTCAGCACAAACTCTTGTTAGAGCCAGTGGCATCTGCATTTATCCTTTCAAATTGCTTTTGCATATATATTACCAAGCAGAAGACAGGGAGGAAAAGATAGGTGATCAAGAAGCCCCAAAATAGGTCCAGAGGTGTGTGTGTGTGTGTGTGTGTGTGTGTGTGTATGCAGAAGTTTAAGGGAAAAAAGTGGGAGCACGGAACATATTAGTCTCAAAGAGCAAAAATCACATATACTTTCTTTGACAGTCTCTTGCAAGTTGAAATTATATTGCATCTATTATCAGGGTTTTTTTTAATCAATGTTTTGACATTCCAGATGTGACTTGTGATGTTTAGTCATGATATCAAAAAGGAGACAAATCCAGTGCCAGCCAGTGTACAGGCACCTGCTGTAGTTGGGTCATTGGCAGTTTCAACTGAAAAACAAGTCACTCCCTGGAGTCCTTTTACTGAGACAGAAATAGCTCTGGTGCTTAACGTGCATGTGGAATTTCTTGTGCTGTAGCACTGACATGATACTGTCAATGCTTCCAAAAGAGTGTCTCATTGAAATCATTTAAATTGAGGACAATCGTACCTTTTGTCAAGCTAAGCTCTTGTTAAATGCCTAGAGACAGGATGCAGTTGAGGAGCAGAATTCAACCTACAGATGCTGACAGGGAGGCTTGAACAGAACAGGAGTTTCCAGAAGAAACATCTCCAGAGCCAGGTGTGGCGACACACACCTTTAATGCCAGCACTCGGGAGGCAGAGGCAAGTAGACCTCTGTGAGTTTGAAGCCAGCCTGGTCTACATAGTGAGCTCCAGGCCAGCCAAGACCATATATAGAAACTCTGTTTCAAGTGGAAAAGGAGGAGGAGGAGAAGGAAGAGGAGGAAGAGGAGGAGAAGGAAGAGGAGGAGGAGGAGGAGGAGGAGGAGGAGGAGGAGGGGGAGGGAAATAATCTTCAAAGATGGAAGCTATTTTTGCCAATCTGGTGGGGCAGCCCTAATTATGCTTACTCATGTTATAAAATCAATAATTAATCCTTTCTTGTGAGAAAGCCTACAGACATGTCAAGAGGATAAAATTGTACCCAATTCAATGAGACACAATAAAATAGAATACAAGAGCTTGAAAAAGCAGAATAACAAAAGATAGGCAAATACCTCGCTCAGCTGAAAAATGGGTACAGAATTTAGTCTCTGTTTTAACGAAATGCCTCTCCCAAGTACAGCTACAACAATCCAGGCTCTAGCTGACTTCAGATGCCACAGGCATACAGATGACTTGATAACAACATGTCTCAAACTTATTTTGCAGAGAATCCTGATGATCCCAAACATGTATACTTAAGACTGGCCTGGGAAACATCATCTGAAATGAATTCTGTAGTATTCATTGACATGCATGCCACACTTCTATATAAGATATTAACAAGAAGCTGGAGAGATGGCTCCAGGGTTCAGAACACACACTCTTCTTATAGGAAATCTGACATCAGTTCTCAGCACCCATACACAGAAGCTTGCAATGACCTGTAACTCCCGCTACAGGAGAACCAACACCTCTGAGCTCCATGGGCAACTGTACTTATGTGCACATACCCACCCACAGACATGCACAAATGCACACAACTAAAATAAAAATGAATCTTTTGAAAGACAGTAACAATTGTATATGTCTTGCATGAAGTACATATTTCATTATCACATCTACACATGCAATCTCCATTGTTCATGACTTCCACATTTGCAAATTCACCTACTTGTGATAATCCAGGCCATGGCCTTTCTGCAGTCATGCTCAAGACATGAGAACAACAAAATGATTTTGGTTTGAGTTTTGTTTTTGAGACAAGATCCCACACTGTAGCCCAGTCTGGTCTAGAATCCACTATGTAACCTACACAGGCCTCAAACCTGCCTCAGCCTCCTAGGTGCTGCTGTTATAGGTATGAGATACTACATCCAACTACTCATCAGTGGCAAGAACTGTGAGCCTTTCCACATCCACTGTTCCTGCTTTTATCAACAAGATGGCATCTTGTTTCAAGTTTGTGTGTGTGTGTGTGTGTGTGTGTGTGTGTGTGTGTGTGTGTGATGAATGAGTGTATACTCCCATAGGCTCACAGGTTTTATTTAACATTTAGTCTCCAGTTAGTAGAACTATTTGGGGAGGTTTGGGAGGTGGGGCCTTGGTGAAGATATGCCTCTAGAGGCAGGGTTTGGGGTATCAAAAGACTCCCACCATTCCTAGTCTCTCTCACTCTCTGCCTTATGGTTGTCTTAAGATGTGAGCCCTCAGCTACTGCTCCAGCACCATGCCTACCTGCCTGCCTGCTGCCATGCTGCCATGCTCCACACCAGATGATCATGGACTCTAACCCTCTGAAACTATAAGCCTCAAATAAAATTCTTTTGACTATAAGTTGCCTTGGTCATAATATCCTATCACAGAAAAATAATAGTAAGTAAAACTACATGTGTATGTGTCTATCTGTGTGTATGTATGAATATGCATGTGATTAGTCCCCATTAGACTTAAGTTATAATGTTGCTACCATGAGTTTGATCAATGTTAACAAGGCATCAACAATGTTAAATAATGTCTTGGAACAGAAGCACATAAAAATTAATAATATGTCTTGCAAAAATAAAAGTGTTACTAAAGACCAGCAAGCCTAATCCTGTATTTCTGCAGAAAGCAATGGCTCCATATTGACTAATTCAGTGTTTACCTAACTTTACAGACTACAGCTAGTATGAAAATAAGGATAATATATATGCAAATGAGTCATAGGAGTTTCTGATATTTACTTTTTAAACTATTAATTTTTATTTTATGTAGGTGACTGTTTTGTCTGCATGTCTGCATGTATGTGGCTGGTGCCCATAGAGACCAGAAGAGGGCATTAAATTTCCTGGAACTGGAGTTATAGATAGTTGTGAGCTACCATTTAATATTGATTAAATATTTATTGAAATACATTTTGAGGCTGGAACTGTGGTCCAGAGGCAATATATTTGCCTAGCATGTGCAAAGCCCTGGGTTGAATTGATAGTACCACACATAAAAACATCTATTTCTTGAGTTCTTACTGTGTGCTGGGTATAAGGTTGTGACTCGGAAGACAATATAACACAGAGTGTTACATGTTAGGTGCCTTGAACTGAGACAAATCCAAGAGTACACAAGGGGCACGGTTTTTCTCTCACCTTCTCCTGCCCTCAGTCGCCTATCTCTTAGAGTCCCCCAAAGTAGTTATATAAATCAGAACTCACTTTCTCCAAAGGACCTTTGAAACTAAGCCCCCTTTCCCATAGCAAGCCATAAAGACTAAAGCTATCACTCTAACTATCCCCACTTGTGTGTCTTAAAACTGGCCATAAAGAAATTCTCTGACCTATATTTATCTGACAGTAGATGATAAGACTCATTCTAGAAAGAGTCCTGCCCAGATCTGGGAAAGGGTACAAGAAATCTGAACAACTAGGCTTTGCTGGGTTCCCCATCTTGGCTTGCTACATTAAGTCATGGCCCTTTTGTCCAATAATATTTCTACATGAGTGTTCATTCCTCATCAAACCTAAGCATAAAAACCTCTAATCTTCCCTACATTGTTCCTTAACCTAAAAGTTGCAACATCATATAAGACTTTCTTTTGTTTTGTTTTTGAGGCAGGGTACGTAAAGCCAAGCTGGTCTTGAATTCTTTTTCTTTCTTTAGACATCACTTCCCTGAGTTCTGGTATCACAGGGATCTGGCCCCATGAGCAACAGGCATTAAACTTAACCTGTTGTGGAGTATTCACACCCCTTATTAATCTCTCTCTTGTTATGGACATTCAGACAGTGATCTTCATAAGGCTGATGAGAAAAGAAGCAAGAAGAGATGTCATGGAAACCCCTACATAGTATGTAACTACAGACATTACTCTGACTTCTCAACTGGGCTGACTGGTTTTGTGTGTCTACTTGCCAGAAGCTAGAGACATCACAGAAAAGGAACTTCAGTTGATGAAATGCCTCCATAAGATCTAGCTGTAAGGTATTTTCTCAATTAGTGATTAATGGGGGAGGGCCCAGCCTATTGAGGATGGTGCCATTCTGGGCTGGCAGTCCTGGGTTCTATAAGAAGGAAGGCTGAGGAAACCAGGGGAAGCAAGCCAATATGCAACACTTCTCCATGGCTTCTGCATCAGCTTCTGCCTCCAGGTTCCAGCCTTGCTTGAATTCCTCCAATGATGAATTTACCTGGAAATGTAAAGCCTTGGGTTCCCAACTTGCTTTTTTGTTCATGGTGCTTTTATCTCAGTAATAGAAACATTGACTAAGACACCAACCATGGCCCAATCTGAAAGGCCTATGATTTGCCTATTCTATATTGTCTGGTTTGAGTGGGAAATACAATCTTAACCAATAACTACATGAGTGAATGAATGAATGAATGAATGAACGATCAAAATCTGGATGAACAGTTGGAAAGAAAAGAACATGTTCACTAACAAAGAAGCTCCCCACCTTAGATGATGGTAGGCCACAGACTATTCAACCCTAAAGTAGGAACAATGGTGGAAGTTACATTCGGTAGAAACAGAGACAGCACCACTGTATTCAAAGCAACAAATAGAAAAGACGAAATGGCCCCAAGCAGTCATAGAAGCAGGCAAGAAACAAATCCGCCCTGGTTTTATAAGCCAAGTCAAGAAATGCTGGGCTTATCCTGATCAACTACGAATGAAGGGTGATTCAATAATATTGCCTTAAAAAAGGAGTCTGGCAGCATTTAGCTAGAAAGTGGTCAGGAGCTATGAAGAGAGAACAAACTGCCACAAAGTGTTGCAATGTCTTCAGTATAATGTCACGCTGACACCCTCACAGATGTGAACTGTAAATCTTGACCTCGCAGAGGAAGAATGATGAGATGATTAAGCTGGCCACAATAATGAGTTTCACGTCCCCTTTTCTAAAAGTTAAATACCATAGCTATATCGTGTGTCTTTTCAGTCATACGCATTCTTAATCTTTATCCATTGATTTCCCTTGTTCTCGAAGGCTATAATTAAGTCTCCCTTTGAACTCATGCCTCATCATTCCCCATTCCAGAAACTCTGCTTACATCACTTTTTGAAAGTATATTACACACATTCATATAACTACAAAGACATCCTCCTCTGTGGATCCAAAAATAATTTCTAGGAAGGATAGAGGTGCTGAGGAACTTTAATTAAACCCATTACACAGGTGAATTCTAGTGAACCTTCTGCCCATCTTAATTTGTAAAATAAAGATTGGAGCCAGTGATTGGGCAGGAGAAGGGGAGGTGGAAAAATAAAGGTTGGTGGGAAGAGAGCAGAGAGAGGGAGGAGAAGGAAGGAGAGAGAAGATGATGGAGGACGATGGAGGTAGAAGGACAAACGCAGGGTCTGGAAAACCCTCAAGTTATAAGGGTCTCATAGCTGGGGAATAGAGTAGTGAAGCAGTTAATCTGCCCAATCTAGGCTTGCAGAACATATTCATAATTACTGAGTTGTATTTTCTTTGACCAGTCTCTTTTGGGTTGGAGATTTAAATATCTCCCACAACATATGACTACAAGGACATCCTCCTCTGTGAACCCAAAAATAATTTCTAGGAAGGACAGAGGTGATGAGAAACTTTGATTAAACCCAGGGATTACAAATAATCTACATCATAGCAGCTAAGTTTTGGGTAAAAGAGCTATGGATGACCTGAATTGGGTACCCGGGACCCAGAGAGTGGAAAGACATGATCCCTGGTAGTTGTTTCTGACCTCCATCTGCATGCCACAGAACACATGCTCTCATTCATGGGCACACAAAAACAAATGAGTACATCAATAGTAATTCAATAATATTAAGAGATCCACCCAACTCAAGATCTGAGGCAGCTGCCTTGGGGCTGAGGATGCTCTCCTTTGATTCACCCATGGGTAGGCTCATAAATACCCAGTAACTGTTGTGTTTCAAAGGAAAAGGTGAGAAGAAAGAATTATAGCTGAAGAGATGGGGAAGAATGGGAATCCCTGTGTAATTCTGTATGGATCCTAATGTGGTCAGCAACTGAAAACAGACATTTTCGAAACAAGTGAGAAAATCTGAATATAATCTGAACAAGTATACGGATACTGCAACGTTTTATTAGGTCGGAAATGTTCACAAAAGATACACATATGCATATATAATGTATGCATTAGAAATGTATGTTCAATTTACCCACAAACTGGTATAATGTATATAATTTGATTGATAAATAGGTAATCATTGTTGAAGCTTGGTGATGGGGCACAGGGATTCATTATGGTTTTCTCTCGTTTTCATGGAAACGGAGGAGAGAAGCTAAATTAGAGTGAGCGGAAGAGAGACAGAACCGTTCTGTGGTTCTGCTATCTTGATGCCTCCTGCACATTTTATAAGCTGCACTACCCTGGAGCCCTGAAATCTTGGAGACACAGACAAGGCTGATGAGCAACAACTAAGGTGGACAGATCAACCTGTCACAATTCTTTTGAAGTCCCAAACACAACACAGGGACATGCAAGTAAATGCAAGGGTTCAGTGGAATGAGTGTTCAGACTTTTAAAGGGGAAGGTCATTCCTTGAGGCTATATTACTAAGGAGCAATGAAATAGGACATATGCATGCCGCAAAGCACTCTGGGTGCTGTAAATTGATCTCTTTATATATGCTGATTTAACTCTCTAATCAATAACAAGTAAATATTCTGATCCTAAATTCAAAAACTAAGGAACAAAGGAATTTTGTCACTTGTACAATCAAGTTAAGCAGTAGAAAAGCTAGAATCAAGCACAAATATCAAATTCCAAAGCCATATGCTTTTATCTTCTGTTTGTTTATTCCCCACCCCCTTTCTCGTCTCTCTCTGTCTCTGTCTCTGTCTCTGTCTCTCTCTCTCTTTCTCTCTCTCTCTCTCTCTGTTTCTCTCTCTGTTTCTCTCTCTCTCTGTTTCTCTCTCTGTCTCTCTCTCCTATTTCTCCCTTTGCGAGTTGAATATTTCTTACATATATCCTTGCTTTTTGAATCCATTAATATTGAGGCTGCCTCTTAAAAGCCCTCAAATTACTGAGACATTTTTCCCCTTCATCCTCCTGGAAGTGTTTGGTTTGAGCTCAGGACAGGGCATTGGCAGAAGCAGAAAGGACTTACAAAATGGAAAATGTGACTGTTAGCATGGGAGCATATCAGAAAACTCTCATGTGGTTATAGATCACAGAACAGAGAGATGAGATGGGCAGAATGTGGCAAACTACAAAGATGACCATAGGGATTCAGGCTGCCCAAGACCTGCATCTACTTACCAGAGGCCCCTTTTTTTTTTTCAACCTTTGGGGCTGGCCTAGTCTTTGCTCAATCCCCACAGGATCCAGCCATACTTGACCCAGAGTCCCAGAGCTCTGTGTCTGCCTAACTGGGACTCTCTAGTTGCTCTGTCCTTCCTTGAAACCTAGGACCAGTCCATGGTACCAGGGGAAAAGTGTTCAAGACTCTTTGAGGAAACTGTTGAAGACGGTAGATTGCAGCACAGAAGCAGAAGATCTGTCTAGAGGTTGCAACATCAAAAGCCAGACAAACAGCCAATCAAGATTCCAACCTAACTGTGAATTAACCTCATCCCGAACATTGTAAACACATTGAAAGAAGACTTGAACAAAAAAGAAAAATTTAACCAACAAACTTACTCTACCTATACAAATAAAACCCTGAAAAGCCACAATGTGTCACCTCCAAACACTAAAAGCCCCACAGTAATGGTTCCTAACAAGGAAAAAGGTCATGCTGTTGTTTTTCACGGACCTGCCAGCTATATAAATAATGACACGGAGTCCTTTTAATATTTTAAAGCTTACGTCCTTTAGCTAGGGTGATCTCCCGGACAACTATCTAAACTTAACCGGACTAAGGAGCCTATGACCTGTCACATGGCTAGCTCTGTACCTCTCTGCTCCACTACAGTCTGACCAGGTCCCTCCACATCCACTGGCAGACTCTCCCATCTCTCAGTTCTCCCGGAGTCCCTATCACTGCCAGGAAGTTCTACTTTCTGTTTCCTGCTCAGCTATTGGCAGTTGGATCTCTATTAAAGCCAATCAGCAAGTAAGAAATAATGGGTAATTGTCTACAAAGTAGGAAGCTGGTGATGGACAACAGGAATAACAATACCAACATCTGACCAGTACTCAGCTCTTTGCTGGTGTGGCAGTCAGCAATTGAATATACAGATACTACTTTCACACAATGTGCAAACAGATACCCCAACATTTTTCTCCCAGAATCCACATTCCTTGGCAATAAAAATCATGTGCCCCCCACACCCCACAAAAAATACAAATCCCAGTACTCAAGAAGCTGAAGTAGACAGATCTCTGTGAATTCCAGGGCTGCATAGTGAGACCCTGTATCAAAAAAAAAAAAAAATTAGCTAAACGAACAAAAAATAGAAGAAAAACAATCTAAGCCTGGTCTGGTGGCACACACCTATAGTGCTTGCTCTCAGGAGGCTGAGGCAAAATTGAGAACTTGAGGGCCAGCCTGGACTACATAGAAAACCAAAAACTGTACCTTAAAAATAGGGGGCGGAGGAAATGAAGGAAATCTCTTTATTGCCTTCCATGAACACTTGGCTATGGATCTTAACTTGGCTAACAAGACACTGACAAACGTGTAACAAAAGCAAACCTGAAAACCACTTGGCCCCTAGGCCCTGCCTCTTTGCTGCTCTATAGTCCTTAAGATGCCAAGGAAATAAACCGAGAGTGACCCATTTAAAGATGAGAAACCACACAAAGGAAACTGTGGCTCTGGCCTGTGGCCCGCCAATAACCACACAGGAGAGAGGCCACCACTGGCCAAAGTTACATGAGATCTGACCTGGGCCAGAACTTCCCTGCCAACCCAAAGGACTGTGGACTGCAGAAAATGGTTTATCTAAGCCGTTCCAACTTCAGTGGAGTGTGTTGCATGGCAAAGGCTCACAAACTGATTATTACCTGGTTGTGGATTGCTGTTTTTATTTTCTGCTCCCTCAAGAGAGGAGCCCCGACGAGTATATCACATACTTAGGTGAGGTTAGGTGAAATCTTAACTGATCAGATAAGGCTAAAGCCTGTGATTGGGCAATGGAAGGAAAGGCAGAGCTGAAAGTTTTGGAGAAGGGAGAGGAGGACGGAGGGAGAAGAAGACAGGGGAAGAAGAGGTGGAAGATGCAGCAGACACACGGGCCTGGAGCAAGTAGCTAGGGATTTCATAGCTGGGCAATAAAGTAGTGTAGCGTATATTTGCCCAACCTAGGCATGCAGCTTGTATTAACATTAACTATGTTGTGTGTTCTTTGCATGGGCATATTGGGGATGGAGATTTACTGTTATAAATCTGGTGGATAAATATAAGTCTCTAGTGTGTTCCTTTCATGGGGCTAGAGGGAGCTGAATAAGACCAGATTGTTGTTGGTGTTCTGAAGACCATCCATGGGGGATAGCCTGAGGAACTCAAGTGGCTAGCTCTAGGCATTTTCAGGAAAAAACTGGTTTGGTCAACTTAGCAGCCAGCTGAGGAAATCAGGACCAGGCAGCTGCTTAGACCTAGCCATGGGGGATGGTAGTAATCAACATGGCTGGCCCCTAGGCAGATTTAGCATGATTTTTTAAACTACATGCTACATTCCCTGATATCCTTAAGCAAAACATGTGTGTGTGCTTGTGTGTTGTTACCAAGAACTGTATTCCATCCAAGGGCAGGTAAAAGCTGAAAACTGCTTTCTTTTCTCTTTTTTCCATAATATTTTTTGCTGGTTTGTGAATTTCTCATTACTTACCCCATCACATCCACTGCCCAGTTATCCAAGGTCCACTCCCCCCTACCCTGTGTCTTCTCCCAGAAAGAAGAAGAGGGTAAAGAGAAAACCTCCCAGTGACCAGCCCCTTAAAGAAAACTGAGTCCTTCCCATCCACACCCTGGCCAGAAGCCATCAGCTGTGGAGAGCAATGCTTCAGCATCTTTGTCACTATGTTTAAGAGTTCTCTTCCACAGCCTTCTGTCTAAGCTGTTACTTCTTCTTGGGGGGAGGGGGGTGAAGTGAGGTGGGGGTAGGTGTTGTCACAGAAGCCTTTTATGTCCCTTTTTCTCAACTATGAGTCTGCAGTCACCAATACCTCTGCAAAAATGGCTTCCTTGTCTTTACAGTCGGCAGAAACACAGATCATAGACTTCTACATGGTTTCTGACACAGCATGGGCCACAGAAGCCCTAATAGCCCTCAGTGACAGCACAGGCCACTCACATCAACATGGCCTGGAGGCAGCTCAGCCTCAAGAGAGCATCAGGTGACAGCACAGACCCTGAACATCCACCTGGCCTTTGGTGGTAACACAGGTCACAGACATCAACACAGACCTCAGCTATAGCAGGTCCAGGGACCCAGACATGGCTCTCAGAGGCAGCCCAGCCCATGGACACTGCTTTTCTTTGAAAATAATTCCATTTATTTTCTCTTGCTAATATATAAAAATATAGAAAAAGCCTTTCCCTTCAGTCTTAATCCGGATTCATCGGGATTAGAAATGACCTCATTCCAAACTGAACAAGAAGACATAGCCAAGAAGACTCCAGCTTCAAGGCTGCCTGAACCTTCTGCCCTCCATGGTAGCTGGGACAGTTATGAAGCTGATCACAGACCACTTCGTGAACAGGTACAGGAAAGCCACCCACAGTGCACACCTCTGTTGTGTATTCCCCAGCACCGACCCAGGTAAAGGGCATGTTCAGAGGGCAGATTGGCTGCAGGAAGCAGAAAATTAGGGAGCCACTCATTATGCAGATAGAAAGCTCCTAGTGTGATGGCCAGTGACCATCCAACTGGATCTCTTTCCTCTTTCTCGTGGCCACTAAGATGTCCTTGTTTTCTAAATATGGCAGAGAACGATTCTTTGATGAGTCACCTAGAGCATCTGACCATACTTAATGTCCACCAAGGTTTCTCCAGTCAGCTTCCTCTCCGAGTTTGAATGATCACTACTTAAGGATTTTTTTCACTTTGCCCAAATCCTCAGGCGCCTTTAACTCCCTCACTTCCACCAGACACTCTGGTCTCCTGCCACACAGAAATGGCAGGCTTACACTGGAAGTCTAGAGAGTTTCCACTCTGGTGAGTTTTTTGGGTTTGGTTTGGTTTGGTTTGGTTTGGTTTGGTTTGGTTTGGTTTGGTTTGGTTTGGTTGCTTGGTTGTTTTGCTTTGCTTTGCTTTGCTTTGCTTTGCTTTGCTTTGCTTTGCTTTGCTTTGCTTTGCTTTGCTTTGC